>NW_028318079.1:663000-994500 GCF_062004578.1 Staurois parvus | reverse complement strand
AAGATTATGATCATAATAACTTATTTACTATGATTGTCAGTTCCATCTAGCGGCCACAATGTGGTATTTTCCTGATTCACTCTACTTGGTATGAATAAATAAAATGGCTTAACAACATTTTATTTTAGCCCCATTCACAGAAAAAGAAAGTAAACGCAGTTTTATAGGTAAAATACTGTTTCTTTGCAATTTTTTTTATAAATACACTCATTGTGTATACTTTTACAGTGTATTCAGTATTATCTTTAGATTCTTTACCCATCCCAGAAAGACTGCTTTATTTAATATTTGAAAATATAGTGCTTCAAAATTCTTGTGTTACCAAATGCTCCTCCTAACGCCAACAGCAGCACACACCGCTTACTGGACTCCCTTTAGTCCCCTGACGACATTGGTTATGATGAAATGTGCAGAGCTGTTGGTGACGTCATCATGCCCGCTGACTGAGTGTATTGGTGTTTGTGGCGGTTATCTCTTTGGTTTTCCTTGTGAATACCTGATGGTGTTTTAAAATAAAAAGTTGCCTAGCGATATTACACTATCTTGGCCTATGTATCTTCTTTATTTATGGGATGCAGAGGATTTATTGAGCTATCTGCTGAGTAGATTGCTGTTCAGAGCACATGTGGACGAGCCCTAAGGGTAAGTGTGTTGAAGCAAGAGACTCATAAGCAACTAAATTGTGACACTGGAAACTAGTCTGGGATGTGTTTCTGATACATTTTTTAAGCATTCAAACCAACAATAAAGACAGGTGAACATTGCTCTGTATGATCTAGCTACAAAGTTCAATACTGCTTTCCACATCCACCAAATATACTTCACAGAAGCAAAACCTAAACTGACACTAAATTATATTCTTATTCTTCAAAAATGACCCATACACATCCTCTATGTAATTGCCCTGATATCTATTTTTCATGAAATGGTTTCTTACTGTGTTTTTCTGCCTCCTTGTAACGTCCTCTGTGAGCTCCAAGACATTTCCTCTTCCTACTGACTAATGTTTGTATGAAATAAGTAGAGCATCGTAGCTGTGGCCATGTGCATTGCCCTTTGCACACTACAAATCCCATAGTTCATCTTGGGATTGAGCAAAAGAGGGTGGCTGCATTCCTACATACAGTGAGACCACTCAGAATAAAGGTAGCCATTCTCTAAGAAAGCAGCAAAAAAAAAAAAATTGAAAATTTGGAGGAGACTGCGAGCAATAGAAGGATGGAAGGTACTTTTTTGAGTTAAGAATATATACTTGAATATTTTTTTTTTTTAACCAGAGTTTTGTGTCACTTTAAATGCCTCTCTGCACCAGCCATAAAGAAACAATATGTTCACTTTGAGGTTAAACTGAGGGATTCTACATCATCCTCACAAGCTATCTAACTAATAGACTTATCGAGTAAAGAGTTTTTTTTCTTTCAAAGTGCTAATCCTTAAGTGCAATAACTCATAGCAATCAATCACAATCCATCTTGCACTGGTCTGGCTTCAGCTGATTGGTTTCTAAAGGTTACTGAATTTAATTATAAAAATTGCTGAAAAAAGACATTATTTATGTGATAAAAAATTGTAGCAGCTGACATACACTTGGGAACATGTTTAAAAAAATGTATACTATGTGTTCATATAATTATTGTCTCTTTCCATATGTTCTTTGTCAGTGTCGTTCTCTAGCAGCTATAAATAAACCACCTTGGATCTCAATGTCATTTTCAATGCCACACGGGATGAAGGTACTACAGAGAGGTAGAAAGGCATACCTCTAATGGAAGAAATGCATTCCAAATATGCTGCATATACCTTCATCTCACAATTCCATATAATGAACCCATTGTAACCCAGACATTACTGAAATTCATATATTACTAAATTCACTATATTGCCCAAAATATTGGGGCGCCTGCCTTTTACCCAAACATGAACTTTAATGGCATCCCAGTCTTAGTTCGTAGGGTTCAGTATTAAGTTGGCCCACCCTTTGACAGTTGGCGACTTCTGCGCACTGTGCACTTCAGCATGCACTGACCCCGCTCTGTCATTTTACGTGGCCTACCACTTTGTGGCTGAGTTGCTGCTGTTCCCAGTTGCTTCCACTTTGTTATAATACCACTAACAGTTGACCGTGAAATACTTAGTACAAGGGAATTTCATGGATGGACTTATTGCACAGGTAGCAACCTATCACAGTACTACACTTGAATTCACTGAGCTCCTGAGAACGACCAATTCTTTCACAAATGTTTGTAGCAGTCTGCATGCCGAGGTGCTTGATTTTATACACCAGTGGCCATGGAGGTGATTGGAACACCGGAATCCAATGATTTGGAACGGTGTCCCAGTACTTTTGGCAATATCGTGTATATATATATATATATATATATACTCAACGGCCACTTTATTAGGTACACCTGTTCAATTGTTTTGTGACACAAATTGCTAATCAGCCAATCACATGGCAGTAACTCAATGCACTTAGGCATGTAGATATGGTGAAGACGACTTGCTGAGGTTCAAACAGAGCATCAGGATGGGGAAGAAAGGGGATTTAAGTAACTTTGAACATGGCATGGTTGTTGGTGCCAGACAGGCTGGTATGAGTATTTCAAAAACTGCTGATCTACTGGGATTTTCACACACAGCCATCTCTAGGGTATACAGAGAATGGACCGAAAAAGAGAAAATATCCAGTAAGGGGCAATTGTGTGGATAAAAATGTCTTGCTGTCAGAGGTCGGAGGAAAATGGGCAAACTGGTTGCTGCGATGTTCAGATGGTAGGACCAGAATTTGGCATAAACAACATGAAAGCATGGATCCATCCTGTCTTGTATGAATGGTGTAGGCTGCTGGTGGAGTTGTAATGGTGGCCGGTGAGTATATATATATATATATATATATATATACACACACATATATATATATACACATATATACATATATATATATATATTACTGTGCAAAGGTTTTAGGCAAGTGTGAAGAAATGCTGTAAAGTAACAATACCTTCAAAAATATACATTGTAATTGTTTGTTTTTATCTGTTTAAAAAATGCAAAGTAACCAAAAAGAGGAATAATCTAAATCCAATCAATATTTGGTGTGGCTACCCTGTGGTTTCAAACCAGCATCAATTCTTCTAGGTGCGAACAGTGCTTGTGCACACAAGGAACTTTTAAGGAACTTGGCAGGTAGTTTGGCCCAAACATCTTGAAGAACTAACCACAACTCTTCTGCCTGTTTTTCCCAGCATTGAGGACACCATTGATCAGGCAACATTGAGAACCATAGATACAGTGGTCGGCAAAGGAAACTTAATGCGGCAGATGAAAGACACATCGTGCATACTTCCCTTTGAATTTGGAAAATGTCCAGCAGTACCCTCAGTACAGAACTGGTGGAGATCAGTGGGACCCAGGTACACTCATCTACTATCCGGAGAAGTCTGGCCAGAAGTGGTCTTCATGGAAGAAAACCTCCACCATACCACTGACATGGAAACAAGGCTAAGCACCTCGACTCAACTATACATGAAAACATAGGAACTGGGTTGCACAAAAATGGAGTTGGAGATTTTGGTGTCCTCAATGCTGAGAAATACAGGCAAATACATATCCATCAAGCCATACCATCAAGGAGGTGTTTCACTGGCCCCAAATTTAATCTGCAGCAGGACAACAACCCCAAACATACAGCCAATGTCATTAAGAAGAACAAAAAGTCCTGGAAGTGATAGTCTGGCCCACTCAGAGCCCCGAATTCCACATTGGGTCTGTCTGGGATTACATGAAGAGACAGAGGGATTTGAGACAGCCTACATCCACAGAAAATCTGTGGTTAGTTCTCCATGAGGTTTGAAAATAACCTACCTACCGAGTTCCTTCAAAAACTGTACCCAAGTCTACCTAAAATTGATGCTGGTTTGAAGCCAAAGGGCAGTCACACCAAATACTGATTTGATTTTGATTTTTCTTCTGTTCACTCACTTTGCATTTTGTAAAGTGCTAAAAAATTAAAACATATTTTTTTTTAAAGCATTCTTACTTTACAGCGTTTCTTCACACCTGCCTAAAAATTTTGCACAGTACATTTATAGATAGATAGATAGATAGATAGGTATAGATAGATACATAGTATGCATGCTATGTTTTTGTTTATTGTTTACTTTTTGTCCTAATTTTTGTAATCTTGCTGGTCACATCTAGCTTATAATGTGCTAGAAGGAGACAGTTGGATTTTATGACACCATGCTATTGATGCAGTATCTTAAACTACCACTAGATGGCGAAGGGCATATATATATATATATATATATATATATATATATATATATATAAATATATAATTATTATTATTATACAGGACTTATATAGCGCCAACAGTTTGCTCAGTGCTTTACATTATGGAGGTAGACAGTACAGTAACAATACAGTTCAATACAGGAGGGATTAGAGGATCCTGCTCCTTGGAGCTTACAATCTAGGAGATATATATATATATATCGTTAAAGCTTACCAATCTAAGAGGGAGCAATTATTATTTTTTTTTATATAGGTAGTGCTAATCGCACAGTGATTTAGAAAAACAAAGGGAGACAATCCAGTTACAAAAGAATTGAAGACAAGTGGGTTACGAAAGCCCTGCTTGTGAGAGCTTTCAGTTAGAAATTGTGCACACAGGTGCTTGCGATGCTTGACGTGCTGCATTTGAAATGTGTTAGTGTTCTGCATTTCAGGTATGACTTTTATTTTGCATAGTTATATTGGTTCAGTTTGGACCAAATATACATAATATGTGCCATACCTGTGGGATCCCTGTGGAAGCCATCACTGCAGTAAGTGCCACTACAACAGGGATCACAACTGTTCCATTTACAGAACACCTAATGGATGTAAGGCATTCTCTGAATGGAGGAGGTGAAGAGGCAGGGCAGTGATGTCACAGTCACCACCTAGTCCAATTAGAGAGAGTCTTGCATTCACTGAAAAAATACAAGGTGTTCTGTGAATGGTGGACGTGCCAAGTGAATGACCCCCTGTGTTCAATATGAGGCAGTATAGCCACTCAGCACAAAACCTGAAAGCTAGTAGCAATCATTGCAGTAGTGTAACCTGCTACTTAGATTTCCAGTTTCACCAGGTGTGGATCCCTCAGGTATGGAATATGTATACTGGTCCATGCTGGACCAAATATAACTGTGCAAAAAATTCCATACCTAAATGGAGAAGTCTGAGGTATATATATTGAAAAAACCCTTCATACTCACCTTTATGCTGTAGCTGTCCCACTTTGGCTAACACAGGGAACTTACCAATCACATGACCAATCACATGACTGATGATCAATCAGCTCTCAGTCTGCTTAGAGCAGAGAGCTGTAACTGTCTGTCAACGCTCTCTGCTGTCATCCTCCAGCACTCACAGGAGTGTCAGGCTACAAAGGGATCAGGCTGACTCTGGTTCTCAGCTGTGCACTGAGAGGTGGAGCCAGCTGTCAATCAGGCAATCAGAAGAATCTTGACAATATTGTCAGGATCCTTCCAGAGCCTGCAACATCAGCTGATAGTGGGCAACAGCCCATTGTCAGCTGACTCTGGGTCACACGAGAACAAAATATAAATGCACTCCTGTGACCCACAAACAAAGTTTTGGCCATACTTCTCTTTAAACTTCAGCTTTAAGCGCAATTGTTAATATGAATTAAAAGGTAAAGATCAGAGTTTTTATGATGAATTATATTGCAATTTTCTAGAAGTGTCCTGTTCTGTTCACTTGTGTTCATTCATCTGCTTTTATTTTTTGTATTGCTGTTAACTTGCAGTGTGTTTGATATGAGGTTGAGGTTCCCCTACCAGAATGATTTTGTAAAAATCAAAATAAAATAAAAAGTAAATTTTTACTTCACAGAAAAATAAATGCCGTTTAAAAGAATGATTCAAAAAAGTGAAATCTTTTGAGTTTTCCGACTGCATGACTTTTACAAACATCTACCCTTGTCAGCGACTTTGATATGAGAGCCTCTGGTGTTCCTGGCATTTCACATCCCCCATTAAACATCTGCACTGTTCCCAAAGTTCCCATGTTTGATCTGCTGTTTCAGGGCACTAGAAATAAAAGTGCTTTTCCATTCGCTGTGGCTTCTTAAAAGAGACAACTGTAAGAATCTCTGAGAATTAGCCCGAGGCTCTATCAGTTCGATTGCTTCATCAGGGAAAAATGGAGGTTGTGCCTCTGGCTCTGGAGACTGGAGAACGTCCCTGACTAATCTTTGATTATTAATCCTATGTCGGTCTTTTACTAGAAAGTTTTCATTACAAAGACATAACTGTGCAATAAACCTGCACTTTTTTTCTCACAGCAGGTTGTGAGGACAAAAACCAGGGGGCCAATTTAGGGCCCATTGGCTGAGTATGGGGATGCCAAAGCGCATGTAGTACAAACATGTCCTCCAGCCAAGCCATTGTATCATTGGGGAACATGAGTCAATACTCGCTGATACGTTTCTAAGGGCTCGTGTTGATGGGCATTATTTTCCTTTGAAACACACATCAAATGCAGATCAGTAAGATCTTATTTACTTTAAGGGCTCGTTCACACAGCAGCCAGGAGGCAGTAAAAGCAAGCAGCTGAACCACAGTTTTACTGCCCCCTGACTGCCCACCTAAACTTCGAGCAGACAAACTGCTCAGGGCATTCAACAGGCAGCCAAGTGAATGAGGCTGTGCTGCAAGAAACCTGCAACGGCACGCAATGCATGCAATTGCAGCGTGGCTTATCGACATTTTGAGGATTAAAGCAGGCAGTGAGGAGGTGACATAACACCTGCTCATTGCCTGTCAAAAGCAATCCACTGCAGATTGCTTTTCATAGGGGCAGCAGTATAGCCAAATGTGTTTAAGAGCCCTAAGGGTCACATCCAGTCTACTACAAGGTTTTATCTGGCCAGCAGCAACCCTGACTAGCTGGCTGTGGATGAGCCATCTGTGTGTCTTAAAATGAAGACCAGGGTTTTAACTCCCATTTAGTCAGCCATGAATCTCCTCCAGTCCCCAGAGCAGATTTAATCCCTCCATCAGCCGTAGCTGGTTACTAGGAATGCCAGCAACCTAGCAACCAGTGATATGTTGTCCTGCCCCTGTATATACAGGAGGACCCGACTTCCTCTATCCAGACCTTTGCTTTCTCCTGGCTCCTGCCCTGCTGATCTGCACCCTGAAATGTAAAGGGTGACTCTGTGGATCACACATAGACATAAGGGGCAACTCTGCTGGGCACACATGGACGTAAGAAGGACCTTTGCTGGATACTTGTTGTTGTAAGGGGGGGTCTTGAAAAAACTTTTTTCTTGCCCGGTAAATATTTGCAAAATATAAATTGTGGCCCTCATACCAGAAAGTTTGGAGACCCCTGAGTTAGAAAATGAAATTAAGAACCTGACTGCCTGTTTACAGTGAGGACTCCTGGCTGATAAATGTCCTATTTGAGGGCTATTATTGCAAGTTAAAGGGTCACTCCCTCCAAAAGAAATATCTTAGTTGCACATAGAGTGTGGCGATATCCTATGTCTTGTGAGGTCTCCAGTGTAGAGCTTTCCCTATCATGGCAAAAGTAGTAGTATTTTTGTGTTTCTACTTTTCCTGTTGCATTGCATATGTAATTAAAATCCAACAGGATGAATGGGACTCTTATTGACCTGGAACACAATCTCAGCACAGGGCCCCAATGAGACAATGAGGAATCGGCAGATGATTGACCTCACCAGTTACCACCAGAAAAGTTCACCAACAGCTACAGGTGGAATGACCCTTCCTAAAAATACACGATAACCTTCATTCTCATCAACGGTCTTTTCTCTTTTCTTTGTGTTATTTTTTAGCATCTAACCGGATTAGCTGTTGCATTCTAGGTTGTATCTATCTGCAGAGGGTTACGATGGAAAGCAATAAAATGTGAAGTTATACTGGCAATTATCTTGATTGCAGTGATTATAGCAAAGATAACCTTTGGGAAAAGCAAACATTATGTCACTATTAAAGACACAGCTAATTGTTTTAGCAGGTTTTATTTGTGCAAGCGTGTATTAGAAAATACGGGCTGAAATAGCTTCTGGATTATATTTATTCCAGTGAAATGTCAGATGGAACATTTATATGATAGCGCAGCTGGTTCTCAGTTTGTCACTGGTGGGTGACAATGCAGGTTAGGTTTTTGCCAGATCTCCAGAGAACCCAATGTTATTTATGAATTACTTAAGAATAATGTTACTCCGTGTATTTATCCAGGTAACTTAAGAAAGTTTGTAAACTTATTTATTTCAGGTACTTATATAGCGCTGTCAATTTACACAGCACTTTACATATATATTGTACATTCACATCAGTCCCTAACCCTCAAGGGGCATACAATCTAAAGTCTCTAACTCACATTCATATACTAGGGCCAATTTAGACAGGATCCAATTAACCTACCAGCATGTCTTTAGAGTGTGGGAGGAAACCAGAGTACCTGGAGGAAACCCACACAGGCACAGGAAGAACATGCAAACTCCAGGCAGGTGGTGCTGTGGTTGGGATTTGAACCAATGACCCTAGTGCTTCCAGGTGGAAATGCTAACCATTTAGCCACTGTGCTGCCCACTTAAACCTTTGCTTTTTTTGCACGCCCTTGCTACCTGAAGAGTTGTCTTCAAATTCTAAATTGTTCTGAATTCTGAATCCCCCTTTTGATTGTAAGGCCTCATGCACACTGGATATTATAAAAAGACACCATTAGCGTTAGCTGGTGTTAGCGAGTTTTGTCATTTTTTTTGCGTTTTTGCATTAGCGTTTTTCAGCGTTTTATAGGATTTTTTAGTGTTTGCGTTTTTATCAATTTTAGCAAAACCATACTCCCACAAAAGCTTGAGGCTCAAAAACACCACGTAGTCATGTTTTTCAGCGTTTTGCAGTATTAGAGTGTTTTTACAGCTGAACAATTCAAGTTCTGTTTTTCTTCCAGCCAGAAAACGCCTCTCCCAAAAAACACTGATAAAAGCCTATGTGTGCATGAACACATAGGATAGCATGCTGGGTAGTTTTCTGCTGTAGAAAAAAAAAGCCTCATGCTCAAAACAGCAGCCGTAAAAACACCTAGTGTGTATGAGGTCTGAAAGCAATTTTCAGATACTTTCAGTATTGTATCAGCTTTTTACTCTCACTGACCATCAAGCCTGGGGCATTGTTTAGTGTCAATGATGCTGTGGCATTTATTACTCACATTGGCCACAGTCCAGCCCTCCTACAGTCTGAAGGGCTGTAAACTGTCCCTTTGTTTAGAAAATTTGGAGACCCCCGCACTAGACTATAAATATTTTTTGCAGTTTAACAGGTTTTTTTTGGGTCATTTTTGGTGCAACCAGCACTGGCTCAAACGTGTGCGGCTCTGTGAACCATGTTTTGCATGGGCACATCGGCCCACTCATTTGATTGAGCTGCAGCATTTGAGAAAATCCCAGCCCGCACGGAAACCGCAAGTGCAGTGCGGTTCCCAGTATTTGAAACAGCTGCTGCAATTTCCAGTGTGTGTGTATGCCATTAGGATTAATGGTACCTACATGCATCTTCTGCGTTTTTCTGTGCATCTGGCTGTGGGAACAGGTGAGGGCCCGTAGCAGGCACCACCTGCACAAGTGTGAACCAAATCTTAATGTACTACACTAACAGCTATGTACAGTACCTATAGAATATAGAAGAATATTTATTCTTATGGTGTCATTTCTTCACACACAGCGGTATTATTACAATAAACAGTAAGGAACTTACGTTGGTTTAGAAGCTTCTGCTTGGTCAGTCTGCAGCTTTTCACCTCCTTCCACTTCCATTGTACAATACACAATACGGTTTGGTGCCAGAGACTTCAACCCTTGGACTTCCATTATTACAACCTGGAGGTAAATACATTAAAAAGGATCACTTGAAAGGAAGATGAGTGTGTAGAATATAGGTGCAGTGTGAGTTCATCTATCATCGACTGCAATAAGCAAATATCTAAATGGTGGCTTTAGCATAGGGAGAAAACTATTGAATCACTTAAGAAGACACGTGGCCGCTCAATGAAGTTGGACAAGAAGTGGTTTACCTTAAACTGTGTAAGGGCAGTAAGGACATGGAACTCTGTTCTACAACTGGTGGTGTCAAAGGGAAGTGTCATTCATTTAAAAAAAGAACTCAGTATACAGGGATAGGGGAAATGGTAGAGGCATAAATACATAACCACACAAACAGGTTGACTCAATGGACTGGTGACTTTGTTCAGCCTTATCAACTATGTAACTATATTTAACTATGTAGCTAGTGCCGCCTTATTTCAATCAACAAGAACTATAGATATCATTTTTCTTGTAAGCTGTTTTATAGACTAACACTAGTGTGGACAGTTTTATGTGACTGCTGCCTCATTACCTTGTGACATTTGGTGATGTCACAGCTATGCAGCTCACTGTTCTGGCTGGGGAGGAAAGTGTACCTGATGACCTGCAGTGCAAGGATTTCCCTGCTTCCAATCATTCTGTAGATTTCTACTTTCTACTTCTCACCTACCACTTCTTGATCTTTACTCCAATAGTCATTAGATTACAGGGGGCAGCTGTGATATGAGGATAAGGCTGCCTCCACACAGAGACAAAGCGCAGAAAACACATGATAAATAAATAATGGGAAAAAGATTAGTTGCAGGGAGCCTAACTGGCAATACTGGTGACTAGTTCTTTGTCCTGTGTTTGCCTTTTTTGGCACATCTTTCACACCTTTTCACACAATGAATATACCCATATACAGACCGGTTTTAGGCCACATTAGGTTGCATTAGGCACAGTTTGCAGTAGACTCCGCAGTCTCCTTAGATATCAATTGAGAAGAACATGGAACATTGCTAGATGATCACAGTTTATGAGTACAAGTGGACACCTTGTGATTTTTCTTTTGTCCACTGATGACTTGGATGTCAAGAATATTTATCAAATGTCCACATATTTAAAATTAAGCGACACAGATAGATGGCCATATACTTCAGAAAAGGAGGTCCATCCCCAAGTCTTAGTCAAGTGGCCCTATCTCAATGTGCATTACTGGCTTTGATAAACCTCTGAATCTGGAATAGCTTTGCTATTTGCTAAATCCTCATATTAGCTTCTACACAAAAAAAAACACACTCACAAAACATTATTAGCGTAAATACAGTCAAAACAATTAAAGTTGTTAAACAATTAAATGGAGTCTGTTCAACTATGCTTAGCTTGATAAACATTTGATTAAAATAATGTATAGAAGTTCCAAAAGCTGTCAACAGAACTGAGTGTAACTTGCAGCCAAACGTTCAATATGTGAATTAACATTTCCTGCTGACTGTGCGTTCAGTCAGAAGTCATTTCATTGCACGAAGCAAAAGATCAAGAACTTTGTCAGCTGAATGGTTTGGAAATTAATTGGTATGAGGAATCATTTAATAAACCAAATAGTCCTTATGTAAGGAGTGATTATTTTTTACAGCAATTACTCCATCTTCATAGTTTGGAGTTTGCATGGCTGATGTTTAAGTTTATACATGTAACCTTCATCTTTCCCATGGATTTCACATATTCTGCTCTACAGAGGTCATTGAAGAATTCAAGGAAATTAAACGAAAGCTAATGTAGAATCAATGGATTCTCAGTTCTGTCACTTGTGATGCATTAAAATTTTCATTGTCAGCACATTCTCACAATTCTATAGATTAGTCTATTTCAGAAAGAATGAGGGCCTCCTAATCCAAGTACATCAAAAGGGTAACATTGGGGTTAGGGTTGGAAATAGTGTTTGGGTTGAGGTTAGAGTTCGGGTTTAAATAGGATTGAAGAGGTTGGTACTTGATCTTCTTGGTGAAAAGATCCTGAGGTTGGAGTCCAGGATGAGAGTTTATTGGAAAATCAAATATTGTGGTACGTTTTTAAAATAATTCTGTTAACATCAGCATAGTCTGTTAAATTTATCAGGGAGTTAAACTTAGAATGAAAACTAGTGTTAGAGTTAATGTCAGTTTTTGGAGTTTAAGAATTTGGTACTTTTTTGTAATTCTGTAAAGTATAACACATACGGTATGTTGTATAGTAGGGGACCTTGCAACAGATCTCTAAAACCTGACAGTTGGTTCATCCGTACACAAAACTCTGCAGCTTTCCCAGGCTTTAGAACAAATAATTTTGCCTAGTTTGTTGGCAACCCAAAACTGACATTGTCAGGACTTGGGCTGAACCTGCAACCTCTGCTTTGTTTGGCTGAGTCTCTCCTTGCTGACCCACTTGGGCTGCTGGAAAGCATCCTGAACACTTCCTTGAATGGTCCTGCTTTGAACCTTGTTTCTCTTGAACTCTGAACCCGTTGCTCCTCTCATGAACTTCCTATTTTAGCCATGCCTTTGCACTTTCTGTTTGCCAGATTATTGTGTTCTCTCCAGCCAATATCTTGCTATTTCAATCCTGCTGCCTCTGTATCACCGATACCACTCATTACCGATCTTTGGCTTGTTCCTCGACTACACTTCTGCTTGATCCCAACCTGTAACCACTTGTTACCGACCTTTAGCTTGTTTACTGACTAACTTCATCTGACTGCTGGATCCCTGCCTGTCTCTTCTGTTACTAAACCCCGGCTTGTAGAAAACATCTCCACCATCAAGAGCCTTGGTAAACACCGGTTACTGCTTAGAATCTGCACCACGGGTGAGCCTGTGTCATCCACCAAGGTGACCTGTTTGCATACCTATCCTGCTGGTTGGTGGGAGCCCCTCTACTGGTGTCTGAGCCAGAATCGTGACCATGACAGCCAGAAAATGCTTCTAGGAATGTAGTTTGACCTGAACATTCCTATTTGACTGGGCCAACTACTATATACAGAAAATAATTTTAGTCAACTTTTAACAAAGATTATCTCATAGCATCTCAGTAGTGAACTTTATCAAATTACAGTGCTCTCAAGCTGGCCTGTTAGCTATGTCTACATGTTAAACCATCAACAAATGCTTGGATTTGAGGTCCATTGACTGCCTGGTTTTATAGACTATTGAGCACCTATGTAATGGTTGTTTTGGGTACAATGCTTATCTGAAAGATGCAGCTGTGTCTGAGGTGCCACAGTCCTCCTGTGTTTCGGACTGGATTATGTTAAAATAGTAATACATTCCTATAAGAGAATTTCAAGAAAAAGAACAGAACTGCAAAAGAACTATGCAAGTCACTGTTTTGAGAACGGCAGCTTGGGAAGATGTTTTTATGCTGCATTGTTGACCTGTGAATCTCAATCTGCTGTTATTATTACAACAGTCTGGCACAACACTGATCATTAGTCCATTTTTAATCATGTTAATGGACTGCGCACACAGCCAGACTTTAGCACTTACCTCTAAGCTGAAAGAAAGGACCACATCGGACTTGGAAAGCTGGTTTTCATTCTCTTCCCCCATGTCAATGATGGATGTGTTGTGGCTGCGTTTCAGCTTCTGGAGCTTGAATTCAGAGCCGCCCTTTGACACTGGCATGCTCTCCAAATTTGCCATTAGCAGATTAACTGAAGATTTAAGCTCCTCAATGTACATGTTTTCCATTTCTTTAGAGACAAATTTCGGAAATTTGCGCTCCTGCAGGCAAAAAAGTCATGTAAGGTTACGTGTGATGAGACTAGGATACATTAAATACAAACAACCTTAGAGCAAATATACTCAAGTCAGATATACTCCAGATAGCTGTTTGCCTTCACTTTGAAAACATAATCTTTGATGCTAATATAAAGATTGTATGTGGTTTCCAGAGACCTCTAGATGCTGTAAGAACTTATGCATAAAGTATTGGTGCTTAGACTGAGCCCTGCCACAATCAAGTAAAATACTCCTTTTCTGGAAAAGATCTAGATAGCCATTGTTTGGTTTGCATTGATGCCAAGTCAAATGAAGAAAGATGAGGATTGGGAAGACCTCCAAGGAAGGTTTCCTGTCAATATATTAATTTCTACATATTTTCCAATGCTGGTGCTACCATCCTTCAGAATATAACTTCTAAAGGTACCTTAATGATGGCTGTTAGACACTTAACATAAATCTTTTATCACAGATTGTTACCAATTAAATATTGTGCCCAGTACATTCAACAGAGAAGTCGAAATATTAAAAAAAAAAAAAAAACTTACTCTTGCGATTTGATCTGCCATTTGTAGACGACCATCTAATTCACGTCTTATCTGGGCAGCCTGCTCATCTGGATTGTCCAACTGTGGAAAGAAAAAAAATAGTATCAGAAATTGAAAACCAGCTTTGCATTCTAGATTAGTGAGACATATTAGATCATGTATATCTTTGATTGGTTAAGATTGTTATGACATAACACAGAAAAAATATCCAATATATACTGTATTTGTTCACCAGGGGAATCTTAATTTTGTAGAGATGAGCGAGTTTTTTTAAAAACTGAATCGCAGTTTGTATGTGAAATTGAGTTAATCACAATCCTTGTACTTCCTATTATGACCCAACATTGATATTTTGGACATAGATACTGTAGATGCTGGTGAGTCCTCTAGTCTTATGAATTTCAATAGTGAGTTGTCTCCCCTGAAATTCCCAATTTAGCCCCTCCTCCTTTCACATTGATTCACTGTACATAATAACATATCAAACACTAAGGGGGTATATATATAAAATATATACCAAAAAATTAGCATTAGAGTTGTCATCTGCCAGGGTGACCTGCTTGCATACGTATCCTGCTGGTCGGTGGGAGCCTCTCTACTACTATAGCTACTGGTCTCTGAGCCTGCCCCCTGCTCGTGTCAGACATTTGTTTCAGTGATGTCACCGGGTGATCAGGTCACCCTATGACATCTTGGCTGGGGGTATCCAAGTGATGTCATGGGGGCATGGTCATTCTGTGACATCACTGGGCGATCCTGCGCCCATGTTTACCAATACTGGTGGGGTAGAAGCAGCTGTCATTCAGCGACTATCTCTCCGCAGAACTGGTTGTGTTTGGCGAGTGACTGGATTTTTCTTTTCATGCTGGTTGACGTTCATCGTGATTGATGCTGGATTTACATCAGGGGACATGTTTATTTAATTATTTTTTTAATAAAGGACTCCCCCTCCCACAAAGCAGCCCTCATATTGAGGGCATGTGGCCTGATAGAATTCAGGAGGGCCTGCTGGTCTACATGCTCAGATAAGGGTCTGGTATGTAATTTGGGGGAACCAACACCATTTTTTTTTTCATTTTGGCATGGGGATTTGTTCAAAATCTATACCAGACCCAAAGGGGACCCCTGCACTGTTTTTTAAAACATTTTTTAATGCCAGCAATTCTTTTGTTTACATTCCGATCACAGCGGGAATCACACTGACAGCAGATAAGTCATGGTTGTTAAGGATGTGGCGGCCATCTGCCCACTCCTTTACAACCAGCATGAAACTAATGAGTTTTGTTGTTTTGTTATAATTTATTTTGGATTTGTTGAAATGCAGTACTGTTGTTATTCAGAGATTTGGATACATCCAAATCTCCAAATAACGAAACTTTTGTCCGAATTTCAATTCGTAACAAAACAAATTGCACACATCTAGTTTGCATTATGGCCACTAGACAAAGCTGTGGATCATAGTAAATAAATACTTAATATCTATGATCCTCAGCGCATCTAGAGGCCATAACGTGGTGTTTTCTGAAACCTTGCTATTTTTTTGATTGAACAACATGCAACCTGAAGAGGAACTAGAAGGAAAACATTTGTCCCATTCACATAGAACAAAAGTACCAGTAGTTTCACTGGGCAAATAGCAATGCAAACATTTTTATATATATATTTCTGAGAGAGAGACCTTTTTTTTACCAACCATGAGAGGGGATGGTGTGGAAATTACATTGCTAAAGTCCCCGAAGATGAATCTAACCACCAGCATATATCCAAATCTGAAATGTTAATTTCTATTGGCTGGAAACTTTAAAAACTATTGCCCCACTTTTCCAAATTGTCTAAATCAGACTGATCCACATGTAGGTGCTTTGGTCCCCCCATGGGATGTCAAAGCTTTAAAACACCATCATGTCAGTATACAGTATAGGGAAGCATTAACAGTTCAATTTCATATGTGAAATTATTAGAAAACATATTTTTTTAAAGTAAAAGTCAACTTTCGCAATAAAACCCTCAAAACAAAAAAACAAAAACAAATGATGTCATTTATTGTTATTAAAATGTACAGTATCTTTCTATTTCAATATGTAGATGCTACAATTTTGTAAAACTGTTAAAAAATCCAATGCAATATGGCAACCTGGAAGTGTGCTGTACATGGCTTTCTGATAACTATATCCTGAGATACAGTACAAGTCAAGCAATTCCATTTTTGAAGTTATTATTATTATTATTATTACACAGTATTTATAAAGCGCCAATGGTTCGCTCAGCACTGTACATTACAAAGGGGGACAGAACATGTGACAGAACAATACCAATACAATGCAAACTATGAGGGGATCAAGGGCCCTGCTCCTTGGAGCTTACAATCTAGGAGGGAGGGGATGGTGGTACAGGAGGAGATAGCTGTGGGGGATGGAGTAGTAGGAAGAATGGAGGAGGTCGGCAGGTTAGCAGGGGGTGGGGTAGGCTTCCCTGAAGAGATGGGTTTTCAGGGTGCACCTAATGGAGAGGAGAGTAGGTGATAATCTGATGGGTTGGGGCAGGGAGTTCCAGAGGATGGGTGACACCCTGGAGAAGTCCTGGAGGCGGGCATGGGAGGAGGAGACGCTTCTTTTACACTTGCGGTTGGGGGATGGGGAAGGCACCCACTTGACCCGCATTTGTTACCGGCCCCCCTCAAGCTGCGAATGCAGATGGGGTGTGCTGAAAAAAAAAATCCCCCCATCATGTTTGGCGGGCAACAGTGATGCTGAATGCAACCTTCCAAGCCATAGGTCGGCATTTTGAGGGGTAAAACAGGCAACATATCGCCTACTGACTGCCTGTCAACTGCCTCTGAAAAGCAATCCTCCATGGTCTTGTAGGTCTTCTTGTCCTTTAATTGTTAAATATTTTATAAGTAAAGACAGACATATAGTAATCCAATACTCTATCCCAACGATAATAGTAGCATTTACTTGGGATGAAACCAAAGGTCACTGCATTATTATTTTTATTATAAATTATGACTTGCAAACATCTCTGATTATTTTATTGAAGTGCACTTTCTGGAAGATAAGCACACAGCTACAAGCTGTTCCTGCCATATAGTACAGTTTATTAAAGTCTGTTTGCAGCCATATTGGCTCTGGGTAAATTAATCCTTTTTTAATAGAGTAACATTTCAGTCCTATGGGGTTAGCCTCCAATTCCGTATCAGAAGAGTAAGGCAATCATTTCATCAGATGTTTAATCCTTATCACGGTTGTCTATCTCAGTCCTCAAGGGTCACTGGCTTGCCACTAATTTGGAAGGTTCCTAATTAATGGGCAATCAATCAATTAGTGCTTTAATGTATATCACTCAGCCAAAGTCCTTGGTGGTACTGCTCTGATCACAAGAAAACATCACTCTTCGTCATATCATAATCAATATTCATAAAACTCAATACATATAAATAAAAGCCTTCTGAACCTTATGCAATATGTATTTCATCCTCACCTTAAATATATATTTTTTTATAACAAGCATGCTAATATGCTTCTAGTATGGGCTTTTATATTTACATATACCTAGAGATGACACTGGAAATGAGGGAAAGTCTCTCCAAAGTGAATGAAATTCCCAACTTAGAGAGCTGTCACAGAACAGGTGTCCTCTATGGAAACTTTCCCTCTGGAAAAAAAAATCTGAATGTTGGATTTCCCTCAATTTTTGTCTTGTTGGCAATCATCAGTAGGAGGAATATAGAAGTGAAAATGTGCCAAAATCACCTGTGCTATTCACAGTGAATATGTACAATCCTATGATCAGATGCTGTCACCCTGAAGAATATTTAGCAAAAATCCAAAGGCAGGGTACAGCGTTCTGAAAACAATAGATAAAATAATATATAAACTACAATAATAAACACATGAATGGCAATTTTAAGTGTTATCATCATATCCAATGTATGCCCACTAACACCCTTCAATATAATGTTTATATATTAAGTGTGTTAGAAGGCATACATTGAACTTGATCATAATATTTAAACCATGATAATAAACACATGAATTACAATATTTAAGTGCTATGATCATGCCCAAGGTATCTGTGTGATCAAAAGTCCAAAATTTGTCATAGTGCTCTGTGCCGCTCCAACACCCATCAACGCTAGTACAACATCAGTGATTCATCTATATAGTCTCTTCCACTTATTTGCCTTCTAGTACCCTCTGAAACACGATCACCAACCTCACACCGCATTGACCAGAAAGAACTAACCCCTTGTGTTAACAAGTGAGTTAAAATGTGCCATGAGCCCAAGGTCCGGATGTGACCAATGCTCCAAACAATATTCCATCATGGTTCTTTACCTGACTTCAGTATCTCATACTTCAGCCCAACTATACATGGCAGGTACAAAGAGAAAAGGAAGAAAAGCCTCTTATCATGAAACACTGCTTTATTGGTTAAACTATAAAAAGACAATGCACTTACATTTAGAATAACAATAATTGCTTGTCAATCCGGAAGTACAGCTCTGTATCCTGCGTATGCTCCAAAGAGCAAAAACGACACCAACGAGAAGCCCCACATAACGAGTTTCATCATCAATGTGCAACGTCTTCAGGAGCAGATACCGTACCTCCGGCTTCCCCTCCACTCTCTATTCACCCAAATCTGCCATATTGTTACTGTCTAACTTTCAAACCACTTGAGAACTTATGGTAATCTCTAGTCTCTCTCTAAACATGAAATTGGGTAACTGGACCTATTAGAACCTGCTTATTTTTAGCCATGTACACTGTTATGCTATAAATTACTCAAGTACTACCTGAAACAATTGAGTACTGTCCGTGATACTTTTTTTATTTGCACTAACATACAATTTTGAGGACAAGCTTTCGGGGTATGTCCCCTTCTTCAAAGTCCAAGCAGTACTATTACAAATCACAAGTACAACCTGAATTTTGTAAGTTGTAAACAGTACCATTTTGTGCAAACATAGCAAACTGCGATCTGCAGCACAATACCGCCCTAACCTAAAGTACCCTATCACAAGGTAAACCATAATTAATGTTATAAACTATTTTGAAAACAGCAGATAAGTATGACTAGAAATATATAACAATAAAAACTAAAACGAATAAAAACTATGTATGGTGGAATAAATAAATAGTGCTAGTCAAAGTAATTATTAGAAACAAAACAATTAAGATCAATGTCTATATTCAATCCCTCAGGAGTCAATGTACCTAATTAATAGATCCACTGCGTCTCATTTTTTGATACTGCTTTTCTCATATCTGTACCCCTTCAAGGTTTCATTTATCAATCCCATTAAAGCTAGTACTCCAGATCCCTAGAGATGATGTGTTTGTGAAAACCTTTTATTTTATTTACATGTTCCCCTATTCTCACTCCTAATTTTTTCATTGTTCTACCCACATACTGGAGCATGGGCATTCTAGCAGGTAGTTAACGTGGGTAATATTGTAGGATATGACATTTTTAATTTTGTATTGCATCCCTGTAGTGTTGGATTGAAAGCGTATACTTTTCATTTTTCTATGATTAATCATTCTACAGGGGATACACCTACCACACCTGAAGAATCCTTTTGATCCAGGAAGGTAAGATTTTTTTCTTTGGGGATCAGTGTGAATATATCCAGCAGGGACAGAGACATTAACAAAATCTCGATAGGGGGTCTGGCACTTCCCTACTCTATCCAAAATGTAAAACATGTCTTTACATAAATATATACCCAGTGAAATGACTGACCTCAGGTGATACACAGAGATAAAACTAATGATCCTACATAAGTTGTACCCATTTATCTACTTCAGTATTTCGCCTACATCCATTCAAAGAGCAGAATTTGCACAGGATCTTTCAGCTCTGAAAAGCAGGGGGCCGGGAGCTGAAGTTACATCAGTGAGGAGAGCTCTGAGAACTGATTGGAGGGAAAGGATAACTCCTCTTCACACAGCACAAAGGAAGAGAGATGAGGCTGGCAATCACAGGATATGCCCTCCTCTGTCACCATTTTTCTGATGGTGTCAGGAAAATTTGTCAGAATTCTCATGCTTATAGCTGAGGAACAAGGCAGCAGACAGAAATGGCACTTAGTACTCTGGACTGAGACAAGCACACACTATAGAGGGATATTCTTTGTTCATATTTCATTTACAACCTCTTAAATGAAACAGTAATCTCAACATGCTGAGTCCCACTCTTATCTACCCACTATGGCCAGGTTACAGTCTCAGCTATGCCAGTAAATGTTAAAGTAGCATTTTTTTTTGTCTCCTCGTCATAGTTGATCCTTACTCTGTATATGTGGTTTCATAAAAGGAAATACTTTAGAAAAGGTCTTTTATAATACAATGATCTATTATTAGAAAATTGAATGCTCATGTTCCAAAGAGGGTTTGGCTTCTTTTTAGAAAAGTACACATATGGAGATTCTACAGAAGCACATATATGTGGTCAAAATTAGGGGGAGGCATAGTTTACATTTATTTTTAGTTTTAAAGGTTGGTATTTGGAGAAGCTTAATGAAAATACTTAAAATATCGAAATGGTCTTTAAGCAGAACTAAAGGCTTTTTTTTCATAGAGTAAGGGAGGGTTATAAACACTGTCATCTTCTTTTTTGCAATCTGTTTATCATTGGAGAGTATTTCCTTTACTCTCTGTCCCATAGCAAAAAGGAAGTAAGAGGAAATCCCTCCAAAGTCATCAGGAGTAGAGTGCCTGCAAGAAGATTTCACTGCTATTCCTGTTCTGCTAATGACCCAAAATGTGGGATTTTCTTTCACTTTCATTCTTGATGTCTACAGAAACAGGACAAATAAAGAGGGTGAATTTCTCCAATAGGGGCACAAACAGAAATAAGAACCAACAGGTGTTCTCATCCCTCTCCACTCTACCCAAAACTAAAAAAGTTTTGCCTTTAGTTAAACTTTAAAATGGAATTCCAGATGCACCCCAAAAATTAAATGTCAGCAGCTACAAATACTGTAGCTGCTGACTTTTAACATAAGCACACTTACCTGTACAGGGATCCAGCGATGTACTCACCCAAGACGATTCTTCAATCGCTTTGGGTGCAGGCGCTAGCACCTTAAGCAAGGGAAACTGTCAGTGAAGCCTTGTGGCTTCATGGACGGTTTTCTACTGCGCATGCACGAAGCACAACACGATTTCTGAATGGGTCCCAGTCTCCTGGGACCTGTAAAGTGTCCCAGAAAGCTTCGAGGAAGGAG
This sequence comes from Staurois parvus, assembly GCF_062004578.1. Classification (NCBI taxonomy): domain Eukaryota; kingdom Metazoa; phylum Chordata; class Amphibia; order Anura; family Ranidae; genus Staurois; species Staurois parvus. Next base: position 973,080 of record NW_028318079.1, on the reverse strand, counting down.
GAGGGGTGAACTTCCAGCTTAGATCCCCGGAAAACCAGGTACCCGCTCCCCCCCAAAAAAGTGCTAAATATGGAAGTGGAGGGGGGGAGAATGCAGACAAGTGGAACTTCCCCTTTTCGGAGAAGTTCTGCTTTAAAAAGAACTTTGCATTATGAAACAAAAGAATATCATTTTAACTTTATTCATATCTGCACTAGAATTGCTAGTGGTACTATCTGGTTATTTAATGCACTCCTTGTGGAACAAGGTATTCTGGATTTGCCAAATTATAGAAGCCTCAGGCGACATAATATATTATTCCAGTCTTTTTTTTATTTTCCTCACAATCTTTTTTAGTCTCTTCATTAAAATTGAGCTTTCCTGAATACGTTTGATTCTGCACAGAAACAGACTTCCAAAACAGTTAATATCAGCACATTCCATTATTCACTTATCCACATATGGAGTTTCTATACAATGGTGGGTGGGACTGTCGAGTTTAGTTTATATACATCTACAGAATATATATATATATATAAAACTATCTGTACAGTATATTGAGTTTAGTGTGTGCGTATATATATATATATATATATATATATATTCAGAATAAACTTTTACTATGGGACACTATACTACAAAATATTCCCACAAATGCGGGCCATTGATTGCAAACAAGTTTGTTAATTTGTACACACAAAAAAAGTATTTTTCCTAACAAATTCATTCAAAGCCATGTTGCAAAAATGAATACCCAATGAAAGTTTTAGGAGCAATTCTAAATTTTAGACAACAAATTCTTAATTACCAAGAATTCAATACAGGTAAATCTAATTATTCATTAAACAGGTGTCCAGCAGACAGCTGATTATAAAAGGGCGTTATTTAACAAAGAAAACCCCTTCCCATGTCATGCTGTCAGCAATAGCACTACATGAAAGAGAAATGTCACATGGCCTGAGAAAGAAAATAATTTCTTTACACAAGAAAGGTGAAGGCTACAAGAGGATCAGCAAAGCTTTACGTATCGGTCAGAATACTGTAGCAAAAGTTATACAAAACTTTATCAAAGATGGAACTGCAGTCATCTCACAGAGACGTCCAAGCTGTCCACGGAAGTTAACACCTCAACAGGAGCACTTTCTGATGAGAAGGGTTGAAGAAAATCGCCATGCAAGTTCACTGCAGTTAGCTAAAGAAGTAGAAAGCCAAACTGGGGTGATTGTTTCCCATGACACAATACGGTATACACTGCAGAGGAATGGTATGTGTGGGTGTCACCCATGAATGAAGCCTCTCCTAAAGCTCATGCACAAAAAAGCCCACCTAGAATTTGCCAGGCCCATGATGAAAAAGAAGAAGACTACTGGGACTCTGCACTCTGGATTGATGAGACCCAGAGAAATGTTTTTGAAACTGATGACTTCTAAACTGTATGACGTTGCAAAGGTGAGGAGTACAAAGAAAAATCATGGTGCCTACAGTGAAACCTGGTGGTGGCAGTGTCCTTCTGTGGGGCTGCATGAGTGCTACTGGTGTTGGTGAGCTGCATTTCATTGATGGAATCATGAGTTCACAGATGTACTGCTCTATATTGAAAGAGAAGATACTACCATCACTCTGTGCCCTTGGTCGTTGTGCACTTTTCCAACATGACAATGACCCAAAACACACATCCAAGACCACTGTTGCATTTCTGAAGAAGGACAGTGTGAAAGTGATTCAGGGGCCAAGTATGTCTCCTGATCTGAACCCAATTGAACACTTATGGGGAATTCTGAAGAGACAAATTGAGCATCACTCTCCATCCAGCATCCAGGCTCTAAAAGAGGTCGTTCTCGAATGGAAAAAGATTGATGTTGCAACATGTCGCCAACTTGTTCATTCCATGCCTAGAAGACTTGGTGCTGTCCTTACAAATCATGGAGGTCATACAGATTAGTGGAGTAGTTTTTGTTGTCGGGTGTATTCATTTTTGCATCAACTAATTTGAGTAAAACTGAAGATGTTATAATCTAAGTTATATTATTAACCTTACTTTCAGGTAATGAGCTAAACAAATGTTTTTTAAAACTCAGTTGTTTAAAAATGTTGTAAATTATTCTTGTGCTCATTGAGATATTGGTTAAAATCTTACTTTTCAAAAGTACATACATATATTTTTTATTTGTTTAGGTTTTATTTATTTGTTTTATTTGTCTAGGTTAGAGGGATATATATTGCTATCTGCTGTATTTAATGCTAATAAATGAAATTATCTTATCATGGACTTTGCTTTACGAACTAAAGAAAAATATATTAGCCATGACCAAATCCCATTTCAACTGAATACACTTAAATAAAAAAAAAGTTCTTAGTGCCACCAACTATTTGATGCATATCTTTTGAAATGGTGTATTCTAAAGTTGCCTTTTTTTCGTATTTCAGACTGCATTCAAAAACATCACTTCAATATAACATTCTCATCCCTGCATCCCAGAAGACTGTGCAGACATTGTAGGTTATGTAATATGACCAACAGACCAGGAATACTTGGGATATGCGCTATGTTATCTGCTCCGAATAGATGCATGAATTGGGCAAGACCAGGATCTCTTTATGAAAACATAACATGTTATAGTCTAATGTACTGTATACTGTATTGCAGGCCTTGAAATTTCCACTCACCTGCTCGCCAATGGCGAGTGGAAATTATGGTGGGGGCGAGTGTGCCCCCCAGGGCCGTCTTGCTGAGCAGGCTCAGAGCTCAGGCGAGATCTGTCATTGGCACTGGGAGCCGTCAGACTGCTCAATAGCTGAGCGCAGTGAAAGCAAAGCAGGGAGTGTGTGCTGTGCTCTCTGCCTCCCCCTAGAGTGCAGTACCCGGCTCTGTGCGTGAACAACAAAGTATTGCAACTTTTTATAGGGCTGTGGTGGCTTCAGGGGAGAGGAGAGAGCACTTAACAGAGTGCGTGCGTGTGTACATGTTTGTGTGTGTCTGTGTATGCATGTACATGTGTCTGTACATGTGTGTATCTGTACATGTGTCTGCGTGTATGTACATGTATGTGTGTGTACATGTGTCTGTTTGTGTGTATGTACATGTGTGTGTGTGTTTGTACATACATGTGCCTGTGTGTACATGTGTCTGTGTATGTATGCACATGTGTCTGTGTATGTATGTACATGTGTCTGTGTGTATGTACATGTGTCTGTGCGTGTGTATTTCTGTGTATGTACATGTATCTGTGTGTATGCGTGTCTGTACGTGCCTGTGTGTGTATACGTGTCTGTATGTGTGTGTGTGTGTACATGTCTCTGTGTGTGTACATGTTTCTGTGCCTCTGTTTGTGTGTGTTTCTTTGTGGCCAGTAACTCTTAAGGCCTGGCTAGTAACTCAGGACTTGAAATTTTAAGCCCTGCTGTATAGTATATTTTACTGAATACAGTATTGATTTGCATACAACAGATGAATCATTTAGTTGATTTCTACAGAATATGCTCACAATGTATGTTCAGCATTCGGTAATGACTGGTAGAGTCATTGCTGAATTCCAGTTCTTCTGAACTTAAGTTTTCCAGCTCAGATGTGTGTGATTTTGAGGAATCCCAAGGTATATGTCCCTCTTTCTGCACAAAAGCCCTGAGCTTTGCATTGTTTCTTCACAAAATCACTACAATATGCAGCATCTACAAGATAAGAGCCGTGCTGCTTCCACCGGCTTACGCCTAATAATGTTCTTAGTTTGCTTTGATACAAGGCTTCAAAAAGACCTTTAGCAACTAGAAGGAGTTTGATTTTGTTCTGTTTAACAAGAACAATATTTAAATATTCATAAACATCTTACCATAAATAATTAATCTAAAGGTCAGTGGGTGGTAGTAATTAATGCTTGGTGAAAAATTCAGGGACATCACATTAGAAAAGTGGCAACTATAAATCCATTATTTCAACACGCTTGGGAATAACATACAGACCCACATACCTGCCAGCTATCAGAGAGAGAACATTGTAAAATACTCATGAAAAAAGGAATACTGGGGAAAGAAAACTGTGCTAAAACCATACCCAGTCGGATTCTCTCTGTCATTATTCTACTGCAGAGTAGAAAATAAAAGCAAACACCTTAATAGCTGAAACAAGGAAAGGTATTCTTACATCTGGTTTTTATTTGCATGCTATACAAAAAGAAATGTAAGAGTATGGCAGGGTTTGGGTAGATCCAGCATGTTGTTTGAAGAATGTTCTAATTTTTCAAAGATTTTTAAGTGCCGGTAAATCTACATATATATATTTCCTGGCCAATCCCCAACCCAAAGTAAAGTGTAGTGTGCATGCTCGGAGTAAGTCCAGGGGTGTGGAAATTTTTTAAAAAACTACTTGTCCAGGGACTAAATCAGTGTCTCAGTCTACTTGTGCCTCATGACAATCTATTTGTCCTGATTAAAAAAAAAAAAGTACCATATTTTTCGCCGTATAAGACGCACCTGACCATAAGACGCACCTAAGTTTTAGAGGCAGAAAACAGGAAAAAACAAATTCTGAACTAATGGACTGCAGACACAGTACAGGAGATGACCAGAGACTGCGGACAGCACAGGGATGACCAGAGACTGCGGACAGCACAGGGATGACCGGAGACTGCGGACAGCACAGGGATGACCAGAGACTGCGGACAGCACAGGGATGACCAGAGACTGCGGACAGCACAGGGATGACCAGAGACTGCGGACAGTACAGATGACTGCTGACCTTTGGGGAGGTGGAGAGCGGGTACCTGAATTTGACAGGTACCCGCTCTTACTTCCGCAGAGTTTTTGATCTTACCTGTTCCTCGATCCAGCCGCGCGCTGTCTTCCCGGCTTCTGTAATGGCGCTCGGCATGACAGCCGGGTGCCCAGTGCGCATGAGTGAGAAGCACTTGCGCTTTGTGATTGGTCCGGCGGCTTCTGGGATCTGTCATGTGTCCCAGGTACCGCCTTACCATTCACAAAGCGCACCGCTTCTCGCGCATGTGCACTGGGCACCCGGCTGTCATGCCCAGTGCCCACACTACAGAAGCCGGAAGACAGCGCCCCGCTGGATAGAGGAACAGGTAAGGTCCCGCTGCAGAGCTGAGCGGTCGGCCCGGTATTCTGACACGGCCGCGGTGGAAATACCGGACCGGCCGCTCCATATTCGCCCCATAAAACGCACTGACATTTCCCCCCCAGTTTTGGGGAAGAAAAAGTGCGTCTTATACGGCGAAAAATACGGTAACCTAAATGTACTTAAATCTGCTTTAAGGAATGTCTAGGGCTTTTAAAAACAAATGGGGGCTTTATGGCGACTTAAATGTTGATTTAATATTTTTAACATTACACTGTTTATCTCCTCCTCCCCTCCCTGCCTGTCTCCAGCACCGCACCCAGGGACTAGCAGGGAGGAGAGAGACCTTACAATGTAATGAGCACCGACTGGGTGCTTCTCAGGAAAGGGGAGTGTTGGGCTTATCCTTTATCCCTTTTGCTGCCAGAGCCGTCTTTGCGTTTTTTTGCAAATGTTTAAAAAAGGCCTGAAGATTACACAAAATCCAAAACATTATATATTTTCTGAAATTAGAGACCCTAGAAAATAAAATAGTGGTAGTTCCAACTTTTTATGTCGCACGATATTATCACAAAGGTCTAGGAAACACAAAATGTCAGTAAAAAATACACTTAAGTTCATTTTAGGGCACAAAAAGCAATAAATTATGAATTTTTTTTGTAAAATATAAAAGATGAGGTTGCATCAAGCACATAGTTATCCAACATGTCCAACCTTCGATTTGCGCGCACTTGTGAAAGAGCAACAAACTTTAGTAACCCTATATTTTGTATAGGTGATGCTTTTAAAGCCCCTTCTAGGTCATCAGTTTAGTGTTACGGTGGGGATCTGGTGCTAGAATTATTGCTCTCATTCTGGCGTGTGCGGCGATATGTAACGTGTGTATCGCAATTGTTGTTTTCATGCGTAGACGGCCCAGCACGTGCTTTTATGCTTGTACATGAGTACATTTGTTTGTGTGTTTGTGTGTGTGTGTGTGGGGGGGGAGGGTATATGCTTCGGTGTAACTAAAATTTTTTCCCCCAAAACACTTTTTCCACTTAAACTTTTTTTTTATCACATAGGGGACAAAAAGTCCCCATGTGATGATTTTTCGTGACAGGTTCTCCTTTTTGAAACAGACTCTATGGGGTTTATTTACTAAAGCTGGAGAGTCCAAAATCAGACTCCCTTCTGCATAGAAACCAATCAGCTTCTAACCTCAGCTTGTTCAATGAAGCTTTGGCAATGAAACCTGGAAGCTGATTGGTTTCTATGCAGAAGTGAGTCTGATTTTGCACTCTCCAGCTTTAGTAAATAAACCCCTACATGTCTCCCCTATGCTCCACTGAATGTAATGCACAGAAAGGACAGTTGAAAATGTATTGGTGGCTACGAGCCACAATGTACATATCTAATACGCTGCATACACAAGTAACTTTCTGCCTAAATTAATCCTAAACAGTTTTTACAGGATCTGGTGTATCAGTAAAATGATGCCAACAAGATACAAAAACAAAAATCCCACCAGGATAGATGAAGAGTTATATTTTCTAACAAAATATGTTTAAAAAAGGCCTGACGATTACACAAAAGCCAAAACATTATATATTTTCTGAAATTAGAGACCCTAGAGAATAAAATAGTGGTAGTTCCAGCTTTTTATGTCACACGATATTATCACAAAGATGAGGTTGCATCAAGCAAATAGTTATCCAACATGTCCAACCTTCAATTTGCGTGCGCTTGTGAAAGAGCAACAAACTTTAGTAACCCTATATTTTGTATAGGTGACGCTTTTAAAGCCCCTTCTAGGTCATCAGTTTAGTGTTATGGTGGAGGTCTGGTGCTAGAATTATTGCTCTCATTCTGGCGTGTGCGGCGATATGTAACATGTGTATTGCAATCGTCGTTTTCATGCGTAGACGGCCCAGCATGTGCTTTTATGTTTGTACATGAGTACATTTGTGTGTGTGTGTGGGGGGGGGGGTCTATGGAGGGGGGGTATATGCTTCGGTGTAACTAAAAAAATTTTCCTGAAAAAAATTTTTTATACTTAACTTTTTTTTTATCACACAGGGGACAAAAAGTCCCCTATGTGAAAAAAAAAAAGTTAAGTATAAAAATTTTTTTTTTAGGAAAAAATTTTTGTTACACCGAAGCATATACCCCCCCTCCATAGACCCCCCCCCCCACACACACACACAAATGTACTCATGTACAAACATAGGTGACAGGTTCTCTTTTTTGAAACATCCAGAGTCTAAAAGACCCTACGTCTCCCCTATGCTCCACTGAATGTAATGCACTGAAAGGACAGTTGAAAATGTTTTGGTGGCTATGAGCAACAAACAATGTACATATCCAATACTCTGCGCACACAAGATCATAAGTAACATTCTGCCTAAATTAATCCTAAACAGTTTTTACAGGATCTGGTGTATCAGTAAAATGACGCCAACAAGATACAAAAACAAAAATCCCACCAGGATAGATGAAGAGTTATATTTTCCAACACAATTACAGGATATTGCTTATTTGTCATCTGTTATTGCAGTCTGAATTACTGTTATCACCTGTGACTTCCACACATAAGAGAGGGCGAAAAAGTTAAATAAAACCGTTTGCAGTTTATAATGAAAAAGTGACAGTTTATCACCGATAAAAGCGTTCTGTTGTCCTGGAAGCTGGAAAGAGATATATAATGACCCAGGCTGAACGGCTGTTTGGCCTGATTCCTCTCCTGATATCAGATGTTTTGTAAAGGGGAACTGAAGTCCCTGTTTCCAGATTAGGTGTTTGACTGGCGACTATTTATAGCTGCCTCTGCAGCTTGATGGTTGTAAGAGGCATTAACAGCAAACTGTGCACCAAGACTTGATGGAGATAGAGAATCAGCCTTGATTTATAAAGTGTTCTAGCCCTCTCGTGGCTGCTTGCAAACTTCTCCAGTCGTAGCACAGCAATAAAATGTTTGTAGACTGGTTCCCTGCACTTATGCAGGCCATAGATGGGTAGAAAATCGGCCGATTTATCGGCTGAAAAGAAAAATCGCCCGATCTTCACACCGTTAATGGGTTAATTGGTCAGCCGTTTTTATGGATTTTGGCACATTTTTTTAATCGGTAAAGTTGGAAAACAATCGGCTGATTTTGCCGATCGGCCGATTTTCGCGGCAATGATGAGCAAATCGGCCGATCTTTTTACCGATAAGAAATCTGCGCATGAGCCATGACCTGCAAGAAGAAGAAGAAAAAGAAGAAGAAGCAGAAGAAGAAGAAAAAGAAGAAGAAGAAAAAGAAGAAGCAGAAGAAGAAAAAGAAAAAGAAGAAGAAAAGAAGAAAAAGAAGAAGAGAAAAAGAAGAAGAAGCAGAAGAAGAAGAAAAAGTAAAAAGAAGAAAAAGAAGAAGTAGAAAAAGAAGAAGAAGAAGAAGAAGAAAAAGAAGAAAAAGAAGTAAAAAGAAGAAAAAGAAGAAGTAGAAAAAGAAGAAGAAGAAGAAGGAAAAGAAGAACAAGAAGAAAAAGAAGAAGAATTCCAGTCCGCTATTATATTTGACATGAAAACGTATTGCGGTTGCAACAATGTATCTATTTGTATCTGAATAAAACCATCTGTATCCAAAATGGATACAAATAGATACAATGTTGCAACCGCTATACTTTTTAATGTGAAATATAATAGCAGATCTCTCTGCAGGGACAGAAGGGACGAAAATCAGCCGATTTTTTTTTACCGTTGGTGGTAACGTCAGCCTATTAAATGACCAATTTTTTTTTTTTTTTTTTTTTAAAAACCTGAAGGTTTTCGACCCATCTTTGGCCTGTATTATGTTGCATTCACACTTGAGCGTTTTGTAGCTTGAAGCTCCAAAAACTTAAAAAATCAATTGTTTTCTATGGTGCCTGTTCAAATTTGATTGCACGAACAGGCACCATAGAGAACAATTGATTTTTAAGTTGGAGCATTTTTGGAGCTTCGAGTTTCAAGCTACAAAATGCTCAAGTGTGGATGCAGCCTAAGAGGTTACATTAAATTGGGGGATATGTGTTACATGTAGTTATTGACCTGCTTTTACATTGCTTTCCCTACTTTCCACATCTGCCTTTTGCCATTTTTCGCTATTGTTAGTCTTGCTGTAGAAAACGATACAACGCAGGGAAGCTACACAAAGAACAAACTATGGAAAGAAGAAAGTGACTGAAAAAGCAGAAATTATATTATAGAAGATCTGAAATGTGGAAGCTTTACAAAAAAGAGGCAAGCAAAGTACAAAGGACTAGTCACTAGTATTGCCTGTAGACTCCCTGAAGTTCACATACACTCACCGGCCTCTTTATTAGGTACACCTGTTCAATTGCTTGGCAACACGAATTGCTAATCAGCCAATCACATGGCAGCAACTCAATGCATTTAGACATCTAGACGTGGTGAAGACAACTTGCTGAAGTTCAAACCAAGCATCAGAATGCGGAAGAAAGGGGATTTAATTGACTTTGAATGTGGCATGGTTGTTGGTGCCAGACAGGCTGGTCTGAGTATTTCAAAAACTGCTGATCTACTGGGATTTTTACGCACAACCATCTCTAGGGTTTACAGAGAGTGGTCCAAAACAGAGAGCGGCAGTTGTGTGGATGAAAATGCATTGTTGATGTCAGAGGTCAGAGGGGAATGGACAGAGATGATAGAGGAACAGGGCTTTGCTTCCTCATGTCAGGGCTATCCACTGAGCTGGCCAGAACCGACTCTTGAGGGAGTCTATTCCACATTTTCACAGCTTTTACTGTGAAAAAACCTTTCCGTATTTGGAGATTAACTTTCTTTTCCTCCAGACGTAAACAGTGCCCCCTTGTCCTCTGTGATGACCTCATAACTCTACACCAAGTTCACTATGTGAACCACTGATGTATTTATACATGGAGATCATATCCCCCCTTAATCTCCTCTTCTCAAAAGAGAATAAATTCAGTTCCTCTAATCTTTCCTCATAGCTGATCTCCTCCATGCCTCTTATCAGTTTGGTTGCCCTTCTCTGTATTTTCTCCAGTTCCCCAATGTTCTTTTTGTGAATTGGTTCCCAAAACTGAACTGTATATTCCAGATGAGGTCTTACTAATGATTTGTACTGGGGTAATATGATATCTCTCTCTCTGGAGTCTATACCTCTTTTAATACAAGAGAGGATTTTGCTCGCTTTAAAAACCGCAGCTTGGCATTGCATGCCATTATTATCCTGTGATCTACCAGAACTCCCAGATCCTTCTCCACCATTGATTCCCCCAATTGTACCCCCCCTAGTATGTATGATGCATGCATATTCTTAGTTCCCAAGTGCAGAACCTTACATTTATCAACATTAAACCTCATTTGCCACATAGCTGCCCAATTAAACAAATCATTGAGGTCAGCTTGTAAATTGGAGACATGGACGTTATTCCACGGCATAGCTTGGTGTCATCTGCAAACACTGAAATGGTATTTTTAATCCCAGACCCTATATCGTTTATAAATATATTAAAAAGTAAGGGTCCCAACACTAAACCTTGGGGACACCACTGATGACCCCAGACCATGCAGAGTATGAATCATTAACCACTATTCTCTAAATACATCTTTCAGCCAGTTTTCTATCCATTTACATACGGATTTTTCCAAGACGGTAGACTTTACCTTACACATTAGCCATGAGTGGGGAACTGTGTCAAACACTTTTGCAAAATCCAAGTATACCACGTCCACCGCCACCCCTCTGTCCAAGTATAAAACGTCCACCACCACCCCTCTGTCCAAGTATACCACGTCCACTGCCACCCCTCTGTCCAAGGTTTTGTTTGTCAGACTTGTTTGACAACTTCTGTCTTTCATGAATCCATGCTGTCTGTTGCTTAAAATATTTTTTTCCAGCAAGAACTCATCTAGGTGGTCTTTTATTAAACTCTCCAGTATCTTCCCAACTATAGAAGTTAAACTAAATTTACTTGGTAAAGATTTTGACCCCTTTTTAAATATTGGCACCACATTGGCCTTACGCCAATCCAGTGGTACAGTCATTAGAGAGTCCCTAAAAATTAGAAACAATGGCTTTGAAATGACAGAGCTCAATTCTTTAAGGACCCGTGGGTGTATGCCATCTGGTCCAGGTGCTTTATTCACCTTTATTCTGTGTAAATATTTCTGGATCATATCAATTGTGAGTCAATGTGGATCATCTGGAGCTGTGTCAATACCATGGCCATTATGGACAAGAGCTCCCCCAGGCTGCTTTGTATATACAGAGCTGAAGAAGGTATTTAATACATTTGCCTTCTCTTTGTTCCCAGTAACCCACTCTAGTTTATTTTGTAAAGGGCCTACATGCTCGGACTGGACCTTTCTACTATTAATATATTTGAAGAATTTTTTTGGGCTTGGTCCTGCTATCTTTTGCAATCTGTAGTTAGTTTTCAATTTCTGCGGCCTTTATTTAATTTTTGCATATTCTGTTATATTCTTTGTAACGTTTAAACGATGATAGTGTCCCTTCATTTGTATATTTAATAAAAGCTCTTCTCTTATTATCTATAGCTTTTTTAGCTTTGGCTGTAAGCCACATAGGTTTAATTTTTATCCTTTTAAACTTGTTGCCCATGAGAATATATTTTGCAGTGTGTTCACATACAGTCTCCCATTTCTGTGTTGTGCTCATCGATGTCAATATTCCCTCCCAGTCTAAGTCTTGGAGAGCAGCTCTCAGCCTTGGAAAATTAGCTCTCTTAAAGTTGAGCGTTTTTATTTTTCCCGTATGTGCTTACCATTAGTCCAGTCAATGTCCGGGTAGTTGAAATCCCCAATTATTATCACTGTCCCAGCCCTTGCATTACTTTTGATCTGTGCAAGAAGCTGAGTCTTCAGCCCCTCATTAACACTGGGAGGCCTATAACAAACTCCAATGATTACCTTTGTGGTACGCACCCGCATATGCAGTTCCACCCATAATGCTTCAGCCATCAACTAGGTCCTCTTTCACATGCTCTGAGATCACTTCTCACATAGAGACAGACACCACCACCTTTCCTTTTTACCCTGTCTCTCCGAAAGAGAACATAGCGAAAATGGTATATCAGAAATGTAGGGGTGAGCTATAAAAGGAACCTCCTATTTTCTCCTAAATGGGTAAAGTCCAGGTTCACTTGAAGGGCAGGTTCAGACCAGAAATATTGTTGTGCATTTTCCTGTTTTGTCATTCAAATCAACCAAAAGTACAGTAAATCATTCACAAAATGCAATGTGGACCTGAGTTGAAGAAGTGCTTTCCTAAGTTATAAGGAACATAGAGAAATGTTAATTGTGTCTGAACAGTGCCCAAAAAAAAAAATCACCCTTTTTGTATTTCTCAAGAAAAAGTGCAGTGCACTTCCTGCTACGTGACTATGCCTAGGCACTTCAGTACCTATAGCTTCATAGCTGTATATCTGCAGTGTGAGATCTAACGCACTGCTGCCTTTGACTGATTGTCTCAGGAGATTTGGAGTGAGATTTGGTGATGTCACTACCATACTTCAAGTAAAACAGAGCCCTGCCTCTACCAAGATGGCCACCTTTACATATCCACAATTACTAAAGCTAATCTTAAATACAGCTAGTATTAGCACTGTATATTTTATACTATTTGCTAGGACACAGGTAGATCCTGCCACCTAGACTCCTAGGTTGCTAGCATGCAGGCAGTTCCTGCCATCTAGTGTTCTTCATTCCTAGGATGCAGGCAGCATATACTACCTGCTGTCCTTGGTTGCTAGGAAGCAGGTTGCCAGGTGCCACTGACTACACATTCTTGATATTTACACATCAGCTGGTAAGTAATAGGCTGCTTTAGCAATGCACACTGGTATGCATGTAAATATCAGCATAGCCATTTTTATGAGTACATCATTAAATATGGCCCACAAATACGGCTTTGCACATATTCTGTGTCCATTTGTTAACCATGCTGCACAGCAGTATTTTACACTGCCTGGCTCAGCTGTGTGAATGGCCACATACATAGATATACTGCTCAATAAATATTTGCAAAAAACTGGCATCTGTGTGCATTTGTGTGCAGCGTTTTTCATGCCTCTGTGAATGAGACCTAAAAGAAGAATAAAGAGCGGCATGGGCAAATATTAGGCGGTAACAACAAAAATAACCACTAAACACTAATAAAAATACATGTGAGAGAATATACTGTAATAATTAAAGATTAATCAAAAATATTAATCAAAAAAATTAAAAATAATAATCAAGATTTAATGAATAAAATGCACAAAAAATTAGACCACATCAACTCTCATAAATATTAGATCAGTGAACTGGTAAAAAGCTGCTAAGGACAAGCTAGTGTTTAGACCCCTAGGCTAGAAATAAAAACCCAACAGGAGTTCTTATCCTTCCCAACACCATCCAAAAAAATTTGGCTTGACTTTAATCTCTTGACATTGCACTGACACTCGGCATAAGGCTTGCATTTAATAGTGGATGATCAGTATTGTTTGGCACCAAAATGGCTGTATCACCGCCTGTATCTATATCTCACAATAAATAGTGCACAGAGGATTATTGAAAATTGCACCTGTTGCCCACAGTGACAAATAAAATTCCCAGAAAATAAAACGTGGATCCTAATTCCCCTCCCTCCTAGATTGTAAGCTCCAAGGAGCAGGGCCCTCGAACCCCTCGTGTATTGAATCGTAATATTACTGTACTGTCTCCCACCATAATGTAAAGCGCTGGGCAAACTGTCGGCGCTATATAAATCCTGTATAATAATAATAATAATAATAATTGGCTGTAGTTTGCAACAATCCAACTTTTGCTCTTGTTTTGACATATAACTCTTTGCCAGTTTTTTTCTTCAAGTTCACAAATCAGTCCCATTATTAAGCTGTTACATCTTCAATTTTTCTATAAATAACTCACACCCATAGTGAGTATGATATCGCAGCAATTACTGATCTAGTCACTGACTATGGCAGGAACATTACACAAAGGGTACATTACCTTATATATCAGCGTTAACACAAATCCTTAGTCAAACACATCCTCTACGGAGAAAGTAGAACTTCTAAATCATACACATGCATTCTAGGAATGAGCTGCTTCACACTAGATTTAAAAGCACAGTCCATCTTTTGTAAAACTTTAATAAATGCACCTATATTAATAAAATAAAAATGTGCATTTACTGCATCTTTGCTTCCAGACCTGCAGAGCCTTGCAACTGGGATCGCTGCACCATGGGTACAATGCACATGCCCTTACATTGTTACCCCCAGGCCCAGGTCCATACAGAAGTAGGGACATTATGTTATGGGGTTTGAGGATGGAGCTTCTGTTATGGGGCTTGAGGATGTAAAAAGAGGAGTACAAATGTGGTGACAGTACCAGAGGCGTCCCTAGGGTTGGTGTCACCCGGTGCGGTAACACTTGGGGGTTTATTTACTAAACCTGGTTGACTCAAAATCTTGTCCACTTCTGCATAAAAACCAATCAGCTTCCAGGTTTTATTGCTGAAGCTTATCTGAACATGCTGAGGTTAGAAGCTGATTGGCTACCATGCACAGGTGCCCAAGATTCTGAGTCAACCAGATTTAGTAAATAAACCCCTTGGTGTCACCCCTCCGACAATCCCCGCAAGATGGATCGGATTTGCGGATTGGAAAAAGTCTAAAAAAAAAACAAACTAATGCAGACACCACATCTAAGTATTGGTACGTAGTACCTGTAGTGATATGACGTTTAACAAATCATTGAAGTAAATGTAAGCCCAGCAGTCTAACTAATTATTTTTGAATGTCAAAGGGGTACATTTTTTTGCATGGAAATTTGTTGTTTTATATTGTAGGCCTGTAATATTCTTAGGAATAACTCACTTAAATCTGTCCAAACAAGAGTCTAGTAAACACCCCGGATATGGTCAATTTGAAACACAAAATCATAAATTATAATATAATAAATAATTATAAAAAATAATAATATAATAATAATAAATTTAATTCAATAATGTAATCAAACCAAAAACACTGAAACTTGAAATATACCGCCAAGTTCGCACATCACTGAGCTCAGTCCCAGAATCGTTTTCAGTGTCTGATGACGAATTTCCCCACAAATCATTATCACTCAATTCTGCAAGCGATTCTAATTTACTATCACTGTTCTCTAGCCGGTCTATAACCGATTTTGACCTAAAGGGACACTTTTTGGACGCCATGGACATTTCTCAGTTTCCAGGCAGAAAGAACGGTAAAAATGCAGGCAGGGCACAGGACAAAGCACTCGGGACAAAATGTATGTGAAATGGGTTGATACAGTAATGTAATCCTAACAGAGTACAGTGTATTATGTGTATGTCAAATTTTTACTTTTTTTAATCTCCCGCCGGTTCCACCCCCCGTACGTTCCGACGCTCGCAGGGAATGGAATCTGGAAGACGGATGCCAGCATTGGCTGGCGTACATGGCCGGACACTGCGGGAGGACCTTGCGGGATCGTGGGACAAGGTAAGGCTCGAGGGATCGCTGCAGTGTAATCCCGAGTGTTGCTGGGGTTTACCGCTTTTGGTACTGAAATTAAACCCGAGCTACACTTGGGATTACAGCCTGGAAGGTTAATATGTTAATGTAATTTCATTACTGTATTTAAAGTGGATTTAACCCAAAAGCAAACATTTATTATATTGCAGTGTACCAATTCTTAGATGTGATGGCTGCATTCATTTTCTTTTTTTAGGCTTTCGTTCTTCTATTTTCATGTGGTCATCCAGCTAGTGAGTCTGTTGTTTTTCAAGAGAAGAAGCTACCCAGCATGTATCAGTTACAGAGATGAGACAAACCATTTAACGCTAGCAGGGGTGCTTACAATGATCAGCTTTTATTTATGTAAAAACTTTATCTATGTAACTGCTTATAAAGTATTAGCTGGAATTTGGCCTCAATTTGTTATTGAATTTAAATCTGCTAGTACATCTAACACTGCCCCCCCCCCCCTCCGATTGACAATGCTGCTGTGTAAAGGTGCCCCATGTGCTCCTAAATCCAGAATGGGGGCACACTAATACAGGAGGTATGTTACTAGCCAGATCACCAGGTGAACATAGAGGGGAAAGCCTAAAAAAAAGAAAATGAATGCAGCCACCACATCTAAGAATTGGTAAACCTCAACATATTATTTTTGGCTTTGGGTTTATTGCCACTTTAAATGTACAGCTTTCATTAAAACAATACCTGGTGACCCTCTCCTGAAGGTCCTTGTTCAGGCACTTCCTGTTATAGGGTGACAATGCTCTGTCTTTGTCTACCAATTGTATTCCTGCATTGTCCTTCTGTCACATGGGCTTCCGACAGAGACAACAAGTGGCCCCTCCAACACCCATTAAAGCCATTAGGCATGGTCTACTGGTAAAACCTGCTCTGAGAAATGCCATGCAGTCATTGCTAGAGTGCATGTAAAGATGCTGCAGGAGATCAGAGAGATAAAACAAAGCATGAAAACAAGGTGGAAAAAAAGATTTTATGAAAAAAAAAACCCACAAGTGGTTCATGGTGAAGAGAAAAGCAAACTAAAGGATCCATTTATAATTTTTTCCACTCAAGATTTGCACAACTTTCATCTGAGATTCACACTCTTCTCCAATTCAAGCCAATAAGAATCTTGGGTGAACCCCTTAGGGTCATTCAATTAGGGTTTAGATGTGCTTTAAATTGTGCTGTTATTTTACTACAGTATATATTATGAAGCTGAAAGCAATACATGGTTCCCTAAATCCCAGGTTTCACAATGAGGAAACTTAGAAGGTGATTTCACAACAAGCATAGATACAAATCATCAAAGTATGATTGGATTATATTTTATGGTTTATAAACAATCCTTTTACATGAATCCAGAGATCCCTGGAAGTTATAATCCAGTGATTCATAAAACTGAGAAAACTTTAAACCCATTCTTCAGTTTTGAAACATAATTCACATAAGCTAGCCTTCTGTAATTGCACAGAAAATTAAATATTACCTATTACAGAGTTAGTACAAGTTCCTTGTAGTAGTACATTATTGTACTGTGTTAGCTATTGATGAGAAATTTCACATTTCTTTATTAAATTTGCTCACAATATCTAAAAATGCATCCAAGCCTTGGTTAAGGGGCCATACAAGGACATATAAGGATGGTTACCTTAGCTAGCTTCATACCAAAGGAATGTCATTGCAAACTGGCCAAGTCCTTGTCAGGATATCACCCATAGACCTCAGAGCTTTACCATGGGGTTATAGTCAGGTCTTTTGTCCTTTCTCTTCCCTGTCTCCGCATATGTGGGCTACTCTCCCATAAATGGTACCGGTTTTGCTCATTAGTCTCCCTCTCCACAGATTCCACGTTTTGGCAATCCTAACCTGCCGAACAGTACTAATGTGTCCTCTCTGGGGGCGTATACCAGGGGCACATGGCCTACAGCACGTTCCTTTATGGGTGCTTTCATCCCTCCTCCTACCTTCAGCTCATGTTTGATGAACTGGCTTATAGGCTTTCAACTCTCCAAGTTTTGCCAAGACGTTTATGCTTCTAGTCTTACCCACAGACCGTTAACTGAATTTTAGAAGCTGTGCTCTGCTTCGGAGGATCCATGCCACAAACTCTCCACCTTGTATAAAATGATCCAAAACTTAAATTGAAATCATAATGGCACAAAAAGGTCTCTCCCTATATAGGCCAAAATCTAGAGTTTTGAATGTTTTATAAATTTACGTTCCCACGTTAGCCTTTCTTTCTGTGATTTGACGTTTCCCATCAGCACCATATTCTTGAGATCATTTACGCTGTGGCGTCTGATGCAGAAATGGGCCACTACAGTATTATGTGTTTCCCTGTTGCTAACTGTGAATCTATGAAGGGTCATTTGTTGGAGGGTTGGACTGGTCTCCCCAACATAGACAACCATAAGGCATTTTGCGCACAGCATCAGGTATACCGCATTTCAGGATCTGCAGAAAAAAGTACCCTGCATTCTGTACTCCTGCTGTGATCCTGGCACTGGTATCACATGGGTGCTGTGTATACGTATGCATGCAGATGTTCTGTTTAGTGTTGGGCTGTATAGGGTTTTTGATAGGCTAGTAGAGGTGGTTCCAGGAACATTTCTTGAAGTCTTTCATCTTTGTGCTGAAATGTCTGGAGAGCTTTTGTGATCTTAGAGCCTTTAGGGCATGAATTGCAGGTGCCCACCAGTGGGGCTTGATGTTTTGACTGGTTCTGGGGATGGTAAATGCTCTCCTGATCTCTGTGTTTATTATCACTGAATTATTTCCCTGTTTTATGAAATCACAGAAAGAGAGGCTAGAATGCAAATGTAAATGTATACAAAAACAAAAAACTCTCGACCATAGTCTGAATAGGAACACAAAATGTGCCTTTATGATTTTGATTGAATGTTTGACTTTTAAACAAAAAAGCCTCTTCCCCCAAACCTGAGAATAAAGGGTGTGTGGATATTCAAAAGGACTCCTGAGGTGACAAATTTGCCTAGATATTTTTATTTCCTAGTCAATGAGCCTAACATCAGTCTTAATGTGACACTAAACTATGGTTCAAATATGCTGTCGCAGGAAAAAAATAGGGATGAACAGTTCAAACAAACTTAGTATATGTTTTGTTTCTCATCGGAATTTCAGGATTGGGTAAAAGAAGACATCTCTACAGTATCCAGTAAGCCATGATGGAGTGACTACACCTCCCACAACCCCCCACCTCCCCTCATACCTTCATTCATCTTCTCGCTCCTTTCTTATTTCCCTTCTCAGTTGTCCCCCTTTCCTTGCCTTCTATTCCACCTTGGGACATCAGCCTAATTTGCTCAATTATGACCTCCTTACTAACAGGTGAACTTGTCAGATGAACAATATCACCTATCACTTTCTCTCCCGAGGAGGGTAACATCTAACTAGCCTGGCTGAGGCATTACCTTCATTGGTTACCCTCTGGATCATCCAAGATAGTAGTGCCCAACCCCTGGTAAACATAAGCATAAGAAGAAGGCGCACCAGCCTAGTGTATTACCATAAGACTTCTTTATCGGAAAAAAGCTCATTCCAATATATTCACAAACATCCAAAATAAAGTGCATTTATCAATTCTCAACATGCAACATGAAGCGTGCCCATCCACAGGGGCGCAGCTTGTGCGTTTTTAAAGGTGATGCCCTCTTCCTCAGAACACAACCCATAGTGCTTTTTGTCTTTCTCAACAGAAAGCTAGAATTTAATCCTAATGCCCCGGCATTTCTTCTATGCTTTGTGTGTTACTTTTGTATGCGAAAACTTGAATAAAATAAGATTGAGCTAAACTATGGTTTAAAAAAGTCTATTAAAGTATGTATCCTTTACTCAAAAAAAAAACAAAACAAAAACACTTATATTTGTTTCACATTCCTCCAAATCCCCAATCCTGTTAGAGGGTGGCTATGTTCGTTCTCCATGGTCCCATAGTATGTAGGAACATAGCTACCCTCTCTTGCTCGCTCCTGAGATGGGACTATGGTCTATGGGATTTGTAGTATGCATAGAGCAGTGTACATGACCGCAACTAATGTGCACTGCTTGCTCCAAACAAATTGAAATGACGGGGAACAGCAGAAGTTCAGGAGCTCACTAAGGAGGTTACAAGGAGGCAGAAAAACACAGTAAGAAGAAATTTCATGAAAAATAGATTACAAGGTCATTAGGTAGTGTAAGTGTATGGATTATTTTTGGAGAATAAGGATATCGTCATTTTCAAATGTGATAACAATAGATATATTATAACTATTTACAATAACCATCACCTTTCAAGCATGTCAAGCACATCTCTGTAACACAGTGCCGATATAAACCAGAAAATATGTCAGATTTTCAGGTTGGAAAACAGTTCTTAAGGTAGGCTGACCTTCATTCCTGTCAAGCTGACCTTGAGAAAATAGATGCCAATATCCAAGCTTATTTTTTCTTCTTTTCATCAAGCCTGTAACCTACAAATCAATGTCCCCAGTCTAAAAGGTTAATGACATTTAGGTAGGGCTGCACAAGATATAAGGAGGGAACAAGGGAAAAAATGTCTACTTAGCAGCAAATGGGGCTCTGGTAAAAGATATGCTATTTTTTAATCTCTTCATAAATTAAAAGAAAATATCTGCATGCCACTTAAATACCTATTTCTGTTGGTAGCTTGACTGGCAAAGGGCACCTACTGAAACTGAACCAAGCCTCACCATAAGTTCTCTTGTAATGACAAATATGTCAGCTAGACACACTAGGTTGATTTACTAAAGGCAAATAGGCTGTTCACTTTGCAAGGATATTTTCCCTTAGCTTAGTGAATGCTGTGAAGTTCTGCTGATTTCCAACAGCCAGTCATGAGCAAGCAAATATACTGATTTTTTTTTGCTTCTATGGGATTATTTATTCTTTGCAATGTGAATTTTCCCCACTTTTACTAAGGTAAGGGAAAATTCCACTGCAAAGTGAACAGCCAATTTGCCTTTAGTAAATCAACCGCAATGAAGCAAAAAGAACTCAACAGGCAGCTAGGGATTAAATGACATCATCATTATCATTGATTGCTGCCAATCATAGACATCTTGGAAGACAAATTCTTTCCTCAGCAATGACATGCTAAGGCAAAGAACTGGCTGTGCACATAAGGAGAAATATGGTTTGAGCAATTTAGAATGTAAAGAATATGTTACCCCAATATTTCATTTTCCTGATGGGTGCCTGTTGTACCATGTACTTGTATTAAAAAGTATCCTGTTCTCTTTGCATTGCTTTCTTTCTGTGAAATTTCTAGTGATCCAGTCAGTCCTCTTGTTTTCTTATTTCAAACTGACCATACTAGGCATGAGAGTACTTTCAACTTGGCATGGTCAGTTTTCTGGCTGTGCTGGAAGAACAGCTTGCCTGTCCTTCAATGGTCAAGTCCCCTTCCCCCCGCACAGCCGTTCACTGGGAAGATCAGTGTACTGCTGCTTCTCCACCCCCGCTCTCGAAGCCCCTTATGCAGCTGAAAACAGAGATTATGTGAAACAGAATACAAAAAGGTAATTATTATAATACAGGATTTATATAGCGCCAACTGTTGGCTCAGCGCTTTACAATATAACCAGAGACAATACAGTTCAATACAAGAGGGTTAGGAGGGCCCGGCTCCTTGGAGCTTACAATCTAAGAGATGTTTACACACACACACACATATATATATATATATATATATATATATATATATATATATATACTGCAGGGGTGGACTGACCATTTGGAAACTCGGGCACTGCCCGAGGGCCCGGGATCAGTAGGGGGCCCCATGAGATGCCCCTGGTACCTTTTTCATAGGCTTTTTTGAGTTTGGGCAAGGACACGGGGGCCCCATGATCCCCTATTGCCCGGGGCCCCATGAGTTGTCAGTCCGCCCCTGATATACTGTATTTACAAATGCTTTGCCTTTGATTTCTATTTTAGGCTGAATGGGTTGTTTTATAAGGTAAAGGTTCCCTTATACTTTAAACCCCTAATTGAATGACATTCACTTAGCTAAAGCACTGAGCATCATTAACAATTGCAATTTTTGAAATAAAATACCCTCCTGCAGCCTTTTTTCAGTCACTCCTATCTACATGTACTCGGCAATAGCTGCATAGCATTTCTCAAGGTGGATTCGTGATGATATCAACAGTGGACCATGCCTGCGTAATGTGTACTGAAAGAGCTGCTTGCAGTCTACATCTTGTGACAATGCAGGACAACAATTAGGAGGCAGGGACAGTGCACTGTCACCCCATAATGGGAAGTGTACAAGGACCTTTATAGCAGGCTCACTTGCTATACTTCAGCGAAGATTAAAATACTGAAAATAATGTTTGTGAGTGCATTAACATGGTAAAGGTAGCACCCTCCTAGACAGGTGCTAAGTTCGGTAAATCTAGCTTTGGTTCTCTGTAATCATTTGAGCTGCATGTCATTATTTTGGTCTGTTCTGTGTTTCACTGGCTGTAGGGTTGACAGCGTCCGCCAGTCTCCATGGAGAGTTCTGGAGCAGAGTAAGCTGGAAGAGTCAAATCAGCAGCAGCCCTGGCCCATCCCTGGGCAGAGAGGGTTGAAAACGCAACTATTTTTTCTGCACTTTCATGTACTGTGAGTATATCTACAGATTGTAAATTGTAAAATATTGTAATGGATACAAGAAATGTTCCAAACAAATATATGTTCAATCTTGTAGATGCTGTCACCCATATGCAGAGTTCTTCTTTTCCCTGAAGAAGGAGTGAAGTCACTCCGAAACGCGTTGGATCATATAGGAACTATCTTTGTAATCATATGTATGGATGGTGATGTTACAACAATTTTATTGGCTAGTCAAACATAGTCATACTGGGTATCCTTATCAAGCAATTTATACTTTGATGGTGATGCTGTGCTATGACTTTGGATGATGTATTGTATGGTATGTCTACATGTTAAAATAATTTTTTGACAAAATAAAAAGCTTGTACTTTTTATAAAACTTTTTTTGGTATATGTTTATGCCTTCAAAGTCCCAAGTCCTATAGGGGGGTCTTCTCCCTTTATTTCTCTTGTAATTCTGGGGATGTTGGCTACTGATCAGGAAAGAGAGGAAGCAAAGATAGCCTGGGGCTTGGAACAGAAGGGTTCTTGTCCTAGAAGAGGGGTCCAGGGTAGGCCTGCCATGTGTCTGCTGCTCGATGGCCCAGCTATGCTGGCTGGGGGGCCTGTTCTGCTGAAATTCACTAGAACTGACTGAGGGATTTTCTTTTTTGGGGATCTAGTCTGAAGAATTCACAGGAGAGGTGTCTGGAAGATATTGGAAGCAAGCATCCAATTATCCAAGGAAAGAGCACAGACTGGTGTGTGAGAACCCATTGACCGAGTGCTGTTGTTATCCCTCTTGTGCTAAAGTGATTGTAAAGATTTATTTTTAAATAACAAACATGTAATACTTACCTGCTCTGTGCAGTGGTTTTGCACAGAGCAGTCCCGATCCTCCTCTTCTTGGGTCCCCTGTCGGCACTCCAGACCCCTCAACCCTGCTGAGTGCCCCCAGAGCAAGATGCTTGCTCATGGAAAGAACCTAGGGCACTTGTGTGTGCTCACTCCTAAGCCCCCTGCTCCCTCCTCACTGGCTGTGATTGACAGTAGCGGGAGTCAATGGCACCCGCTGCTGTGTTTCAGCCAATGAGGAGGCAGAGACCCAGGAGAACATCTGATCTTGTGCACATCGCTGGATCCGGGTCAGGCTCAGGTGAGTATGGGGGGTGGCTGAGGAGGGAACTGTACACTGAACCCTGGTTCACACATATGTGATTTGCACGGACACTGATTCACATGACAGGCCACATAGTATGTGTTCCAATGGAGGTGGTTAACACACATTTGATGCAACAGCTGTACATTTTCTGCTGTGGAGCGATGCATTTCAAACTCGCATACTAAAGATTATAGTGAGATTCCGATACTGGAGTTCACATATGAGTGCGATTCTGATGCATTTTTACCATAGCAGCAGAGGGTCAGAGGGAAGGAAGACCTCTGAAATATCTATGGACAATGCAGACCAAGAAACGGAGCACTTGTTAAATCACTAAAAAAAGCAAAGTTGTTCAAACAAACCGCATGTGATTCGCAAGGAAGCACTTGCAAAACAGAGCGGTATCAGAATGCATATATGTGAACCAGTGCTGAATAGTTTTTGCCATCCTGCAGAGAATGCAGGAAAGTAAAAAAAACTTCAGGCTTTAGAAACATTTTAGAGTCAGAATGTCTCAAAGTGGACATTATACTTGGTGTCCCACTGTAGCTCAGCCCAATATTTGCTGCATGCAAATTCATAGGAGGAAGATTAAAGTCCTCATGTTACATCTTGGTGTTGTTGGAGTATCCTAAAGTTACCCTGAACCCGTTCAAGTTCAAGTTTTACATAAAAGCACACCCCTACACTGATCATTGAGCCAAAAATGCTCAATGCGGGTGCATCTACTGGGAAAGAACCTAGCAACCTAAACAGCAGGCTCCTACAGGGGTGAGCGCTACACCAATATGAAACGGTAATAACTGAGCTTGGATCTTACATCTACCTTGAGGCCTCTTGCACACAGGGTCATCTAGGAGTATTGCATCCCTCCCGGTGTTTTAGTGTGCTCGGGAGAGACCAGTGCAGAGTCCAGCACCACTGCATGCAGCCTATCAAAAAGTCTACGTCCGGCTACAGCTGAATGGGACTGAGTGCTGTACCGACCTGTATCAGTGTTAATGTACTGTTAAACCCACAACAGTAAAATCGTTCTGTATATGCACTAAAGCATGCTTGTTATACTCACTGTGGAACCTAAGGGGTTAATTCTCTGCATTATGTAAAAATGCTGTTTGATCCTGACTGCTCTGATTCTACCCTTCTTCCAGTGTCCCCCCTTATCTCCTGATAAGACATATGGTGTGGAGACTCTCTGCTCAGTTTGGTGTGTATGACTAGTGAGCATTTATTTTGTCTTGGGAGAGTGCATGTGATCAACACAGGGCCAATCAGCACTGTCCAGACAGAGGTCAGAGGTTCTGCATCCTCCTAGAGCAAAATTAAAAATCAACTGCATGTTTTAACATGTGCTCTGGTGGACACTGATAGAAGTCACAAGACTGCTCTAACTGCTTATGAGAAAAGGTATTTAGCAGTTTATATTTACTAAAATAATTGCACTTCCATGTTCTGTGTACTGTGGGAGACCAGATATAATGAATGCAGGGTCCTGGGTTTAGTACCACTTTTAAGGGCCCTGTGCATTCAGGGATGAAGGAACAACTCAATCCAAACAACTACAAACACAAACATATTTCTGCAAAAGAAGATGAAGAAATGTAATACACATATTTCTACCCAATCTGTATTGAAGTTAAATCAAACCTTTGCCAATTTATTTTTAATGGGACCCCAGGAGCTGTTAGCTATAATGTGCTAGTATGGTAAGCCATCCCCTCTAGTGCTGCACTGTCAGCGATCCCACCTGCTGCCATCTTCTTCCTGTCTTCCTTCTGGGTTTCGAACCTTTGGCCATTTGATTGGCCGCGCCACGTTGATGTAACTCCCGTGCATGAGCACAAAAGACATATCATCATGGCAAATAAGGGGGGCTGTAAATGTACACAGAGTTGTGAATGCGCACCCTAATGGTCTTTTCCATCATTATAATCTTACCTTTTTTGTTTTTTTTCAGATTTAATTCCACTTTAAAAAGGATGAATGGCATAGGAAGAGTGACATGGAAGAAAACAAACTCTCTTGCGCTCTATGACCCAACCCAGGGTAGGTAGATGAAACCAGGACTTGAAAGTTTCTACCACCAGTGCATATGGGGTTGTACAGCTTCGAACAAGGCTGGGGAAGCCTGACCAATACTGTGAAGTGAAAACAAACAAAAAGAGCACCAACCTTGCGCATTACATCAGTGAGCCAAAGTTTATTAATTACAGAATAATACTCACAAACAATGAAGTATATCAAGCATGTAAGTCCTCAAGGGAACTAGGGATAAAAGCAGTCTGCGCGAGTCCCATCATAGGAGTGGACACTCAGGGTACTACTGACGCATTTCGAAGGGCGTCCCTTCTTCCTCAGAGCTTAAAGTTAAAGGGCGTCCCACCCTTCAAAACGCGTCAGCGGAGGACTGTCCCCTTGAGGACTTGCATGCTTGATATACTTCATTGTTTGTGAGTATTATTCTGTAATTAGTAAACTTTGGCTCACTGAGGTAATGCACAAGGTTGGTGCGCTTTTTGTTTGTTTTCGATTCACAATAGGGAGAGTGACAACCAGGTTTAGGCCAGCCTTTTCTCTGACTTTTTAACATTGAGGAATCCTTGAAATAACTTTCCAGCCTCAGGGAACCCCTGCTAATATTTTCTATAACTGCGTCTCGCAGTACATTAGCATGATGGTCAGTGGAAAGAATGCTCCCTACATTTGTGGTCACTAGGAAGAATGTAAAAAGATCATTGGTTTCAGTGGATACTTAAAGTTCCACCCGAAAGGAGAAGTTCTGCTTTAAGACATCCCCCCCCCTCCTCTGCCTAACATTTTTGACAGGTACCCGACCCCACTTTTGCACGGATTACCTAGGCAATCTGAGCAGAAGTTCTCCTTTCCCCTCCCTCCCCGCAGTTTTCTGGGACATGTGAAAGGTCCCAGAAGACTGAGGGACCATTCACAAAGTGCAGCCTGACTTGCACAGGCACAGTGGGTTCCCAGCTGTGAAGCCAAAGTTAAAATGCAGGTACCCAGAGGCTATTGAAGAACTAGCTTGGGTGAGGACAGCGCTGGATCCTGGGACAGGTAAGTGCCCATTTATTATGATTATATTATTTGTAGCTGCTAACTTTTAATTTATTTTTTTACAGACTGAATCTCAACCTTAACTGAGTGGCAGAACATGCTCATTGCTCAAGGAACCCCTGGTTTACTCACTGTAATTTTGTAATTGCCCACCTCATGCCTTCTCTCACGGCTACAAGGGAACACCACCGCACTTCTGACAGCCCCTTGGAGATCTCCCCTTGACATAAGCCCGGTCAAGTACCTCTCTCTCTCTTTTCAATCCAGCTTCCAAAAGAGAGAACTTCCACGGCATGACTAATTTCAAGATTCATCAGGTATGTAAAAGCAGATACGAAGACTCTGTGCAGAAATTTTAAACTAGCTGGAAAAATATTTGGGGCTCTCAAGAAATGCACAAGCAAACTAAAGTGTGTTTTCTTATATAGGCTTGGAGTAATCCTTTAAGAATAGTTCAATTGGTTACTATGGCAACACAGCCACTTTCCAAACGTTTTCAGACACTTGTACAAATTGAGTGTCCCAAAGTGATTCTGATGATCTTGGAAAGGACAGCTAACACAGATCTAAGGACACAGAGTAACTTCCGTCCTAATTAGAATGTCTCTAAAACAAAACCAACCAACTTTGATATTGGAATGAAAATGGCTTCTCTTCTGTCCGGCTGATCTTGTTATTATTGAAGGGGAGCTGGAAAATGATTAAAGACTTGATTTCCGCCACTGAAAGACAGGACGTTCCGTGAGCTCAGATCAGTGGAAGCAAGCAGCTGTTACACAATCAGGTATTTTTAAACCCCGCTGGGTCCCTCTTGGTGCCTGTGTGTAGCTTGTGTTCTCATTCATCAGTGCAAAGTCTCGTTTCAAGGAGATCCTCACCCTTGCTTTGTATGACAAACCACAGGGGACATTTCAAACATTCTTTTATATGGAACGTCATTACAGAAAGCTTGGTCAGCCTTCCCGGCACTTTGGACAAATATGAATCGGGTGGGCAGAAAAACATTAACCCATTGTCTCATGGGCCTGAAGGAATTGAGCAGCCATTGGGTAAAAATGATAAAAAAGTAAAGAAATTGATCAGAAAGTAAAATTATAATGCCTAAAGCCTAAAACCATGAATCAGAAGGGCAGGTTTTAAAACTCCATTACACATGGACATCAAATTGAGGGTTCAGTGTATTTCTAATTACAGTTGTAAGCTCCCCCACCCCCAGGGCTGAAACATTTTGGAAAACAGAACTGAAGGCATAACGTTTTTCATTTTGGTTAGATACACTGGGGAGATTTCCCTTCAATTCCTGCCCTATAGACACAACAGGAAGTGAGAGGAAATCCCTTGTGGGAGTGGGTCATCAGGGCAGTGGTGTATTTAGTTCTTGTACTGCCCTAGACAACACTATAATTCAGTGACCACCATAACCACCAGCACAAACCACCCCCACAACTATCCGCCAACCAGTACCCCCTAACCCCACCAGGCCATGTCGCTGCCACTCTCCGCCATCCACCCCCAGCTGCGCCGCTGTCACTCTCCTCCAACCAAACACCCCCACCCGCCCCCGGCCTGTCACTCTCCATCAAACACCCTCTTTTCCGTCCCACTCACAGAGAGAGAGAGAGTTGGTCGAGCACTAACCTTAACCTCTATGGAAAGCAGCCGGCCATCTCCGGAGCCAAGTCTGGTGTCTTCTTCAGCAGCGTGCAGCCTCCTCAGATTCTATGGCGGAGACTCACCAGATCCCCATCTCTGTCACGTGTGTCCCTTCTTCTGGGGGGCAGCGGTGCCCCCTCGAAAAGTGCCATCCTAGGCAAACGTCTTATACGCCTCTGCATCAGGGTCACCAGAACTCGTATTTACATTGGAATATTTCCCATCTATTTTTGTTCTGGTGACCATGCAAAATTTGGGACTTTTTGGCACTTTCACTCTTGGTGATAAGGGTTGCGGGAACAAATACAAAGGGTGAATATAGCAGCCCATAAACTATGCAATTTTCTTTCCATCCACTAGGGGTGTCCAGCATCACAGCTAAAGATACAGGGCACCAAGGAATATGGGACAGGGTACTACACATACTTTGTCCCATTGGGAACTGAAATACCATAAAAAGTGATACTGCCTCTTTAACAAAGATGGTGTTTGGAGCTCATGTTCCATTACCTTCAGGAACAGTTATGAATTCCGTCATGGAACATATGGAAAATGGGTCCGGTGACATCAGCACTATTACTGTACACTTGATAACATTATGGTTCACAAATTATAAGTAGTATTTCAAGAGAATGACGTCACTGCTTCCCAGATATGGGGAGAAAATTTATGGGTCTGTTCAAACTTTGCAAATACTGCATGCGTTTTTCATTTTATATCCAATCACCCTAACCTGCCCACAGGGCTTGAAATGACGTATATATATATTTGAAGTCCAATTTGATTTTTCCATTAAGCAGTCATACATCACTACATTTTTTCCTATTCTCTAGACATATTTCATAACTTACAGTACATATCAATTAGGAACTAAAACATTTCACATCTATCTATCTATCTATCTATCTATCTATCTATCTATCTATCTATCTATTTTAATATCCTACACCCATGAGACCTCTTTTCAGTCTTAATCTTATACAATAAAATACAAAGCCATTATATGCAGCCACTCAAAAACACCAATCAACCTGTCCTAGGCAGCCTCTGGTATCTATCAGGGGCGGACTGACAACTCATGGGGCCCACCGGCAATAGGGGATCATGGGGCCCCTGTGTCCTTGCCCAAACTCAAAAAAGCCTATGAAAAAGGTACCAGGGGCATCTCATGGGGCCCCCTACTGACCCCGGGCCCTCGGGCAGCGCCCGAGTTTCCAAATGGTCAGTCTGCCCCTGGTATCTATACATACTGACATTTAGATTCCTGTCACCACCCCTGCAAACTCACTGCCAATACCTGGACTTGCCAGTGATTTCACTTTGACAAGGTGGGGGTAAGATACATTTTTTTTTCTTTTAGGATTTGCTTAATTTAATATGGATACTTTAACGTAGATACCAAACCCAAGAACAAAAAATTATTATACTGCAGTTTACCAATCCTTAGGTGTGGTAACCCCATAGGGGCCGCTTGTATTAAAGGGGAACTACACCACACCTGAGCAACACAAAACAAAAACAATATTTCATATTTAAAATTCAAAGCAACCTCACACATCCATCCATGTCTCCATGCTTTTTTTGCTCAGAAATCACTTTGAAAAACACCCCCTGGCATTTCTGGTTATGGCCATCTTGCGTAATGGTAGATGATTCATGTAGTATTTACTTCCTAGAATTCATCTGCCCTTAGCTCAGGTATGCAGGCAGGAGGGTAGGCTAAGCTAAGAAAGCCCATACTCCCTTCCTAAAGGCACCTGGGACAATGTAATTTGCCTAGGCCTGAAAACCAGGAAGTAACTGAAGAAATGTAAAAAAAAAAAGGTTTAAAGCAATTAAATATGATATACATTTCTTATCTATTTACTAATGCTAGATGCATACGTATTAAAAATAATCAATGTTGATTAAAGTGGTAGTAAACTCTATCTTTTAATGTGCACCTACAGGTAAGCTTACCATCAGGGTTGTCTGTAGGTAAAATGAACACCACCTAAACATACACCGTTTAGGAGATATTTACATTGGCAATAGCCGATGACATCACCGTGCATGTGCAGTGATGCTCTGTATTCAGGGCATACAGTGTGCAGAGTGGCGTGCCGTGGCTCCCATACACATGCACAGGAGTGCCGTCATTGCAGCCCTGGTCATTCAAACAGCCGAAGCCCGCTAACCTGGAAGGATGACCGGGTGACAGTGGAAGCGCCAGGAAACCTTGACAGCGCTGAGCTGGAGGGCTCCGTGTGCAGGAAAGTCTGTTGTAATGTGCTAGTATGTGGTGCATAGTAGTATATTATGACTTAAACCTTTATATTTTTTTTTTTATTTATATAGTGGTTTACTACCGCTTTAAGCGAGCAAAGTTTTCTCTCTCACTTTCCTAATAGTACATTCTAGTATTTCTTTCCTAATAGTGCAGAGGCTGCCCACCGCAAGCACCAGTCTATTCACACTAGCTCCAATAACACAGTCTAGGGGATGTCTTTTTAAGATTTATTGCTTGAATAAATATTAAACAAGAGAGGGGTTAGGACATGGAACTCTCCAAAATTAGCACATAGCAATTAGAAAACACTCTTCAGCTTGAGTAAATATGAATGTTCGACAGTCTAAACCCCCACAGCTGGAGACCATGAGGCTACTTTCTTTGGCATCTGGTTGCCTAATGCCTATGTACAACTACTGGCAACCAATGTGACTTCCAGAACAGTGCTCAGTCACAGGGTTTAATTTAGGGTCTTTACTCACAAGTCTCCAGGACAAGCTGCCACCTTTCAGCTTCCTCCAGACACTTCCCAGTGAGTGAGACAGTCCTTCTCCAGACCAGATCACTTGTGGTGAGGTCCTGCAATCAGCTTCTAAACAGAATAACCATCAAGGCCCTCAGCCCTGACACCGTTGAAGCCTCTAGAACACCATGGGCAGCAGTCCCTCAGGCTCTGGACCGACCTGGGTTGGAGGGGGAGTTGTTCTCTAGTTTTAGGATGATACCAGTGCTCTGCCATAGAAACAGCCTAAGCCAAAAAAATAACAAGGAATATGTAGCCACCACATCTAAGGAGAAACAAAAAAGAAGTAGAAAAAATACAAAAAAAAAAGAATGAAGCTCTCGACCCTCGGCAATAGACCCCTAAACCTTGTCTGACAGCTAATTGTTTTCCATTTTGACTGGAGCGCACTCAAGGTCAAGAATATAGTTAAAATACAACATCACTGTTTTACAATACGAAGAAGGGCCATGTCAGTTCTCTGTAAGCCTGTGTTTTACAGACAGCAAAACTTAATGAGCTGTAGTTAAATATCTCCTGTAATTCCTACGGATAAATCGTTAATGACGAGGGCCTAGTCCGGGGCTTGTTCTATTTATATCTTTGCTCTAATGCTGAATTAGTCTTGCAAAAGCCTTGTAATGATGTACCATAATTAAATGATGAAAATATTTTAATGGCAGTATATAGGAAGCCATTCTAAATATTTTCTGAATTATCCACATTACATTAATTTAATAACATTTCCATGGCATTTACATGGATCAGGCCATCATTAAACTGTGTTCAAAAAGACCCTCCCATCATCTGTGTGGGCACAAACATCTGGATTGTTTTTGCAAATTGCAGGGTCCGTGTATTCATTTGGTACAAGTCAAAATGAAAAAGAAAGATTTATGTCCTTGCTTCCTCTTATTGTCTTGCAGGAAAGTCATTGCTAGATTGCTCCTTGTTAAAGTGACCCGGTGAGGACAGACATCTGAAAGCTGCCATAAAGGAATTGTTTCTAAAGCAGAGCTCCAACCAAAATAACATGAAGTGCCCAATAAAAGATTAATTAAAAAAAAAAACTTTCCCTGCAATATTCACATTAAATCTGGAGCTGCCCACAGCTGTGTTTCTTTTATGTCCCAATATGTTCTCAATCTTCCTGGCTGAGTGATGGCCAGCATCATTCAACTCATTCCTCTAAGCCAGAAGTCTCCAATTTGTCTAAACAAAGGCCCAGTTTGCTGTCCTTCAGAATTAAGGGGGGTGGGCTGGACTCTATCCAGTGGAATTAAAACATTTCTCAGGCTTGGGAGTCAGTGGGATTTAAAAAATAAAATAGCTCCTGTGGTCAGTAGGAATAGAGGCCCTGATATTAGTGGGAGTATTACTGCTCAGTTGTGTATATCAGGAGGAAGAATTATGCCCCATCTTTAGTGTCAGTGGGTTATTGTCAGTGGAAGTAATGGTCCTCGAAAAAGTGGGAGGAATAGTGTCTCATATGAGTGGAAAGAACAGTACCCCAAGGGCCAGATAAAGGCAAACAAAGAGTCACATTGGGCCCATGGGTCGCAGTTTGGAGACCACTGCTCTAAATTATAGGGCTGCCCTTTGGGGTGGTATTATCATGTAGTTTGGGATCAAAGTATTACTATTACTGCACTGAACAGCGCTAACGTTACATTACATAAGTGGCATTTAATGTAGCTGTAAGGACAACCCCCAACCGCCATTGGAGATGAAGACCTTGGACCCATGGATTCTTGTAAAAAAAAAGTATGCATGAATAATAATTATATTTTTTGTAAGGGTGGGGGTCATGGAAGTGTAAAATGCTAAAGAAACTGTCAAAGGCACCAGTGCTGGAAGAGAGGGTAGGTAGGAAACAGGGCCTGCTAGTATAATTCCTTGTCTATCGCAGGGCTCCTTTCTTAGGATAGCCTTTTATCCTGACAGGGTCGATTTAAACCAAACCTATGTCTAGTGCTTCTAAAATAAAGGAAAGGAGTATATATGCTACTGGGTGTTTAAGCTAACTTGTTTGTTTTTTCTTCTCCCTTACTATCTCTCCTAATGACAGTGGCCACCAAGAGACATAGGATGAGGGTAGGATGGGGAAACAATGCAATAAAAAAACCTGACCGATTTTAACCTTTCGCCACACTATCCACAATAAAATAAAAGTTTTGGCTACAGTTACATGTCACATGTGTGACTTTAGAGAAGTGAGCCCCTGGCAAGGGCCGCACATAACATAGTGCTACAGAAAGCTGTTAGAGCCTGCAGACATTAAACAGGAAATTGTCAAAGATTACAATATATAGTATGCATGCTACAAGAGAATAGACCAAACACGATTTCTTCTGCGCTCTAGGACCCAGGCAGGTGGCAAATAGATGGAAGTAAGAAAAATTAATAATAGCGCCTATGGTCAAAATTATATAACTTACTAATAGTGTACCAGCTGCAAAAAATCACCATATATAAAGTGTACCAATAAATAAATAATTTGCGCTAGTAAATGTGTATAAAAAGAAATCATCAAATCATAAGTCCAGAAAAAAATATATATATGCCAATACCACAAAAAAAATTAAAAAAACTTTTAAGTGCAAAAAACTTTTGTGCAAAAAAAGTGTCTAAATATAAAAAATTTTCACCAAAAAACCTTGATAATATAATGGCAGATCATCCATAAATATATCTTCAGAAACGGAAACTCTGCAACACATCGATCCTCATCGATCGAAATAACAGGATGAAAAACTTTGTAGTTAATCGAAAATCCACTTCTCCAATAGATAAAGGACCACCTTCAAACGTATCCATGGGGGTAAATGCCAAGCACTCGAGAGAAACAGAAAGACTTCATGGTGCAATATTATAAAAACCAATTCCTTTATTAGGTACTCATTGCACTTACTCAAGAGGTGTCGACACCAGCATCAACAGCATAACAGCAATCACATAAACGAGCCTGGCTACTCAGCACATGCGCAGTAGCTGGCAGCCAAAAACGTAATGACGTCACATCAATCAAGCTCCGCCCTACGCGTTTCGTCATCGACGTCCTCACGGAGCGGATAGATGTGAGACGTCTCAACCTCCTTAAATATTCACTCACAGGAAACGAACAGCTGACATCAATGGGGAATCAAGCAAAGCAAGCCGCCCCACAGATGACAGGAGTCCACAAAGGATATAAAATGTATCCAATATATTTGCCATCACAAGCAAAAAAACTTTAAAACAAGAGAACAAAAATAGAATAAAAAGAAATTTGAATAAAACACTAATGATAAATAAATTAAATAAGTAAATACATTAACGGGCCAGCACCCTCTAAGACTGTGTTTCAAAAAGGGAACTTAAAGGGCCAGTAACACTTTCAACACAAATAAAGAGGAACTCTAGTAATAATACAAAAATAATGCAAAAATTGTACAAAAAACCTACAATCTCCCATATATCATCTTTAAACAGTTACCTATATAAAAATATACTTAAAATAGCATAAAAATTAAAAATTAAAAATTTGTGAGAAAACAATTCAAATCTATATCGACATTTAACCCAAATGGTTGCAAGGAATTTAGTTCATAAATCCAAAACGTCTCTTTTTTGGAAATCTCATTAACCAAATCCGAGCCCCTCCAATGGGGTTTTACCATCTCGATCCCATAAAAGGTAAGTAAGCTCGGATCACAATTATGTACCAATTTGAAATGTTTGGATACACTATGTTTATCAAATCCTTTTACTATGTTTCTTATATGTTCGCCTATTCTTGTTTTTAAACATCTCCCAGTTCTCCCAATATATCTCAAATGACATGGACATTCTAAAACATAAATCACATGTGTAGAATTGCATGTAATCAGGGATTTAATATCATATTCTTTTTTGGAAAATGAAGAGCAGAATGACTTTCTTTTTTTATTATTACCAACTTTTACAGTCCTACAAACTTTACACTTCCTACAA
Organism: Staurois parvus; assembly: GCF_062004578.1. Classification (NCBI taxonomy): domain Eukaryota; kingdom Metazoa; phylum Chordata; class Amphibia; order Anura; family Ranidae; genus Staurois; species Staurois parvus. The sequence goes on along the minus strand of NW_028318079.1, from coordinate 938,285 downwards.
GGAAAAAAACCATTTAAATTTGGAAACAGATCGAACTTTTTTGGGGGTTCGATGACATTGCGAGCCAGTTTCATCCTAAGAGACTTATTTTTCTTATAAATGAATTTAGGAGTTTTAGATAAGAATTTATTTAGTATATCATCTTTTAACAAAATGGGCCAATATTTTTTAAAAATTCGTTCAATATTTTTGTATTGCATATTATAGTTAGTAATAAAGGGTACATTATTTTCAAATCCCAAATGAGCCTTTCTATTTCCAAGAAACGTCTCCCTATCTTTAATACCAATCGAATTTCTCTCTTTAATCAAAAAGGTCTTATCATACCCTTTCTCTATAAATCTTTCAATTAACACCTCAGATTGGTCGAAAAAATCTTTGTTAGCGCTACAATTTCTTTTTAATCTGGTAAACTGACTTTTTGGAGTGCTATATAACCAATTTGGATGATGTCCACTAGAAATAGGTATATAGCTGTTTTTGTCCACTTCCTTGAAGTAAGTTTTGGTACAAATTTGGCCATTATCTTTGTATAGGACCAGATCCAAAAAATTAATTTGCTCAAAATCACTCATAACAGTGAATCTCAATCCATAGCGGTTCATATTAATATATTCCATAAAGGAATCGAGCTTTTCTCTGGATCCATCCCATACCATTATAATGTCATCAATATACCTCTTGTATAGCGCCATCTCTGGCCATTTATTGAAAATACTTTCTTCCTCCCATTTATCCATTACCAGATTTGCCACACTGGGAGCATACTTAGCTCCCATGGCAACACCCTTACATTGCTGAAAAAAAGTGTTGTTGTACCAAAAGAAATTGTTATTCATCGCAAATTCAAGTAATTCAACAACAAATTTCCTCTGCGATCTTTTCAGGAGTGATTTATGTTTAAGGGCCTTTTTACTGCATTAATTCCATCATTTTGATCGATGTTAGTATATAAAGATTCTACATCTATAGTAACCAACTATTAGTAAGTTATATAATTTTGACCATAGGCGCTATTATTAATTTTTCTTATTTTTAGTAATTTCTCTTTTTAGAGGGATTTATAATTGGCAGCCATGGATATTTTTGGATATATGGAAAAAAGAAAAGTTGATCTTAGTGAAGTTTTCAATCCCATGGGTATTTCAAATAGTATGAATTTAGAAGAAAATTTCAAAAGTTTAAAATATCTTTTGGAGAAGCAAATTAAAATATGGTGGGATGTGAATACTTTGGAACTCTATCTAAAAGAGAAAATTACTCCCAGGAGGTTGAGATGGGATATACCTGCCAATGATGGGATGGATGATAGAGAATTAGTAGATGAGTGGTTTCAGTTTTTTAACCATTGTGAAAGCAGTTTATTGGAATTAATTATAAAAAGGCGACAGGTTAAATTGAGGAAAGTAGACTTTAAAATTAAAGAGTTGAAGGATGTGATGTTACCTTTTGCAGATACCAATGATTATAAAGATCGATCAAAGAATTTACAGGATCATATTGTTAAAGTCGATAAGGATACAAAAAACAAAAAGGTTAAAAAATATAAAAGAGACACTGAAGATTATAGGAATAATAGAGTGTATAAATGGCAAGATAAGATCACCACAGATGGGTGTGACTCCCAACTTTCTACACCTGAAAAAATTATTATACCTAATTTAAAATCCCCAACGGTTAATCAAACCACTATATCTCTATATATAAGTGACATTTCAGAATTCTGGCAATAGAACACCTGAAAATGTTCATGATAAATCACCTCATCAATATGAATATAATGGTAGACCTTCAAGAGGTTTTTCCAACTATAGAGGTCAAGGTGGATATAGGGGTAATGGATATAGGAGAGGAGGTTATCAAAACCAAAATTTTTTTCCATCGAGGGGGGGTTTTTCATACCATCACCGGGGGTGGAATATGGCACCAAGGGGTTACAGACCACAGGAGAAAGATTGGAGAGAACAAGGGAATTATGGCAGAGAAGAGGGAATAAGAAATACAGAGGCAAAAGAGGAGGAAGGAGACAAAAAGAGAAAAAGAGAATAATAGGGGCAGGAATCTATAACTTGAGTGATGTTACTTTTTCTGAAAGAGAAATTAAAGTTTTGGACCTTGGTTTGAAATATATACCTAGGACGAATTTAAATAAATTCGATGTTTTTATTGATTTGCAAAAATTTGTGAGAAAACTTAATATTAAAAATTTTTTTGAATTAAATAAATCTCAAGGAAACAATCCTACTTCATCTTCTCATGGTTTTCAAAATAGTGGTTTAAAAAATGCTTCTACATTTAACCCTAAGATTTCTGGTAATGCTTTTCTGGAGGTATTTAAAAATATGGTAGAAAATGAGATTAAGAGTATTAATGTTAAAAATTCGTACTGTATTCCACCAGATATAAAATTGGGTATTGAGGATCTTGAAAAGAGAAAGAATATAGTAATTAGAAGTGCTGATAAAGGGGGAAGTATTGTTGTTTTAAATAAGAATGACTATGAAAAAGAAATGAAGAGATTATTACAATCTGAAGACACATATAAAATTTTGCAAAAAAATCCCACTAAGAAACTTAAATTACTACTTAAGTGTATTATTAACAAAGGAAAAAAGTTGGGGGTATTAACTGAAAAAGAAGCAAAATATTTATTGATTAAACATCCGAAAATACCTACTATATACTATTTACCAAAAATACACAAAAATAAGGAGAACCCACCGGGGAGACCTATTGTGAGTGGGATAAATTCTTTATTTGCAAGAGTTGGTGAATATGTTGATACTTTTCTGAAAAACATTGTTATGACAAATAGGGCTTTTCTGAGAGATGGTGGACATCTTATTAACATCCTTAAAGAATTACATAATGTTGATAATTGTATGTTGGTTACTATAGATGTAGAATCTTTATATACTAACATCGATCAAAATGATGGAATTAATGCAGTAAAATGGGCCCCTAAACATAAATCACTCCTGAAAAGATCGCAGAGGAAATTTGTTGTTGAATTACTTGAATTTGCGATGAATAACAATTTCTTTTGGTACAACAACACTTTTTTTCAGCAATGTAAGGGTGTTGCCATGGGAGCTAAGTATGCTCCCAGTGTGGCAAATCTGGTAATGGATAAATGGGAGGAAGAAAGTATTTTCAATAAATGGCCAGAGATGGCGCTATACAAGAGGTATATTGATGACATTATAATGGTATGGGATGGATCCAGAGAAAAGCTCGATTCCTTTATGGAATATATTAATATGAACCGCTATGGATTGAGATTCACTGTTATGAGTGATTTTGAGCAAATTAATTTTTTGGATCTGGTCCTATACAAAGATAATGGCCAAATTTGTACCAAAACTTACTTCAAGGAAGTGGACAAAAACAGCTATATACCTATTTCTAGTGGACATCATCCAAATTGGTTATATAGCACTCCAAAAAGTCAGTTTACCAGATTAAAAAGAAATTGTAGCGCTAACAAAGATTTTTTCGACCAATCTGAGGTGTTAATTGAAAGATTTATAGAGAAAGGGTATGATAAGACCTTTTTGATTAAAGAGAGAAATTCGATTGGTATTAAAGATAGGGAGACGTTTCTTGGAAATAGAAAGGCTCATTTGGGATTTGAAAATAATGTACCCTTTATTACTAACTATAATATGCAATACAAAAATATTGAACGAATTTTTAAAAAATATTGGCCCATTTTGTTAAAAGATGATATACTAAATAAATTCTTATCTAAAAATCCTAAATTCATTTATAAGAAAAATAAGTCTCTTAGGATGAAACTGGCTCGCAATGTCATCGAACCCCCAAAAAAGTTCGATCTGTTTCCAAATTTAAATGTTTTTTTTCCTTGTAGGAAGTGTAAAGTTTGTAGGACTGTAAAAGTTGGTAATAATAAAAAAAGAAAGTCATTCTGCTCTTCATTTTCCAAAAAAGAATATGATATTAAATCCCTGATTACATGCAATTCTACACATGTGATTTATGTTTTAGAATGTCCATGTCATTTGAGATATATTGGGAGAACTGGGAGATGTTTAAAAACAAGAATAGGCGAACATATAAGAAACATAGTAAAAGGATTTGATAAACATAGTGTATCCAAACATTTCAAATTGGTACATAATTGTGATCCGAGCTTACTTACCTTTTATGGGATCGAGATGGTAAAACCCCATTGGAGGGGCTCGGATTTGGTTAATGAGATTTCCAAAAAAGAGACGTTTTGGATTTATGAACTAAATTCCTTGCAACCATTTGGGTTAAATGTCGATATAGATTTGAATTGTTTTCTCACAAATTTTTAATTTTTAATTTTTATGCTATTTTAAGTATATTTTTATATAGGTAACTGTTTAAAGATGATATATGGGAGATTGTAGGTTTTTTGTACAATTTTTGCATTATTTTTGTATTATTACTAGAGTTCCTCTTTATTTGTGTTGAAAGTGTTACTGGCCCTTTAAGTTCCCTTTTTGAAACACAGTCTTAGAGGGTGCTGGCCCGTTAATGTATTTACTTATTTAATTTATTTATCATTAGTGTTTTATTCAAATTTCTTTTTATTCTATTTTTGTTCTCTTGTTTTAAAGTTTTTTTGCTTGTGATGGCAAATATATTGGATACATTGTATATCCTTTGTGGACTCCTGTCATCTGTGGGGCGGCTTGCTTTGCTTGATTCCCCATTGATGTCAGCTGTTCGTTTCCTGTGAGTGAATATTTAAGGAGGTTGAGACGTCTCACATCTATCCGCTCCGTGAGGACGTCGATGACGAAACGCGTAGGGCGGAGCTTGATTGATGTGACGTCATTACGTTTTTGGCTGCCAGCTACTGCGCATGTGCTGAGTAGCCAGGCTCGTTTATGTGATTGCTGTTATGCTGTTGATGCTGGTGTCGGCTGGGACACCTCTTGAGTAAGTGCAATGAGTACCTAATAAAGGAATTGGTTTTTATAATATTGCACCATGAAGTCTTTCTGTTTCTCTCGAGTGCTTGGCATTTCCCCCCATGGATACGTTTGAAGGTGGTTCTTTATCTATTGGAGAAGTGGATTTTCGATTAACTACAAAGTTTTTCATCCTGTTATTTCGATCGATGAGGATCGATGTGTTGCAGAGTTTCCGTTTCTGAAGATATATTTATGGATGATCTGCCATTATATTATCAAGGTTTTTTGGTGAAAATTTTTCATATTTAGACACTTTTTTTGCAAAAAAGTTTTTTGCACTTAAAAGTTTTTTTAATTTTTTTTGTGGTATTGGCATATATATATTTTTTTCTGGACTTATGATTTGATGATTTCTTTTTATACACATTTACTAGCGCAAATTATTTATTTATTGGCAAATAGATGGAACCAGAACTGGAAAAAAGCGACCACCAGTGCATCAAAGGTTGTGCAGGTCCAAACAAGGCTGGGGAAGCCTTGTCCCATCGTGGGGGTAGACACTCAGTTCAGCTGATGCGTTTTGAAGGCCATACCTACTATGTAGCTCTACTATGTAGCTCTGATGAAGAAGGTATGGCCTTAGCATCAGCTGAACTGAGTGTCTACCCCCACGATGGGACTCGCGCTGGCGCCTTATCTTTGAAGTCCCTGTGAGGACTTACATGCCTGATTTTATTTGCTGTTTGTGAGTACCTTTTCTTATTAATACATTTTTGTTTATTGAGATAATGCGCAAGGTCTGTGCGCTTCTCGTTTTTGTTTCGCTTTGTAGTGCTACAAGAGAATGTCAGAGATTGCAGACATGCATCAGGAAATAGAGACTGCAAACCAGGGGTGGACTGACCATTTGGAAACTCGGGCACTGTCCGAGGGCCCGGGGTCAGTAGGGGGTCCCATAAGATGCCCCTGGTACCTTTTTCATAGGCTTTTTTGAGTTTGGGCAAGGACACAGGGGCCCCATGATCCCCTATTGCCCAGGGGCCCCATGAGTTGTCAGTCTGCCCCTGCTGCAAACATGCTCCAGTTGTTGGAGACTGAGAACATGCATCAGGAGACAGTCACAGGCTGGAGACATATCACACGAGACTGCTAGAAATCACTGCTATTACAATCCCATTACAATGCTTCCAATTCTGTGTTCCCTACAGGCCCCTAAAACATGATATGTTCCACATTTTATATTTATCTTAAGATGAATTCTAAAAGATCGTTGGTAAAAAAATTCAAAGACAGAAGGGATTGACAGGGATGGAAAACTTGAAAGAAATAAAGACAACCATTTAACTACTAGAACCCAGTCTAAGAAATATTTTCCTTTTGCAGACCTGAGTAATCATATAGGTAATTGAAACACAGACTACATTCTGATGGGACTCTGAGGGCTGCCTAAGTTCTAAAGAGCTGCAAATTGAAGAACTGAAGAAGATGAAGCACTGCAGAACCTAGTTTAGAGCAGCAGCGAAAAGCTACATTTGTCTGCATGTATTGGGGTGTAGGTCCGTTTTATGGTAGGCTCCCTGTTATGTTACTAGTATCCTGCCTGTCATTTTGGTTTCTTGGAACATATTTAGGTTTTTAATGGGAGGGTCTGAGGTTGGTTTGTGAGTGGGTGCAAAGGGATGTGGGAGCAAGACACAAGAGTCCAGTTGCAGATAAACTCAGAAGACAGAATGAAGCCTGGCCAGTCTGGTCACAAAAGGGAGCCTACAGTATAGGTTAGCAAGTCCCTAGCCTGTCCCTACGAGGCAAGTGCTCTCTCCCTATTCTTGTCACTTCATAAAATGCACATCGAAACCTGGGGGCAGGGACTTATAAAGACTCTGCTTACCCAAACATGGCCACAACGGTCAGCTAGATACAGCATAGTCAACCGGAACGCTGCCTCTAGAGACCAGGAAACCAGGTTTTCTGTGATTTCCTCTCCAGACTGTGATACTGCTCCGGTCTGGCACCACCTACAGCCGAAAAAAACAGACTTCACCTGCCTACAGGTTGTAAGGGAGTGAAGACGGCCTCATTTTAAGAAGGACCTGTTTCTCTGGTTGGGCAAAAGCATCTGTGCCAATATGTAAACAACCTGTTGGTGGGCACTTTACACTTTGGGTGAAAGAGATGGCCTTCTTTCCTTAGAGATTGGAATCAGAATTGTATATTTATGGTATTTTGTATGTCAGAGGCTATGGATACATTTTGCATATACCAGGTGCAGTTACAAAGGCTTTCCTCCTGGTGTCTCTAGATGGCACTGTGAAAAGTTCCAGGTTGTTGAATTTGTAAACAAAGGATAAACTGTAATACAGTTACATTGTTAAGGAATATGACTACTTTGCAGGATTTTAATAATAATTTCTGGTCTGGACATTCCTGGTATTAAGAATATCTTCCCAATTCAAGAACCTGCAAGACTGACTTTGTCACGCTGAAATCTCTTCATGTACCTGTAGAGCAAGAGCATGGGATGCTATAATAGTGGACACTGTGGTGACCCTGAGTATTTGGGATATTTAACCTCTGCTGTGGGACATGGAGGGCTCCAACTAGACTGGTTGGGAAGCCACTGTTGGGTCCTGGAGTTCGAGTTAACCCTCAGGATCAGAAGCAAGGGTAGACCCCTGAATTTGGGGAAATCTTTTTGTATAGCCCTGAACTGAAGTATGCAAGTACACCATGTAATTATCTGCTCTGCAGAAGTTAGTTCCTATGAAGCCCATACTACATGCATCTGAGGTCTGTCATTGCATTGGATGAGATATATCTGTAGCTTCACATAAACTCCTATGCTTTAAAGCAAAATAAAGCAAGAAAATGTATTCTAGAAAACTATTATATATTACGTTAATCAGGAAAATAGAATGAAAATAGTAGCACAGATTATCCAGTTGAGTTAAAGTCTGTAAGGAAATATATTTCCATCAGATTTGGTACAGATAGACAAACAATGACAGCAGGATATGACCGTGTCAAAGTGTTTTAATAATTGTTTAGTTCCTGTGGATCTGATTCACTCGTCTGGGAGAGCTGCCGTACTGAGCGTTTAGTCATATTGCCTATTGCATCAATGACCTTCTAGAGGTCGTGTCAAGGGTATGCGTCTGTTAATACATTTTAATAGCAAACACCTCTGAAGTGACAAGAAGTCTCCACAGTCCTCATTTGTATAACCTGTGGAAAGCATGGGACTTGTAATTGGGCTCATCCTGTGAAACGGTTCGATGTGTGATATGCTTAATTTGCTGCCGTCCTTGTGAAACATATTAATGTTGCTTATAATAGTACAAAGCATGTGACAAGCTGGAGTTTTTACAAGGACAAAAATAACTTCAAAATCTGTGGGCTTGGCACACATATACCCTTCTTAATAGGTGTATTTTATATATGTTGGATTGCACAATAATGCAGTGGTGTAGCCACATCGTCCCTGTGCGATCGCTATGCGAGCCTTGGACAAGGGCTCCAAAAACTGCTTTCCCTTTACTAAACTGCAGTCTATAAACCCATAAACCCTTATTATGTAGAGTGCACAAGTGAAAAGTTGCTGGCATAAATAGACTGAGCACAGAGCAGTGATGCTTTCTATGCACCCTCTTACATTGGTCATGTGTCCCAACAGGCCTTCAACAAGATGGCTGTTTCATTACTATGGTATGTGGTCCTTCCAGCTAAGAAGAGGTTGCTTTACAACGTGGCTCCTGGATTAGGCTACCTGCTGACCTAAGGTAAGTACAGGGGGGCAAAGGTAGAGGGGGAGCGTGGTCAGATTGGGTGAAGTTTTTTTTTATATAACGACTACCCTTTCAATTTCCTGGGGACTACAGCATGTTGCTATCCCTCTTGCTACCCTCCTAGGAGCTCTGGTTGCCCCTGCCCCGCTTTGAGCTATTTCTATTCTATTGCTATTCCTCCTTATCCACTTGCCCTCCGGAAGATTTACCCCCCTTCATGACCAGGCCATTTTTTTGCTATATGGTGCTGCTCTACTTTAACTGACAATTGTGCAGTCATGCAACACTGTACACAAATAAAATTTTAATATTTTTTTCACACAAATAGAGTTTTCTTTTGGTGGTAGTTGATCATCACTGAATTTTTAATTGTTTGCGCTATAAGTGAAAAAAGACCGAATTAAAAAAGAAAATTATTATATTATTATTATTATACAGGATTTATATAGCGCCAACAGTTTGCTCTGCACTTTACAATATAACGGGAGACAATACAGCAACAACACAGTTCAATACACAAGGGAATTGAGGGTCCTGCTCCTTGGAGCTTACAATCTAGGAGGGAGGGGCTAGTGGTACAAAAGGTAGTAACGGTGGGGGATGGACTGGTTGGAAGAGTAGAACTTTCCAGTATTAGCTGAGGGCAGGATAGGCTTCCCTGAAGAGATAGGTTTTCAGAGATGGTCTAAAAGTGAGCAGAGTAGGCGATAGTCTGATAAATTGGGGTAGAGAGTTCCAGAGGATGGGGGAAGCTCTGGAGAAGTCCTGGAGACGAGCAGGGGAGGAGGAGACAAGGGAGCTAGAGAGTAGGAGGTCTTGCGAGGAAAATCAATATATTTTACTATTTGCTATTAAACAGCCAATAAAAAAATTGCTTTGGTAAAAAAAATCCCAATAAGTTTATATTAATTGGTTTGCGTGAAAGTAAAACTGCTACAGGGTGGTCGTCAACTAGAAATACAATACAACGCAACAGGGACAGTGTGTCTGCTTTTAATGGCTGAGACAGGTGTAAAGACCTAGGAAATACACCAAAGTCCCCAAAAGATAATTTTGTAGTTTTTTTTAATAAACAATTCATGCAGAGTGCACTACTTTTAGAAAAAAGTCTAGGTTTTCTAACGAGAAAGACTAGCAGTGGTAGTCACAAAGGGGCTGATTTACTAAAACTGGAGAGTGCAAAATCTGGTGCATCTCTGCAAAGAAACTAATCAGCTTCCAGGTTTTATTGTCAAAGCTTAATTGATTAAGCTTGTAACAGAATCGGACCCCAGACCACACTTGGGTATTTTCCGTTATACTGCAGCTTCCCTGTCCGAACACCATCCACGGACCACACCCGATGATCATGCAGGAAAATAAGACAGCACCCGACTCTTCTTAAGACAGGAAGTCAACTCCTTTATTTCTACACAAAACACACGTTATATACACACGGCGGGGAAACACAACCAGGAACAGGAAACACATCATCAGCCCGCCCCATCAGTGGGAAGGGCTACAGGAAACACATCATCAGCCCGCCCCATCCAACCAAGACACAGAACAATGGGATGCAGCACATGGCAAAGGACAATAGACAGCCACATGGCAGGGAACAAAGGACAACACACCAATACACAATAGACATTCACATCCACACCCTGTAACTCTTAACAGGCACAGGTTGGTTAAACATAATAATTTGGGAAGATGATACAGGGGTCCCCCCACCCCCTAAAGTCACTCCCGTCACAAAGCTGTAGTTAGAAGCTGATTGGCTACCATGCACAGCTGCACCACATTTTGTACTCTCCAGTTTTAGTAAATCAACCCCTATGTGACTGTCGCTCTCTAATTGAATATCAATACAACCCCAGATGAACAGATCATAGAGGGACAGGGGATGAGGCTTTATCAACAAAGCAGTTAATGTGAGCCTAGTGAACAAGTGAAATGGAAACGACTGCTCCATCTCATAGCTGAAAACTGCTAAATATGAAATATTCATATGTAATGGTTTATATTCACTTGACTATATAAAAAAATCCTAACCCCCCCCAAAAAAAATATACAAAATGACTATTATGTACCACAACTATATTCATTTTTTTGTCATACAAGCAGCCATTTTTGAAGAAATACATCCAATTTATGCAAGGTATTTTCATAAGAATTGAGCACATAATCTGCTCCCCGGAAATATATAGTATGTATAAGAGTCCCATATCTATCAGAAGACCAACTTATCTCCAAGCTAAATTGTTCTCAAACAATTTCTGCATTTGCATAAGGAAGGGTAACTGAAAAAAAAAATCAAAGTTATTTTAACAGATTAAGGTCAGGTTGCTTAAATAAGGCACCAAACGCTGAGTCGGCGGTTCTGTCCACTGTTTCCTCATAGGCAGAATGGGAACAATGAACTAAACACAGCAGCATAGAAATAGTTTTTCTCTTGTGTCTTTATCTATAATTTATCAGGATAGGGCTTGATATCTTTTATTTATGCCATGACAGAGACATTTTCAGCTTTACTCAGGTTTCGGAAAAAATACATTAAAATAAGGCCAATCCAAGACATCTTCAACATGTTTTTGACCCTAAATTGGGTAAAAAAAATTCTAGCATGCCTTGTTATGATTTGTAGTACCTTAGAAATTTGGGGTGGAACAGGTTATAAACATAAGGACTAATTTAAACAACACCACTCAAAACATATTTTAAGTGAAGTATGGCAGGGTTCACCGAATGCCCACTTCTCCTCCTCTCCCTCCTGCAGGCATTCAGTAGGGACAGAAATGCACGGACTGGATCCTCTATGTACTACCCGGTTGCCCATCGCACCATTTCCTGCTGCCCTGAGCTCCTGTATACTCCCCCGGCAGCTGGCCCCCCTCATCCCCTGCTGCTGGGTTCCCCCCTCCCTGCGGCTGCTGAGGTTGATCTGTCAGGATAGACTGTCCCCTTGGGCTCTGCACTGAGGGAGCATCTCTCCCACAGCCCACAGCCAGTGCTGACAGCACCCCCCCCACCACAGACAGGAGAGAAGAGAGAAAGCTGGTTCTGCCCCTCCACCTCCCACCCTCTCCTCCTGTGTTTGCCCCACCCACATTCCCCGCAGTCTTGTGTCTTCTCTCCCCTTTCTCTCCTTTCTTTCTTTCCCTCTCACCAAAGTCCTCCAAAGGGGGTTCTAAAATTAAAGCAAAAAATAATAAAATTGTAAAAAAATAATATTAAATTAAATAAAAACCTACTGACACTAGTAGCGGAACTACCAGGGTTGCAAAGGTCGCTCCTGTGACTGGGCCCTGGTGTTACGCCACCGGGCTCCAAGGAAAGGGTCCCCAGGCTTGGGGCTGCTCAGTCTGTATTATAAAGCTTGGTCACCCTCCTTCTCCCAGCCTGTGAATGGACCATTAAAGAGGAGCTCATCCCTCTGCTCTCTTCTACGATCAGCATGTCCCTTGTCAACACATGAACACACAACACATCAACTTGAATCCAGCTGTGCCTAACTGGCTCTAGCACCACCCAACTCTCTCCTTTGCACCTTATTTGACCACTCAGGGAGCATACACTCTGTTCTGGAGATCAGGTTTTCTGCCCCACAGCAAACTAACTTTCCAGTTAGCAAAAGAGGGGGGTCCAATGGATTATCTACTATTATTTAGTGACAGGGCAGAGGGGGCTGTAGGGTCAGATTCCCACACCTTCACATTGTAAGTGACCTACTAGTTACTGATACACAGGTACTCCGGTATTAAACTAAGCCACAGAGAAATCTGATTTAAATGGACTGGCTCTTCCATATTAACCAGGTTGTGGCAGGGAGATGTTGGAGTTTTATTTCCTAGACCAGGGGTCTCCAAACTTTCTAAAAAAAGGGAGAGTTGACTGTCCTCCAGACTTTTGGGAGGCCAGACTGTGGCCAGTGGAAGTAGAAAATGTCCTGGCGACTGTGGAAGGAATAGTGCCCCATCTTAGGTATTAGGAAAAGGAATAGTGCCCCATTATTGGTTTCATTAGAAGGAACAGTGCCCCATCATTAGTGTCATGAGTAGGAATAGAATCCCATCGCTGGTGTCAGTGGGAGTAATAGTGTCCAATCCTTGGTAGCAGTGGAATTAATAGTGTCCCATCTTTGGTATCAGTGGGATGAATAGTGCCCTATCATTGATGTCAGTGGCAGGAATTATTGTTGTCAGTGGAAGAAGTGGTGGGAGCGGGAGGAATAATGCCCCATTGTTGGTATCAGTGGGAGGAATAGTGTCCCATCGTTAGTGTCAGTGGCAGGAATTATTGGTGTCCGTGTAAGAAATAATGGGAATAGGAGGAATAGTGTTCTATTGTGGGTGTCAGTGGAAGGAATAGTGACTCATTGGGGTTGATTTACTAAAGGCAAATAGTTTGTGCACTGCAAGTGCAGTTGCTCTAGATCTGAGGGGAAGCTCTGCTGCTTTCTATCATTCAATCATGTGTAAGCTGTTATTTATTTTTCTTGCAGGTGATTGAGTATTGCACAGTGTAGTTTTACCTCATTTACTAAGCTCTGAAGCAAATTGCACTTGCAGTGCACAGTATATTTGCCTTTAGTAAATCAAATTTGCCTTCCTCTAACAACTGAACCAAGTCACCAAAGACAGAATAAAATCATAACCCCACCTTTTTGACAAACCTGTACTGTATTGTACTATAAACCGAGGCAATAGAAAAATCAACTTCATTATCTTACTTTTATATGACAAAACAAACTGTTATATATTCATTCATCCCAATGGGAAACATTTACATTTTCCTTGTTGCCATGGGGGTCTATAGAGACCCAGTATGCTGTTTCTATGTCAGCATTCTGTAGACAACTGTAGATAAATCCAGACAGAGCCAGCTTAGCAATGAGCAAAATCTGAACATATTTAATGAAGCGCGGTGGATAAGTTACCACATAGTTGTTCAATCTGCTTGTGTATATGCAATAATGTTCAAGCATCCTTAAAAAACTCAAAGTTTTCAAAGTAGTCAAAAAGTACTCCGAGCCTTAATCCACATACTAATTGTTAAAAATATTCTTCCATTTCCGTCTGTGACTATCCCTAAATTTCTATAACCATCAAAAAATTAAAGATTTTCCACCTTTCATCTCTGGAAATTACATTTACTCTTTAATTGGGTTCTTTCCGAATTCCCCTTCTTCCTTATTCAATGGCTTCCTGATCTTTCAGAGGTTTGAACGGATCTTGAGTATGTCCTGCATCAACAGTTTAGTCAGTGGTAACATCTGCTGAGAGCAGCTAGTGTGAAAGTGAAGACCATGAACATATACCACCCCTACCCCTCTAGCCCATCATTGTCATGGGAGGTATGGTGACTAACAAATAGCAATGTTAAATGCAATCCAACTCCAGAAAATCCAAAAAGCTACCCCTGCAGTGGAAGGGGTGAAAGCTACTTTCTGCACTGAAAGGGTTAAATGCTTGCTAACTCTAGAGCACATGTGTCAAAAACAAGGCCAGTGGGCCGAATCTGGCCTGCCAGGCCATTTCATGTGGCCCTCACACCACTCCTGCTGCTGTGACATCCCTCTCATCTCTGCCCCCTCCTTGTTACAGCAGTCAGCAGCAGAGAGGAGGACAGAACTCCTCCGCCAGATTGCGCTTCTCTGTGTAGCTGTGGAGAGGCTGTCTCAGCAGTTAGCAGAGGAGTTGAGGACAGAACTCCTATAGATTCCTGCACCTCACCCCCTCCTCTCCACCTCCCCCAGTCCTCCCCCAGTCTCCGCATTCAACAGACTCTGGAAGCTGACTTCAACCCTCCTCTGTTCCTCCTCCAGACACTGCACCTTCTGCTTCCCAGCTCTACCCCCAGCTCTTTCCCAGCAGCAGAACAAGGTAAGGGGGTGCCCTGTGATGTAAGGGAGGGTGGGGGACTATTGACTTCTGTAGTGGGGGCTCTTGACATCTGCTGTGGGGGGAAGGGGGGTGGTGGTGTGCTCTGGTCTAGTCTTATAGATATAACTGGCCTTTTGAGGGCAATTATAATGCTGATGCAGCCCACGATGAAATTGAGTTGGATTCCCTGCTCTACAGAATGAGGAATAGGGTGTATTACTTGCCTTACTCCTTGCTCTACCAGATGCCAGAATTCTCCTCAGCTACAGCCTGTGGGTGGTCCCTCGCTGTTCTTACACACAATGCCTGGCTATGTTCCCTGCATTGTACTTGATGACATCAACATGTGACTGCAGCCCAGAGCACCTTAAAGAAGCTTTGGGGGACTGTTGCACGTAGGAAAGGTGCCTGCCATAGAGAGGAGTGGGGAAAGAATTATGCCATATTCCTCTACCAGAAAGGGGTGCCAATATTTTTGGCCATGACTGTATGTATGTAAGTACCTGCTGATCTAGCCAGCTCAATAGAGTCCCCTATGCAGAGTGGCAATGCATCTACTGGTGATCTCCATGGCGTCCCAATGCCACTCTGCCTGCCACATGCTCACTTTTTTTTGCTGTTATTAGTATATATATGTCACGTGCCTACCAGAACACACCAATCGGATCCGGCAGGTACAGGGCAAAAATGAAAACACACTGTAGTGAAGTGGACAAGAGGTAGCACATACTGAAAATAACCTCTGCACAAAGATTTCTCAGTTATTATAATGACAAAGGATAAAGATCAAGTGACCGACCAACAAAGATGGGAAAATGAGGTATTTACAATGATTTCCACAAAGCGATGTAATTATCATCAGTTTAATTATAGCATACACCACTTAGATCATGACTATGTTTACATGGGTTTAGATACACTTTAATGCACCATTGCAAATAGAGGTTAAACCTCTAATTTATTTTCACTATACTTTTATAATAGACTTCAAAGCAATTCAAATATAATCATTTTTCCTAGATAATATACATTGCATATAATGACTTTACAAAGTTAGAGCAAAGTGTAATTAACTCCTTCCAGGTGTTGAAAGCTCCTTCCCTTCTAGAGTATTAATGGGGTTACTGTATGCCGCAATTTTGAGATAATAATTTATGCTTGGTGGAGTGGAACTATCATAGACTGTTAATCAAACTCATTAGTTTGTTATCCGAAGATGTTCATCAGAAAGAACGGCAATCTTAAGGTAGACTATGTCTGAGACAAGGCTGCATGATGGAACCAAATTAGCAGTTTAAAGGCAAATATGGAGATAGAGCTGAAAGTCAAAGGAGGTCTTAATGATGTTTGTATCCTCCTAAAACCTCACGGTAATCTCTTCCTATTGTTCAGCTCAATGCTAACATCTGGAGCCGAAATTCCCGTTCCGTGCAAAAAAAACAAACAGCAACACAGCAGGGAAGTCTGTTCAGATTATCTGTGCTTGAATGTGCACTGGATATAGCCGCATCAGGTCCTTAATGTGGCATTTATCTTTTTATTGAACTGAGAGGAAAGGAAGGCATAGATAAGGTCCACACACAAACACAGCAGATAAACCCCTACAATCTACCACCATCACATAGTGCCTATGACACTATGTAAAGTGTATCTGTACATCAGAACTTGCTGTATGCACTAACTAAACACATTCACATCCAATCACTAAATGTCCCACCTAGGATGACCAAAGCCCTGTCCATTGCAACACAAAAACCTGCCACGGCTACTGAAAAACTCTCTTTCACCTTGGCTTTTTTTTATTGGTATCTCAATCCATGGTCATGATTCTTTATTACTGACATCTGGTAATTCAGGGTTAGGGACTGTGAGCCAGGTGCAGCATTGTGCGGTAGGCCGTGAGCACTCAAAGGCAAGTTGGCAATAGCAATATATTTTAGGAAAATTCATCAAGAAAAACAGGCCCGACGGGGAAGCACACCTGTCCAGAGCCACTTACAACACTGACAAAGATAGAAGAGCATCTGTCAAGTGGAATGTGGCCTGGCCGGTCCACACCCAAAGGAGGAAGGCTTCCTGAAGAGGTAGAAGTAGTCCTTGTACTTTCCCTACTCCTTGCAAAGCCAAGCCTGGGAGCCACAGTCTTAAATTGACTCTGCCTGACCCAAGATGGCCGCCAGAGTCACATGAGGCCCCATGATCCAAATGCAAAGCTGTCCCTGTGTGACTGAGGAAATCATAAAGGAAATAAGTTCCTCTCAACTTCCTCCTCCATCTGCACTGCCACTTCCATCAAGTGCTACTTACAGGGGGGATACAGACTGCACCTGCCTACATTGACTGCCATCTGATGTATCACAGATATGCAAACTTTTCTTTAGCCTAGGAAAAAGTCTAAACACTACACCATACAATGGTAAGACATTTCTGAACTCAAACATGACTTAAGCCTGGTGAAAAGGATCCCAAGTTGCCTGCAAAAAACCCTGACCTCAACCTTGTTGAACACCTTTAGGATGAACTAAAACATCACCTGTGAGCCAGGTCTTCTCATCCAAACTCAAGAGCTGACCTCACAACTATTCTTTTGGTTGAATAGGCACAAATTACCAACGATACACTCCAAAATCTTATGGAAAAAATTCCCATAATAAGGGAGACTGTTATAGCTACAATGGTGGAGGCCAACATAATAATGTCCATGGTTTGGGAACAGAATTACCATCAAACTGATATTACTGTGATGGCCAGGTGTGATGGCCAAACTTTTGGCCATATACCGTACAGTTGTATGTAGATTGCATTATTGCTCGAAACCTACTGAGATGCAAAGAAGAATGTGAGCTGGAAAGTAACATGTAACAACCAAATAGCAATCATCTTTCTTGACAGTATTCTGCCTTGACCATACTGTTTAAAGGTTCTATCCCATTGACTGCTATTAAAACCTGCCATTAACACATTATCTCTATATACACTGCCATAGTAAGTGAGAATAAATGGGTTTGCACTGTTGCTTAGAGCTGGATCACACTCTAGGGTATTATTTATGCGGAGGTGCTATGTTCTTCTTTTGGTTATGTGGTTTTCCTCTGGGTGGTTCAGTTTCCTCTAGCAATGGGAAAAACACACTACCTGGATAATTGGCTTTTAAGTAAATAGGCTCTGGTTTGTGTTTCTGTGTGTG
The DNA here is from genome assembly GCF_062004578.1 of Staurois parvus. Classification (NCBI taxonomy): domain Eukaryota; kingdom Metazoa; phylum Chordata; class Amphibia; order Anura; family Ranidae; genus Staurois; species Staurois parvus. The sequence goes on along the minus strand of NW_028318079.1, from coordinate 920,545 downwards.
TGTGTGTCTGGGGCTAGCTAATTAGATTGTAAGCTCCCTTGGGTCAATGGCTAATGTGCTTGAATAAAATGATATAAAAAATACATGTATCTATCTTTTTATCAATCTAATTACATAGGCATGGGGAAAAACCTCCTTTAATGTTTACATTCAGGCAAACCTCTAAATGCACCATTTTACTTGTCACATTCCACTAATTCTTTTTAGCCACTTTTGAATTTTTTGAAAGCTCACCTGTAGGTAAAATTAGTATCGCCTAAACGTGCACCGTTTAGGAAATATTAGCTGTTTTGCAGAGCCGGCGTATGTGCTCTGAAGGAACAGCATACCCGTGTCATTCCTTCAGAGTAATGTGCTGTGGCCCGGGAATCCTGCGCGCATGCGTGGGAGTGACATCATCGCGGCTCATCCAGTCAGATGGTTGGGGCTCATGAACTCGAAAGGAAGACCGGGGAGCCTCTGCAGTGGTAACAACGTGCTGCTGGAGGTCTTCGGTTTAAGGTAAATCCTTCATAATGTGTTAGTAGGTAGTCCATACTAGCACATTATAACATTTCCTTGCAGGGGATTTTTTTTTTTACTTACGGTTTATTACTGCATTAAGGAGTACAATATCCCAGCCTATTGACTGGACAATGAAAGGACAACGGAACACTAATAATGTCATCCCGCTGCTCTTCCATTCTGCAAGTATGTTCAATATGTTAAGCTGCCCATGCATGGATCAAATTATAATCCATGTATGGGCACTGTGGTTGAACAGAAGTCGATCTACTGATCACCTTCTGTCCAGCCACCCTTTTGGAAAATGTATGCCCGATCAGAGCTGCAGGCTATAGCCTGCAGCACAGATCTGTGTACAGTATTCTGACAGTGGGGAAGTCTTCCCGCTGTCAGAATACAATGACTCTGCAAAGAGAATTCCCCTATCCACCTTGAATGTGTGTATGGGGGAATCGGGTCAGTTTTTTTTATCATTCAACCCGCTGGTTGAACAAAAAAAAAAACTGAAACATCTTTGGCCAGCTTTAGACTGATAAAAGTCAGTCTAAGGCTACATGTACACTGGAACTGCCGTAGATGTAACTCTACTGGCAGCAAAAAAAAATGCTACATCCGGTAGTACTGTATTTAGTGCTTGGAAGTCTATTTATTTCATTGGGCAGAGTAATTGCCATTGAAATGAATAAACACCCAAGCACTAAATGCGGCTACCGTTTACACAAGTTTGTTGGACTTTTAACTGCCCCTAAACTCTGCTGTTGCTAAACTCTGATAAAAGCCTATGTGTGCATGGACACATAGGCTTTATTGAGTCAAGTTCAGGGGCTTTGGCAAAAAAACACCAAAAACTCCTAAACTCACATTTAGGAGCTGAAGTGTACATGAGGCCTAATGGAGTCTGACACTGCTGTCCCTCCTTCTCCAAAATAAAAATATAGTTATGTTCTTAAACCAGCTTTATTTAGCAGATACATATAAATTAAATAATGTATTTTTCTGCAGGGTCCGGCCTTAATTTTTCTTTCATATATGCATTATGCAGAGTCACACCATAGTGCACTGAATCTAGAACATGGCAAGGTGGAATCAATTAAGGGTTACATTATGAACGAGTGATTACATCACATCTAATCTGTGTCTGCAGGCTCTATGGCACACCGAGCTATTTCTAGAATTCCTAGCATGTCATATCCTGTCATGGAGTGAAAACCAATGCCCAAGGGCAAGCTGGTGGCTTTATTCACTGACAGCAGACAAACAGTGGCCCAGATATCAGGCCATTGGTAATCTTTGTGTGTATAAATAGCATGAATAAAACATACAGCACATGATACATAACCTTAGTATCCGTATGTTATTCTGCCCTACAGCAGTGGCAGCCGTGAAACATGTGAAAACCCTTCATAAAATGATGACTGACACAGCTTCCCGCGAAGGGCAACACCATCTCTACATCCAAACATTCTGGCCTTGACCTAACGCTTCCCAGCAACACATGATAATGTGAACTCTAACAATAAACTTCTCTCGTTTGCACTCTTTTGGTCAGTTAAATATTCAATTACCATTAGCATCAGGTCTCTTGATCCTGGCAGATATCCAGTTCTATCCTTTGTCCTATGCAATCTGCAGTGTTATCAACCCTGTCCTCCTATGGTAAGGAAATAAGTGGGAGGTGGGCTGGGATAGGGAGAGCAATGGAAGACTTACACACTAAGGTGACACTACTGCTTCTTCATAGATACAGTGGAGTGAGCGTTGTCACCTTATAGCAGAAGGTGGGTTATTGCAGCCACTACATCTAAGGACTAGTAAGCCACAATATATTATATTTTTGTCCTTAAAGTGGTTGTAAAGGCAAAAGGTTTTAAACGTTACTGCTTTCTATGTAGTAAGGTAAAAAAAAACCTTCTACTTGCAGTTCCCCTTGCATCCTGAGGGCTCAGGAGCGAGCACACACGAATGCCCCCATAGCAAGAGGTTTGCTATGGGGGCACTCAGTGGCAGGGTGCAGCCCTAAGTGCCAGCGGGGGACCCCAAAAGAGGAGGATCGGGGCTGCTCTGTGCAAAACCACTGCACAGAGCAAGGTAAGTATAACATGTTTGTTATTTTAATAAAATAAATCACAAAGCTTTACAATCACTTTAAAGCTGAACTCCAGGTGAGCAACTAATTACTGGATTATGAGTTTTTAGCATCTCTATATAAATTTTTGCAAATCGAAGCATGGTAAAATTTTGTTTGATTGGCAATATTTTGACCGGAAAAGGTAAGTATGGTCCCAATTTATCAGCTGATAGGGGTTAAAGAGGTAGTAAACCTTAAAAAAGGAAAAAAAAAAAAAAAGGCTTCCTCCTGCAGAGTAATATCATAATGTGTTTCTCATACTAGCACATTATCAAATATTTACTTTAAACGAAGCCCTCCAGTTATGTGCTGTCACTGCTCACAGGGCTTCCATCTTTACCCAGTCTTCCTTCTGGGTTTGCAGGCTCTGGTTGTCTGACTGGCTGAGGCGCGCTGACGTCGCTCCCGGGCATGCATACAGGGAGCAGCAGGCATGGCTCTGAAAGAACAGCAGGGTATGCACATGCACCGATGACGTCACCAACTACTGCTAGCTGGAATATCTCCTAAACCAGGGGTGCCCAACCCATGTCCCACAGGCCACATGTGACCCTGGGAGCTCTCTCACGTGGCCCTAGACCTTCAACTGAATGCAGGAGTTTTGGTGCGCTTTTAGAAAGTGCACCACACCCCCAAAACAGTGCATCAGTGTGAAATCAGCCTTATAGGTAAAAAAAATCAAAATTAGAAAGTTTACTACCACTTTAAGCCAGCCATAGGGAGTAGTGGTTCAGTCAGCGCTAGTGCTAGACAATTTTGTGCCATAGGCAAGACCAACTACTTGCCTAGGGCAAAATTTTAAAGAAACAGTAGAAATTATTAAATCAACAAACCATGAAACTGCTAAATTTCTTTTAATTTGGAAAAACAAGTGCCATAAGATGCCACCAGCACCAGTATTAAAGACAAAATCAATGCCACGGATGGACCGTATCTGTGGCTGGCAGTGGCAGGATGACAGTTGCAGTGAGTGGAGGATGATGGATCCACACTCTAACAGATCCCAGGCTGGAATTCCCCAGGCAATGGGGGGAAGATAAAACGCTGTGATAGCAGGCAACTCAGCCCACACACACACAGAGAACACCTGAACTGAGCGATCCCACAAAGTGGCAGATCCAACACAACACACCACCACCAACACTGACACAGATCAGCAGGCCCAGCAGGCACTCGAAGAGCAGGCTGTGGGATCGTGATGATACCATCACTCACTGACACATTGCACCTGTGATGGATGACTGGCCGGGTCACACTCACACAGACACGAGACATCAGAGTCAGACATTACTTTCTTCCGCAGGCACAGCTCCGCTTCTGCTGATGAATTGGGAGAGAAGGACTGGAACTCCACAGCGATCAGCAGCAGCCAGCCGGATTGCAGTAAGCGACTGAGTCTGAGAGGAACACTGGAGGGAGCAGCAGCTCAGCTGCTAGACTGGCCCCAGACACCCGTCATCTTCCCCTTTCGTTTCTTCCTTCCCTCTGCTGCCCCTCCCCTAAGCTGGAGGATCATTCATAACATGGCGGCGTCCCACGCAGAGAGAGTGCTGGTCTGTGCAGTGCCCCGGCGCCCATAGGTGGCAGTGCACCCTAGTTTGCCTAGTGGAAGCACCAGCCCTGGGTTCATTTATAACTAGGCTTAGAATCAGGAGTTAGGGGTTAAATTTAAATACTGGTTAAGGTTGATGCTGATTAAAGTGAACCTTTCCCCTATTTTAACAAAACTCACATCAGCAAGCATCTCTGCATACTGATGTGAAATCATCTCAAACTGTATTTTTGTAATCTACTTACCTCTCTGGTTTCTCTCAAGGCACTGATAAGGTAGCCCCAGCCTTACTGATGCCCCTTAGGAAGGCAATGTCATCCATGCCTTTAGGGAGATCTCATTCTTTATCTGTGAGATCTTGTGAGATTATGCAAGATCTTGCAGTACAGTTGTACTGTGCATGTATTAGAACAGGGGTCCCCAAACTTTTTAAACAGGGGGCCAGTTCACTGTCCCTCAGACCGTTGGAGGGCCGGACTATAGTTTTTTAAAAAAAACTATGGTCATCTCCTGTACTGTGTCCACATTTGTTCAGAGACTGTGGACATACAACAGCGGTGGGAATACTGGGCCGGCCGCTCTATAAGACGCACAGACATTTCCCCCCAAGTGTGTCTTATGGAGCGAAATAGTGCCCCATCATTGGTGTCAGTGGGAAGAATAGTGCCACATCATTGGTGTCAGTGGGAGGAATAGTGCCCTATCATTGGTGTCAGTGGGAGGAATAGTGCCACATCATTGGTGTCAGTGGGAGGAATAGTGCCCTATCATTGGTGTCAGTGGGAGCAATAGTGCCCTATCATTGGTGTCAGTGGGAGGAATAGTGCCCCATCATTGGTATCAGTGGGAGAAACAGTGTCCCATCATTGGTGTCAGTGGGAGGAATAGTGCCCCATCATTGGTGTCAGTGGGAAGAATCGTGCCCCATCATTGGTGTCAGTGGGAGGAATAGCACATCATTGGTGCCAGTGGGGGGGGGGTGGAATAGTGCCCCATCGTTGGTGTCAGTGGGGGGAGGAATAGTGGCCCATCGTTGGTGTCAGTGGGAGGAGGAATAGTGCCCCATCGTTGGTGTCAGTGGGGGGAGGAATAGTGCCCCATCATTGGTGTCAGTGGGAGGAATAATGCCCCATCATTATTATCAGTGACACCAATGATGGGGCACTATTCCTCCCACTGACAGCAATGACACTTAACTAGCCGACCCCTGTTCCAGCATGGTGCTGCTGCAGCCAGCATACCTGGTTGCAGCAGTACCATCTGCACGGCACATTTACTGGGCAGTCAGCTGTCCTCCTTCCTTCACTCCGGCCTCTCCCTCCCTTGATTTTCGCGGGGCCGCTCGGCTCCGCCTCCTCGCCGGTGATTGGTCGCCTGTGTGCCTTTCCTGAGCTACAGTACTGGTGCCCAATCACCGGTGAGGAGGCGGAGCCGAGCGGCAGCGTGGACACGAGTGAGGGAGCGGCCGGAGTGAAGGAGCAGCGCATCCTGAACTGGATCGTCGTGGGACTGGGACCGGAGCCAGGTAAGAGACAGCAGCCCCCTGCCTTGCCCTGTACTTAGTGTCCCCTGCCGGCGGGCCGGATGAATGTGCTCAGCGGGCCGCATGTGGCCCGCAGGCCGTAGTTTGAGGACCCCTGTATTAGAAGCTGATTGGCTACCATGCACAGCTGCACCAGATTCTGAGTGCTCCAGGTTTAGTAAATCCCCTTCTTTGAATTAAAATCCTTAAAAAAGTATGCAAACAGGTGCTTCTGCCTTCACACTTGTTTCAGGTTAGTGACTCTATTAAATCCAGCATGTAAGCACAATAGTCAGGCAAGTTGCATTTTCAGGTAAAGCAAGTAATGGCAGCCTCTATGTTTTATCAGAAAAGGTTTCCCTTAAATTAACCTTTTCACATTTACCAGGTAAAGCTAACAGGGTTACTTTAAAGAAGGGACTACAAACAGTTGGTACTTTCCTTCCATACACTCCCCACTGGTCTTATCTTACATATTACAGTATTCAGGTATATGCACTAGCTATATTTAAAAATGCAATTAAGAATTTTGAATTATATATATTGAATTATACTGTATATATATATATATATATATATATATATATATATATATATATATATATATATATATATATATATTTTGAATTATATATATTGATGTTTTTAATACATTTGCCTGGTGTTCAGCTTTAGGAAGCTCAGATTGTTACAATCTTCAAACCAAAAGTACGGGAGAATTCAGCTGAAGTTGCTGTATATGATTAAGACTTGAAATCAATCCTCTTAGAAAAGCTCCATAATTGTACATGAGCTTAACTGGTCTTATTGTGATAAGGGTCACATCACCTGGGTGCATAAGCCATGAAGCTGGCACAGGGCATCTTGACCTGTGGGCCACCTCTGGCCTCAAATTGTGACTAGAAAGTTCAATGATCAGAATCTAGACAGAAAAATAAAAGTTGATTTACGAAAATTGGAGAGTGCAAAATCTGGTGCAGCTCTGCATAGAAACCAATCAGCTTTGTTTTATTTTTCTTTTGTCAAAGATTAAAGTGCCACTAAACCCAGGACCCTGCATTCGCTATATCTGGTCTCCCTCAGTACACAACATGAAAATGCAATTATTTTAGTAAATATAAATTGCTAAATACATTTTCTCATCAGCAGTTAGAGCAGTCTTGTGACTTCAATCAGTGGCCAGCAGAGCACATGTTAACCTCCCTAGCGGCCTGATTATGTCCATATTTCTGTGCTTAAAGCGGTACATTTTTTTGCATGGAAATATGTATTTTTTTTATTGCAGGCCTGTACGTTTTAGGAATAACTCACTGAAATCTGTTCGAACAAGAGTCTAGTAAACATCACGGGTATGTTACAATTTGAAACACGAAATCATAAATTATAATTTAATAAATAATCATAAAAAATAATAATATAATAATAATACATTTAATTCAATAATATAATCAAACCAAAAACACTGAAATATGAAATATAGCGCCAAGTTCGCACATCACTGAGCAAAGTCGCAAAATCGTTTTCAGTGTCTGATGACAAATTTCCCCACGAATCATTATCACTCAATTCTGCAAGTAGTTCTGATTTACTATCGCTGTTCTCTAGCCTGTCTAAAACCGATTTTGACCTAAAGGGACACTTTTTGGACGCCATGGACGTTTCCAGGCAGAAAGAATAGTAAAAATGCAGGCAGGGCACAGGACAAAGCACTCGGGACAAAATGTATGTGAAATGGTTTGATACAGTAATGTTTTACTATGTGATTTTAGTGAATTTAGTGAATGTCACTTTTTGTCATTTTCAAATTTCCCGCCAGTTCCGTCCCCGTACGTCCCGACGCTTGCAGGGGACCGAACCCAGATGACAGATGCTGGCATCTGCCAGAGGACATTGCCGGGGACACTGCAGGGGACGTTGCAAGAGGGACATCGCAGGAGCGCAGGACAAGGTAAGAGAAGAACAGATCCCGGAGCAGCGCTGCATGGTAAGCCCGAGTGTAGCTCGGGGCTACCGCTTGTGGTACTGAAACATTACCCCGAGCTACACTCGGGAATACCGCCAGGGAGGTTAAAGCTTGTAGGAGGAGTTTTCATTCTGCTCTAGCAGGATGCAGAACCCCTGACCTCTGTCTGGAAAGTGCTGATTGGCCCTGTGCTGATCACATGCACTCTACCATGAAAAAGAAAAAAACTCTCTAGCAGTACAGTCTATTGGTTATACTGTTTTGGGTTTATTAACACTTTAATTGAACAAGCTGAAGTTAGAAGCTGATTGGATACCATGCACAGCTGCACCACATTTTGCACTCTACAATTTTAGCAAATCAACCCCAAAGTATTTAACATAAATAATAATAACAATCCATTTAATTATGTATGGCATATATTTATAAACGTTTCAGTGTGACATTTTCTAGACATTCACCCAACTTTCCCCCTTCCCTTTCCAAAATTCACTGACGACAATCACTTTTTATGTTTTAAAGTTCCAGTGTTTTTATTTTTTTATTTGACTTTTATACCTGCATACAGTACATGGATAATTAAAGCAGAGCTCCAGGCTCTACCCAAAAAATTAAAAGTCAGCAGCTATAAATACTGTAGTTGATGACTTATTTTAAGGAGACTTACCTGTCAATGGGTCTAGCAATGTCCTCACCCAAGCCGATTCTTGAATCGGCTTCGGGTGCAGGTGCTGGCACCTTCAGCAAGGGGAACCGGCAGTGAAGACTTGCAGCCTCACAGCCGGTTTCATTCTGTGCAGGTGCGAAGCGTGCTAGACTTTGTGAATGGTCTTGCAGTCTTTTAGGACCTGTGAAGTGTCCCAGAAGGCTGCGGGGAAGAATGGGGGGGGGGGGTGAACCTCCGACTCAGATTGCCAGGGTGCATCTGACTGGAGAAAGGAGTGGGTATAAGTCAAAATCAGGTACCCACTCCCCCCTCCCCCTCAGAAAAGTGCCAAATGTGGCAATGAAGGGGGGAGGATGTAAAAAAGCAGAACTTCCCCTTTTGGGTGAATTTCCGTTCTAAGGTTCCTAAAGTATATAAGCCCCCTCCAATGGCCAGCACAAACCTCCTTGGCTAGTCGGTTGTCAAGATCAAGTGATTTTAGAAGAGTACCCCAGTTTCTCAAAGCACTCCCCCCAATGCTGAAGACAAGCATGCTGGAATTAAGATGGCAAAGGGCTGCGCACCCACAATCCCCATGCCATGAAGAATACTAGCTGACAAGCCTGGTGTGCCAGGCTGGTTATGATGGAAGGGCTTATGATGGAAGGGCTGTTATTTGTCAATTTAGTTTCTTTTTTTAAAAAAATGCATATTTTATTCACCTCTCCCACTGTAGAGAGCTCTCACTTGTACACCTTTCCCCCTGGGTTAAATATGTGGGCATGAAAGGACAAGTGGATGTCAGTGAATGTCATCAGGAGAAGTTGATATAAACGATTTACTGGTGAATTTGCAAGTGGATTTTTTTAAAAAAAACATACATCGTATTATTTTTGCTTTACTCTAATTCCCAAGTCATCCAAATGTTTTCTGCAGACTCATCACTTTTGCATTTTATTTTAGAATTGGACATTTGAATTTTTTTTATTTGTAGTGCCCTGCCAAAAGTTAGGCTAAATTGAGTTTTTTGGCTTCACTGTACTCTGTGGAGAAATTATCTATTTTTTGTAGTCTGATCAGGGTTTCCTTAAAGTCATTGGTTGATTGCTCCTGTCAGCTTCTGGAGGAAGTAAAATAGGATGATCAATCACTGATTTATAAATCCTTATCAGACCCCAACCAATCCCTGGGAAGGGAGAACACAGAAGGTGGCTGAGGAAGGTGAAACATGTTTGGGGAGGACTGAACAGGGTGTTCTTCCACGGCAAGGAGGGTTCCCCTTCTCCCAGGGCTACTGCCCCTGGAAGGTAGCTAAGCGTGAGACAGGAGTTGCAATTTGGGCATCGGCTGGGGTTGAGCTGAGGGCCTGGAGAAGACTGCTAAAGTGGCTTGCTGGAGCCCTGGTCTGAAGAAGGACTTTCTCTCCATCGATGAAGAGTTTTGTATAGAAACTGGGTGACAGACAGCTCCTAGGACATTGTGAGTAAGACTTGGTTATGGGACTCCCAAGTGTGTCTGATGATAGAGGGAAAAGAATGTCAGGGGTTACTGTATGGTTTGGGTCTGCTCTTTTAGAGACCTACTAGCCATTACCTATCATCTTCTGTTCATTTCTGATAACTTTTTGGAGTATACTGAACCCTTAAATCCTCTCATGGTCAAGTTTCTGCAAATAAAATCCATGAAAAGACATCCCATAGAGTCAACTTGTGTTGTCGGTGTGTGTGGATCTGTCTCTGTGGCAGGCAGCCTTTGTACTAAATCCAAAGAACAGAGGTATACCGCTCAGGCAAACAATCCAGATCCACAAAAGGTGCAGGCTCTGGCTCGCCACCACGCACGATGCAATAGAAAAAAGGGTCAGCCGCACATTGGAGGATAGATGAATATAGTGTGTATTTATTGATCCATAGGACACACAAAACACCGGGACATGAATATAGGACCTGATAACGCGTTTCACACGATCTTCTGCTTAATCATAACCGATGATTAACCTCCTTGGCGGTATTCCCGAGTGTAGCTCGGGGTAACATTTCAGTACCAAGAGCGGTAACCCCGAGCTACACTCGGGAATACCATGCGGCACTGCTCCGGCATCTGTTCTTCACTTACCTTACCCTGCGCTCCCGCGATGTGTCCCCTGCAGCGTCCCCGGCCATCTCCTTTGGCCGATGGCGGCATCCGGCTTCTGTGTCCTGTCCCTGTGACGTCGGGACGTACGGGCGCCGCCGGCGGCGGGAAATTTAAAAATTTTAAATAATGTCATTTTTTTTTTTTTTACATTTTACATAGTAAAACATTGCTGTCTCAACCCATTTCACATACATTTAGTCCCTACTGCTTTGCCCTGCGCCCCGCCTTCATTTTGTCTGTTCTTTCTGCCTGGAAACTGAGAAACGTCCATGGCGTCCAAAAAGTGTCCCTTTAGGTCAAAAGCGGTTTAGATCAGCTAGAGAACAGCGATAGTAAATCAGAACCACTTGCAGAATTGAGTGATAATGATTCGTGGGGAAATTCGTCATCAGACACTGAAAACGATTTTGCAACTTTGCTCAGCAATGTGCGAACTTGGCGCTATATTTCAAATTTCAGTGTTTTTGGTATGATTGTATTATTGAATTAAATGTATTATTATTATATTATTATTTTTTATGATTATTTATTAAATTATAATGTATGATTTTGTGTTTCAAATTTTATAGTACCCGGGATGTTTACTAGACTCTTGTTCGGACAGATTTCAGTGAGTTATTCCTAAATATTACAGCCTACAATAAAAAAACTACATATTTCCATGCAAAATAATGGTACCACTTTCAGCACCAAAAATCTGAAATAATTATACCGCCAGGGAGGTTAAGCACGATATCGTGTGAAACGCGTTAACAGGTCCAGTATTCATGTCCTGGTGTTTTGTGTGTCCTATGGATCAATAAATACACACTATATTCATCTATCCTCCAATGTGCAGCTGACCCTTTTTCCTATTACAGCCTTTGTACTAACAAGGGAAACCTGGGCATATTGTCAGTGGCCTCTTTGGGGGATAGCACTACATATTTAATGAATATTTAGTTCAATAGGCCACACATACTTTGTTGTTTTTTTATTTGAATCAAATTACATTTGCCTGTTTCAGCAAATATTCATTCAGTAGATTTGTTTTTCAGAATACTGTAAAAAGTCCCCAAAAAATTTCCTTTCTTTATACCACAAATATAAACCCGTCTTAACATTTCATCATGTGATATTTCCTACATATGCTAAGAATATGCTAAGAATACAGAAACAAGTGAATCATTCAGATTGAATCCCTTGTGGGTGTAAATAAAGTGAATGTTTTTAATTTATTGCCCACATTTTGTTTTATCAAACATGATATGGCCTGAAAGGCCACATGCAATTGTAAGATTACTTGGAATTATTGGGATATTTACTAAAACTGGTGCATACAAAATCCGGTGCAGCTGTGCAAAGTAACCAATCACCTTCCAGGTTTTCTTCTCAAAGCTTAATTGAACAAGCTGAAGTTAGAAGCTGATTGGTTACTATGCACAGCTGCACCAGATTCTATGTTGGGTACCCATGCCCATCTACTTCTGGACAAAATTTTAAGTAACACTGCTGTCACCCAAAAAATATTTTACTGATGCTAACCTAAGTCACCTTGAAGTGCTACAGCCTCTGTCAAAATTTTCAGTCTTTGTAAATTCCAGAAGTGTATGAATGCCTGTGCCCCCCCCCCCCCCCCCGTGCATCATGCTTTCTCCCATCTGACCTCATGTCAATTCAGGACACAACAGTGACATATGGGACTGGAATCACAGTGTGCAAAAGGGGACACTGGCATCTGATACTCCTGGAAGTGCTAAAGATTCTGGCGAAGACTGTAGTTCTTCAATGGAGCATAGTTCTGCATCACAGGTCACTGGAAAGGAAAGTATATCACCTCTTCCTTTGTAGGGAACTGCTTGTAAATTTTTATGTGGACAACTTTCTCATTTAATGGGAAAGTGATTGGGTGGATACAGGGGGGCTCACTAGGTTCCTTGCAGCTCAGGTGGCATCCTGGGTTAGGCAGGCCATAGAGTATGCAATTTTCTTTCCTTTTTTTCTTTCCTTCAAGAAAATCCCTCTCACAGTGCTGTTGTGTTCTGCCGGCGGGAGCAAGGGAGCCTTCCCCATCAGCAGAATACAATGATCACTGCTGGCAGCTATAACTGCTGGCAGTGACAGGGCGAAAAAACATACTGGGTGTACTGATGTCGATTGATAGATCAACTTCAGGACAATCGGCCTGCCCATAGATCAGAGTAGATAAAAATCAATGATTTTCTTTAAAAAATCAAAACCATCAGATTTTTGTTTATTTACATCTGATTTTTTTTTATTTTTATCATATTTATTTTAATAAAATGCTTTTGGAGTAAAAATCTATCTAAAGTTAGTTTTCTATTTAAGATACATTAATACTTTAGTTTATTCAGCATGAAATGGAGCTTCGTTTATGTAGCACGAGGCTGTATATTCTGCAATATTTACATTTTTGGTAAACTTATTCAATGAATCCAAGCTCTGCAAGCTGAGATAACATTCACCGTATTGATGCATTCACACAATTTCACAGTAACCATGAGAAAAAACATGAAATAAAAGAATTTGAGTCATTCTCCAGCTATTAGTGATTAACCTATTAACCTGAAATCGGTTCTGATATCGCTGTTTTACTAACCTGACAGCTTATTATTCTAAAAAGGAAACCTTCATTTGGTTTGCAAATATTAAAGATTCTAACTACCAGCAAGAATGAGTCAGATGCCTTACATTTAAAGAGCACCTGTCATTTTGTAATGTACAGCGCTGAGCGAACTGTTGGCGCTATATAAATACTGTATAATAATAATAATTTTAGATTCATAATGGCAGCGCCTGTTAGCGGGCATCCACTCACCTGCTGCCGCCACATCCCTCAACTTGTGTCACTACGGCATCACCAACCATCCCATTAAAGTGAATGAGATTCTCGGTGAGTCAACAGCAGGACAGAGATGACAGTTGCTCTTTAAAAATTATGATTTAAATCGAGCCTTTTCCCTAGTAAATGATGATTTAAATTGTAATATAAATAAACTTGATTTAAATCAAATCCACCCTGCCATAGATGGATTGAAATTCCTGCCAACTGGATGAATTTTGATCTGTCTATGTCCAGCTTTAGCTTGGCATAACCTAATGAAAATATCTTTTCGGCCCAGGTTTACCATAATGGCTTTCAGTGGACAGTGACTAGTGCAGCAGAATAAAGGGGCAGAATCAAGCTTCAGAATCTGCAAACTGTAAAAAAAAATGTTGTATTTTTTTTTATTTAGTTTTTTTTCCATTCTAGCTACCTTTAGACATTTCTAGCTAAATTCAACAAATGAACTATTGGGAGAGTGGTTTGCAGAGGAGAAGACTTAAGAGTAGTTACAGCAGCACAGTGGCTAAATGGACAGCACTTCAGCCTGGCAGTACTAGGGTCGTCGGTTTGAATCCCAACCATGCCTGTGTGGGTTTCCTCCGGGTACTCCAATTTCCTTGTCTAAATTGTCCCTAGTATGTGTATGTATGAATGTAAGTTAGGGACCTTAGATTGTACACCCCTTGAGGGTTAAGGACTGATGTGAATGTACAATATATATGTAAAGTGCTATGTAAATTAATACACTATATAAGTACCTGAAATAAATAAAATAAACTCATGCAACTCTCTCGTTTCTCAGTCTGTACAGTCAAAAAGCAGCAGTGTATACATCAGATTCAGTTGATATAAAGCAGACCCAACAAACATATGACACAAGGGTCAGAACATTTACAAAAGGGTGTCATTATTCAGGTGTACCTAGGTCAGCACAATGTCCAACGGTGGGCCACTTCCCAAAACTGGATATTGTTTTAAATTATTTTTACTAGTAATCAAGCTGTATGGTTAATAACAAAAATACAATATTTGTCCTCCCAACTATATAAAAACTTTTGCTATTCTTATAAAACTTAAAAAAAGGGTGAACTAAGCCCAACCCACAATTTATCCAAGTCCCCCAAACCGACTACAAATTCTGGCAAGCCCTGTTAAACTAGGACGGTTGGGTATTATGTCGTTTGTCACAATAAAGGGTTAATATGGATAGCATACACTTTCTCTCCATCATCTTTTTATCTATCCCAGGCAGATTAACAAACATAACAGTGTAATTATTGACAAAAGCTGTGTGCTAAGCTGCTTAATGTTTTTTTTTGGTTCCAAGCATATCTCTGGCTGGGCAAGGCAAAAACATGCAGCCCAGCTGATGGATGCACTGGTCTGCTTGAGTTCTGATCTGACATAAAAGATTTAAGAGACCCAAAGGAACAGAGCAATCTCCATAAATCATACATGCGTCTTACCTGGCATGCATTGTACAGCAGCTGATGTTCAAACTTCTTGATCCCCAGAATCTGCTGAAACATTTCGTATAGTTGTTCCTTGCTGAGGATAAGTTCCGAAGCGGCGCTGGCGGTCATCCTGGCTTGCTGTTTCCGGGGGTCTTCTTCTCCTCGGTAGATGGCATCAAATTTAGCCATCCAGGAGCTCAGAACAGTCTCCTTGCTGAGGCCATCGATCTCCGGGAGGCTCCTTACCCTTTTTTCTATGTGTTTTTTGAAGACCTCACGGGAGTCATTGGCGGAGCAGCCCCCACTCTGCACCATTCTTGCCACACGGTCGCTCTTCAAGAAAACCTGCAATATCAGATACAGATGTTACTAGATAAACTGGTTTTAAATAGGACTTTCAATAAATGAAATATACTTAATGATTGAAAGACGTTTCAATGACCATTTATAGATTAAATTGAGAGGTAAACTAGATAGAGAGAAAACAGGTGGCGCACACACCTAGTGCATTAACAGCAAGGCTCCTACTTTCCATTCATCACACATCTGCATCAGAGGCTGGTCATCAGCTCTGAGGAAAGGGATTCGTCCCCGAAACGCGTCAGCATTTGACCGCACTGATAGTGAGAACACCTTGCCTGCCGTTGTGGCCATTGTCATTTTTCTATGCTTTTTAGATACATGCTTCGTCTGTGAGTATGTTTTTATTATTCTTTCACTCCTACAATAAACCTTGGATAATGCACTAGGTGTGTGCGCCACCTGTTTTCTCTCTATCCAGTGGCTGATTTCCCCGTCTGAGGAGGGCTGCACCCCTGAAGCATTTCCTTTGGTTGTCGCTGTCCTGGTACCCTTGGCTTCCCTTTTGGCTGTGCATATCCTGAGGCGCTGGAGAGTACATATGATATCCTGAGAGGTCAACTAGTTTCAAGTCCCTTCCTTCATTTACCACATGGCTGTAATTAACAGGTAAGTAAGCCCAAAATCTGTTTTTCAGCATGTTTAACATCATGCCTCACTATATACCAGGGGTGTCCAACCTGCAGCCCAAGACAGCTATGAATGCGGCCAAACATAAAATCATAAACTTACCTAAAAATGTTTTTTTTTTATTGGGGGGGGTGGGGATTTTTGTAAAATTGCATTTACACTTAGCAAACACATGGGCTCTTTAATGGACTTTTCTAAGTTTATCTTCCCAAAGAAAAGTATCCCATTCTTCAGATTTTGCACTCTCCAGTTTTAGTAAATCAACCCAGTGTGTATTATTTTAATAAAAAGGTTCTTTAGCTTAATGCATTCTCTGCATTAGGGTAAAATAGCTTTTACATGCAGTTCCCCCCACAGCCCCCTCTAATCACCTGAGCCAGATCTCGGTCCAGTGCTGTGTCTACAGCAGCTCCTCTCCTCTCTCCTGGCTCTCACAGGCATGGCTTAGAGGAGCAGAAGCCATTGGCTCCTGCTGCTGTCAGTCAAACTCTGTGAGCAGAGAGAAGGGGGCTGAGCTGAGCTGTATGTCTGAATAGACACAAATAGCCTGACTCAGGAGCAAGCCCGCATGAGTGCCCACATAGGACGCGGCTTCCTATTGTGGTCACTTGGCAGGGAGAAGAGCCAAGAATCAGCCATGACACCTTCTCCTTGGAAACATCTAAGAAATTATATTTTCTCAGGTATACTGTGTGAATGGGAACACATAACAAACATACAGTGGGGTTTTCTCAAATGTGACTACAAACGTGGAAATATGCTTTAAGGTATGTGTAAAATTAATTTTAAAAAATAGGTTCTGGAGAGGGAAGTTCAAGGGGGGCAGGGGATGCACCTGTATAAATGACAGATTTAATTACAACACTTATTTTAATGCCTATTATACTACTATATTGTTAGCAAATCACAATACATTATATTATAAACGTTTTGCATTAATCGTTAACAATATATCCAACCAAGCTATGAACGTCGGCTCTTTTTACTGTATATTTTGCAGAATATTAATTTGCCTTGTAATTAGAAACCTGCAGTTCCTATTATATGAAAATCTACAGGCTGATGTGCTGCACTCTAAGCATTCATAAAAGAACACAAGGGGGCGCCAACCTAAGTGCAGAGGATTAAATTTAACTATTAAAAATATAATAGCCTATAGCTACTCACAAAGGAAGGAGAATGATAAGCAAGTGTATTGGTCCTTGGCTTGGCCAGTGGGGAGCCGATGATGTCAGTCAGAACCCTGGACCCTTGGGATGAAGAGAGATGGAAGCCGGCAGCTGTCAGCGGTGAGGACACTGGAAACCAGCGCCGTAACCAGCATAGAGTGCACGGAAGTATGGACCGAGCAGGCGACCAATGGGAAGGCGAGGACAGAACAGGTGACGCGTTTCAAAGCATCTGCTTCTTTTTCAGATCTGATTGGATGTAGAGGATGTCACTCTCTAATAGGAGGAGGACCAGACGGGGTGGACTATGCGGATAGACTGACAGCAGTTAGCTGGAGGAGTGGTTAACAGCGCAAATCGGCAGACAAGGTTGAGAAACAACAATATATACAGTGGGGCAAAAAAGTATTTAGTCAGCCACCAATTGTGCAAGTTCTCCCACTTCAAAAGATGAGAGAGGCCTGTAATTGGCATCATAGGTAGACCTCAACTATGAGAGACAAAATGAGAAAAAAAATCCAGACAATGACATTGGCTGATTTGGAAAGAATTTATTTGCAAATTATGGTGGAAAATAAGTATTTGGTCACCTACAAACAAGCAAGATTTCTGGCTCTCACAGACCTGTACCTTCTTCTTTAAGAGGCTCCTCTGTCCTGCACTCATTACCTGTATCAATGGCACCTGTTTGAACTTGTTATCAGTATAAAAGACACCTGTCCACAACCTCAAACAGTCACACTCCAAACTCCACTATGGTGAAGACCAAAGAGCTGTCGAAGGACACCAGAAACAAAATTGTAGACCTGCACCAGGCTGGGAAGACTGAATCTGCAATAGGCAAGCAGCTTGGTGTGAACAAATCAACTGTGGGAGCAATAATTAGAAAATGGAAGACATACAAGACCACTGATAATCTCCCTCGATCTGGGGCTCCACGCAAGATCTCACTCCGTGGGGTCAAAATGATCACAAGAACGGTGAGCAAAAATCCCAGGACCACACGGGGGGACCTAGTGAATGACCTGCAGAGAGCTGGGACCAACGTAACAAAGGCTACCATCAGTAACACACTACGCCGCCAGGGACTTAGATCCTGCAGTGCCAGACATGTCCCCCTGCTTAAGCCAGTACATGTCCAGGCCCATCTGAAGTTTGGTAGAGAGCAATTTGATGATCCAGAAGAGGATTGGGAGAATGTCATATGGTCAGATGAAATCAAAATAGAACTGTTTGGTAGAAACACAACTTGTCGTGTTTGGAGGAGAGAGAATGCTGAGTTGCATCAAAAGAACACCATACCTACTGTGAAGCATGGGGGTGGCAACATCATGCTTTGGGGCTGTTTCTCCGCAAAGGGACAAGGACGACTGATCCATGTACAGGACAGAATGAATGGGGCCATTTATCGTGAGATTTTGAATGCAAACCTCCTTCCATCAGCAAGGGCATTGAAGATGAAACGTGGCTGGGTCTCCCAACATGACAATGATCCCAAACATACCGCCCGGGCAACGAAGGAGTGGCTTCGTAAGAAGCATTTCAAGGTCCTGGAGTGGCCTAGCCAGTCTCCAGATCTCAACCCCATAGAAAACCTTTGGAGGAAGTTGAAAGTCCGTGTTGCCCAGCGACAGCCCCAAAACATCACTGCTCTAGAGGAGATCTGCATGGAGGAATGGGCCAACATACCAGCAACAGTGTGTGCCAACCTTGTGAAGACTTCCAGGAAACGTCTGACCTCTGTCATTGCCAACAAAGGATATATAACAAAGTATTGAGATGAACTTTTGATATTGACCAAATACTTATTTTCCACCATAATTTGCAAATCAATTCTTTCCAAATCAGCCAATGTGATTGTCTGGATTTTTTTACTCATTTTATCTCTCATAGTTGAGGTCTACCTATGATGCCAATTACAGGCCTCTCATCTTTGTAAGTGGGAGAACTTGCACAATTGGTGGCTGACTAAATACTTTTTTGCCCCACTGTATGTGATACACAGTAATATTGACAAATTTCAAAAACAATTGCGGTCACTGATCAAGGGACATAAATTACGGCAGACATATGTAAAACATGGGAAGTGGTAGATAGTATGCTTCAGCAGTTTAAAAGACCATGATAATATATAACGTATAGTACTATATTTACTAAAAATGGCTAATAGCAGAGAAACATGTAGATAAAAAAACATTATAAAAATGACCGTGAATGAAATAAAGATGCAAAGATAAAATAGAATAAAATAAAATAAATGCAGCACCAATGAATTGGAGCTATGTACAGATAAATGAATAAACTGAAGGTACTAATGAGCACAAATAAAGAATCATAAGACCATATGAACCTCAGTTTCCTCATTTTACCCCCTCGGGGCCAGTGTATTCAGGGCAGGGGCGGACTGACCATTTGGAAACTCGGGCACTGCCCGAGGGCCAGGGGTCAGTAGGGGGCCCCATGAGATGCCCCTGGTACCTTTTTCATAGGCTTTTTTGAGTTTGTTCAAGGACACAGGGGCCCCATGATCCCCTATTGCCCGGGGGCCCCATGAGTTGTCAGTCCGCCCCTGATTCAGGGTATATATCCAAAAAGGTTTCTTGCCTGTATAATGGTTGAAAACGTTCAGCTGTGCAATATATGTCAGATATGAAATCAATGATCCATACATGAAGATCATGGGTGGATTTATTATGAAATTCAGAGAAGTGTCGTGGGACGCTATGTTTGGGGTTACCATCCTGTACTAGACGACGATGTTCTCCGAAACTTTTTCTAATTGTTCTAATGGTACACCTGACGTAGAGCAAACCACAGGGGCAGGAGAGGCAATAAACCACATAAGTCGATGAGCAGTTGTGGAATGATTTGATGGGATAGGTTTTACCATTAGAACAAAAGTTTTTTTTGCCATGGGGAACATGTGCACAAGTAAGGCATAATGTTTTATTGCAACGGAAAATCCCTGATAATGAAAATGAGAGTGAGCTGTCTGCAGGCAGTGTTGTTTATTACAGTGGAGATTTTACTGGGTGCAATCTTATTTTTTACACTAGGTGCTTTTCTGTAAGAGGATTTGGGATGAGATGGGATAGATGATGCAAGGTGTGGTTTTTGGGACAAAATGGACCAATGCTTTTTGAAAACACTTTCCATTGGGCAGCACAGTGGCTAAATGGTTAGCACTTCTGCCTGGCAGTACTAGGGTCGTTGGTTCAAATCCCAGCCACGGCACCTCCTGCCTGGAGCTTGCATGTTCTCCCTGTGCCTGAGTGGGTTTCCTCCGGGTACTCTGTTTTCCTCTCACACTCCAAAGACATGCTGGTAGGTTAATTGGATCCTGTCTAAATTGGCCCTTGTATATAAATGTGAGTTAAGGACCTTAGATTGTACACCCCTTGAGGGTTAGGGACTGATGTGAATGTACAATATATGTGTAAAGTGCTGCATAAATTGACGGCGCTATATAAGTACCTGAAATAAATAAATAAATTGAACATACAAGAATTTGTGTGGATCATTGATTCCATACCTGGCATATATTCCATAGCTGAACATTTTCAACGATTATGCAGGGAAGAAACCTTTTGGATATATACCCTGAATACACTGGCCCCGAGGGGGTTAAATGAGGAAATTGAGGTTCATATGGTCTTATGTATCTTTATTTGTGCCCATTAGTACCTTCATTTTATTCATATATCTGTACATAGCTCCAATTTATTGGTGCTGCATTTATTTTATTTTATTCTATTTTATCTTTGCATCTTTATTTCATTCATGGTCATATTTAGAATGTTTTTTTATATACATGTTTCTCTGCTATTAGCCATTTACAGTAAATATAGTACTATACATTATATATTATCATGGTCTTTTAAACTGCTGAAGCATACTATCTACCACTTCCCATGTTTTACATATGTCTGCCGAAATTTATGTCCCTTGATCAGTGACTGCAATTATGTTTTTGAAATGTATCAGTATTACTGTGTATCACATATATACTGTTGTTTCTCAGCTGCCGAATTGTGCCGTTAACCCCGCCTCCAGCTCACCGCTGTCAGTCTATACGCATTGTCCGCCCCGTCCAGTCCTCATCCTATAAGAGAGTGACATCCTCTACATCCAATCAGGTCTGAAGAAGAAGCAGGTGCTTTGAATCGCGTCACCTGACCTGTCCTCGCCTTCCCATTGGTCGCCCGCCTGGTCCAGACTTCTGTGTGCTCTACGCTGGTTACGGCGCTGGTTTCCAGTGTCCTGACCGCTGACAGCTGCCGGCTTCCATCTCTCTTCATCCCAAGGGTCCAGGGCTCTGACTGACACCATTGGCCCCCCACTGGCCAAACCGAGGACTGATACACTTGCTTCTCATTCTCCTTCCTTTGTGAGTAGCTACAGGCTATTATGGTGTCCGTTTATGAACCAGCGGTAAATGATCGCTGCTCATTTCTCCGGAATTCTCGGAGAACATAGTTCTTCTGCAAATGCCTTTTATGTAGCGGTGTAGATCAGTTCTCCAAATGAAGGGTGAAAGATCTACAAACGCTGGAAAATGGCTGCTTTTACTATAATCTCGGGAGATTACAGTAAAAGATCAGTTTACTAAGCAGAGGTAAATTATCGCTGCTTAGTTTGCGGTTCCTCCGATTCTCCAGCTTGGGCTGGAGAATCTGCAGGGAGAACACAGATCTCCAGTGAAGGGCTGAACATGTTCTCCGCTGATCTCCTGAGTGTCATAAACTGTGAATGACCAGAGAGTAGCTGCGATCCTCTGAATCGCAGCTATTCTCTGTGTCATAACTGGACACCTATATTTTTAATAAATGATTTTAGTCCTCTGCACTTAGGTTGGCCCCTCCTTGTGTTCTTTTATATTTCCTACAGAGTATTGCTTTGCTCTTTGGGGAGCTGCCACCACCAGTGCCTCCAATATCGAATTAATGGACTTTATGTGATAATTTCACAATCTTACATTTGTAGAGTCGTATATGGTTTATAGTTGCCGAATTGTCACTGTAATGGCTTAGCCAGTTTATTTTATCACTACAGTTCCCTCTCAGAGCCAATCATCCTACTGGTTACTCTAAGCATCCATCGAGCATGTTGGAGAGTATAAAAGTCAGCACAGGAGAGATGAACATCAGGGAATGTGCAACATAAAACATCTAACAACAATTTCCTGGCAATATCGAGACCATTTACTGTCACTACAGCATGCAGATAACCTTTACAATATCAGATACCCTTATTGGATTATTAATGTATAAGAAGATTACCAAAGAAGATTTAAGATTTATAGTGAATGATAAGGACGTCGCGATACATGTTTCCTGCAGTTATTGACATCCGTTCGAAAGTTTAGCTATGTAAACATCTGTGCTGTGCAATGTGTGTACACTATTCCCGATCCTAGTCATATGACCCTAGGTTTACATCTAAGCATTTTCTGCAGCGTTTTGCAGAAACGCAGTACAGTCCATTTAACATGATTTCTTATGAGACATGTTCACATGTTTTCACCTGGTGCGTTTTTTGGAAATGGTCAGGGACTTTTCTAACAGTGGGAGAATCTTAAAGGAGCATTAAATACCAGAAGTGCATTACACACAGAGTGCAGAGTTCAGGGGTGTGCTACGTACACAGTGCAGAGTTCAGGGGTGTGCTACGTACACAGTGCAGAGTTCAGGGGTGTGCTACACACAGAGTGCAGAGTTCAGGGGTGTGCTACACACAGAGTGCAGAGTTCAGGGGTGTGCTATGTACACAGTGCAGAGTTCAGGGGTGTGCTACGTACACAGTGCAGAGTTCAGGGGTGTGCTACGTACACAGTGCAGAGTTCAGGGGTGTGCTACACACAGAGTACAGAGTTCAGGGGTGTGCTACGTACACAGTGCAGAGTTCAGGGGTGTGCTATGTACACAGTGCAGAGTTCAGGGGTGTGCTATACACAGAGTGCAGAGTTCAGGGGTGTGCTACGTACACAGTGCAGAGTTCAGGGGTGTGCTACGTACACAGTGCAGAGTTCAGGAGTGTGCTACACACAGAGTACAGAGTTCAGGGGTGTGCTACGTACACAGTGCAGAGTTCAGGGGTGTGCTATGTACACAGTGCAGAGTTCAGGGGTGTGCTACACACAGAGTGCAGAGTTCAGGGGTGTGCAACGTACACAGTGCAGAGTTCAGGAGTGTGCTATACACAGAGTGCAGAGTTCAGGGGTGTGCTACGTACACAGTGCAGAGTTCAGGGGTGTACTACACACAGAGTGCAGAGGTCAGGGGTGTGCTACGTACACAGTGCAGAGTTCAGGGGTGTGCTACACACAAAGTGCAGAGTTCAGGGGTGTGCTATGTACACAGTGCAGAGTTCAGGGGTGTGCTACACACAGAGTGCAGAGTTCAGGGGTGTGCTACGTACACAGTGCAGAGTTCAGGGGTGTGCTACACACAGAGTGCAGAGTTCAGGGGTGTGCTATGTACACAGTGCAGAGTTCAGGGGTGTGCTACACACAGAGTGCAGAGTTCAGGGGTGTGCTACGTACACAGTGCAGAGTTCAGAGGTGTGCTACACACAGAGTGCAGAGTTCAGCCTTATTACATGGTTGCTTACCTCTGAATACTGCATCCATATCTCATTTTCACCCCTCTTCAGCTCTAACCTCTGCATGCCACCCTCTCCACTGCCCCCATCTCCCCCCCTTAAAAGCTCCACCATCTTCAACGTCTTCCTTTTGTTACTGTATTAAGCTGAAGCACTCAGCCGGCTCAGCCGGGGACACTGCAGGAGGGACATCGCGGGAGCGCAGGACAAGGTAAGTGATCAAGGTATCACGGAGCAGCGCCGCATGGTAAGCCCGAGTATAGCTCGGGGTTACCGCTTGTGGCACTGAAACTTTACCCCGAGCTACACTCGGGAATACGGCCAGGGTGGTTAAAGAGGATTGGGCTACCTCCATGCAAACCTGCCCTTAATATATCCACTACTATATGT
The DNA here is from genome assembly GCF_062004578.1 of Staurois parvus. NCBI lineage: Eukaryota > Metazoa > Chordata > Amphibia > Anura > Ranidae > Staurois > Staurois parvus. Next base: position 896,664 of record NW_028318079.1, on the reverse strand, counting down.
GCTCCGACTTGGATACTCTTAAAGCTATAGAGTTAGGGCTATAGTATACAGAGGAGCCTTTGCAAGGCCCTGTGGGTTTTACATGGGAATTGGTTTTAACATGAACTGTTGGACTGGGCTAAAATATTTTTTTTGCAGGCTAGCTGGTAAGTGTGCTGGGGAATGTTCTATTGTTTGTACTGTTTAAATAATTCCAAATAATTCTAAATGTAAAACTAGATTATTTTTTTTTGCTTGACATACAGTACTGTGCAAAAGGTATAGGCAGGTGTGAATAAAAGTTGTAAAGTAAGAAAAAATATATAATTATTTATTTTAATCAATTTACAAAATGCAAAGTAAGTGAACAGAAGAAAAATCTGAATCGAATCAATATTTGCTGTGACTACACTTTGGCTTCAAACCAGCATCAATTCTTACAGTCGCACACTTTAAACAATTGCACAAAGTCAGGGAATTTGTAGGATTAGAGTCAGGTGCATGATTGATCAATTATACCAAATAGGTGCTAATGATCATCAACTTCATATGTAGGCTGAAACACAGTCATTAACTGAAACAGAAACAGCTATGTAGGAGGCTTAAAACTGGGTGCGGAACAGCCAAACTCTGCTACAAAGGTTAGGTTGTGGAAGAGTTTCATGTCACAGGTCATACACCATGGCAAAACTGAGCACAGCAACAATACACAAGGTAGTTATACTGCATCAGCAAGGTTTCTCTCAGGCAAATATTTCACATCAGACTGGGGTTTTAAGATGTACTTTCAAGCTCTTTTGAAGAAGCACAAAAAAGTAACATTGAGGACTGAAGATGCAGTGGTCGGCCAAGGAAACTTACAGCAGCAGATGAAAGACACATCATGCTTACTTTCCTTCGACACTGAAAGATGTGCCATCAGCACTGAACTGGCGGAAACCAGTGGGACCCAGGTACACCTATCTACTGTCCGGAGACATCTGGCCAGAAGTGGACTTCATTGAAGAAGACCTCCACCATACCCGTGGCATGGAAACAAGGCTATGCGACTGAGCTATGTATGTGTGAAAACATAGGGACCGGGGTTCAGAAAAATTACAGCAGGTGCTCTGCACTGATAAGTCAAAAATTTAAATATCTGGCTGTAGTAGGAGGCAGTTTGTTCACCAAAGGGCTGGAGAGCGTTACAATAATGAGTGTCTGCAGGCAACAGGGAACCATGGTGGAGGTTCTTTGGAAGTTTGGGGTTGCATTTCTGCAAATGGAATTGGAAATTTGGTCAAGATCAATGGTGTCCTCAATGATGAGACATACAGGCAGATACTTAGCCATCATGCCATACCATCCGGGGGTGTGATTGGCCCCAAATTTATTCTGAAGCAGGTCAACAACCCCAATCATACAGCCAATGCCGTCAAGTACTATCTTCTAAAGAAAGAACAAGGAGTCCTGGAAGTGATGATCTGGCCCCCGCAGAGCCCTGATCTCAGTTTGTCTGGGATTACATGGAGACAGAAGGATTTGAGACAGCCTACATCCATAGAAGATCTGTGGTTAATTCTCCAAGATGTTTGGAACAATTTACCTACCAAGTTCCTTAAAAAAAACTATCTGCAAACGTACCTAGAAGAATTCATTTTGTTTTGAAGGCAAAGGGTGGTCACACCAAATATTGATAAGGATTTCTCTTCTGTTCATTTAGTTTCCATTTTGTTAACTGATAAAAATAAACTATCAAGAATTCTATTTCTGAAAGCATTCTTAATTTACAGCATTTTCTCACACCTGTCTAAATGTTTTGCACAGTAGTGTACATTTTGTGGTATATAGAACTGCCCTGGGTTTTTATGCTCCTGAGATATATGCAAAAAAAGGGAATGCTTTGTTAGTATGGGGGACAATGTTTTGCATGCCTATCTCACAGCACATTTTTTTTAACAGTCGCGCCAGAAATGCCATCAAGCTATATGTGCTATTTATGTCACATATTCTTAGAGATTTGAGCAAAGGATACAGTATATGTTTACAGACAGGGCTGATAGCACATTTATTTCTAAAGCCCACAATTCCAATTGAATCTGGAGTGATTCTATAATTACTCCACAACGTATCCCACATGTATACAGTTGCTATGGCAGCCATACAAACTGTCCTAATAACATAACTTGGCTGATAAAAAAAGCATCAGGAAAGGCACAGGTGTAAGATTTCAATAATGTTCATGTGACCTCTTACCTCATAGTAACTCTGTACTGCATTCATAAATGCCTCATCAGCCACAATCTGTGTTTCTCCATTGAAGAAGGCTTGGAAACGATCCTTAACAGTCTGCAGTTGCTGTTTACTAATCTGTAAGAGAGAAGGCAAGGAATATTAAGTATGATTCCATGGTGGAGTTACCAGTATGTCCTTAAAGAGCATTCAAAGTAAATTAATTATTAAAGTAATAAAGTAATGAATTATTAAAACCCTACCGATCACTACTAATTTATTACTGTAATGCAGCCAGGCTATACCATTTATACAGTAATAAAATGTTTTTTTTTATCAGCTAGGTTTAAAACCCTGTGCTACCAGCACATATGAGAGTCAGACCACGGCTCTCATGGAAAAGCAGTCACCCACCTCTCTTACAGAGGAACAGATCCCCACTAAATACTGTTCTAATCAACATCAACATTATGTCCTGAGTAGAACTGCTGATTAGATCAGTGTTTATGGGGGCATGCAGGGTAGCTAGGCTTCAACTTGTGTAAGAGCAGCAGTCCGGCTCTCCTAATGCTGCCAGCTAAAGGATTTTACCTAATTAAAGATCTCCAAGATACGCACATTCCTCACCCCAGACACCACCAAACAACTCGTACACTCCCTCATCATCTCACGCCTGGACTATTGCAATTCCCTTCTCACTGGCCTACCCAAACGAACGCTATCCCCACTCCAGTCGATCCTAAACTCAGCGGCTAGACTCATCCACCTCACCAACCGCTCCACATCTGCCAATCCCTTCATTGGCTCACGATTGCCCAACGCATCAAATTCAAACTGCTAACTCTGACCTACAAAGCCATTCACAATGCCGCTCCAAACGACATAACTGACCTGATACCCAAATACTACCCTACCCGTGACCTCCGCTCCTCACAGGACATCCTACTCTCTAGCTCCTTGGTCTCCTCCTCCCACGCCCGATTGCAGGACTTCTCCAGGACTTCCCCCATCCTCTGGAACTCCCTACTTCAATCCATCAGACTGTCACCTACCCTCCTCACCTTCAGGCGCACCCTGAAAACCCTCCTCTTCAGGGAAGCCTACCCCAACCTCACCTAACACCCGACCTCACCTAACAACTAACCTCCTCCACTCCTCCCGCCACTCCATCCCCTACAGCCATCTCCTCCTGTGCCACCTTCCCCTCCTTCCTAGATTGTAAGCTCGAAAGAGCAGGGCCCTCGAACCCCTTGTGTATTGTATTGTTACTGTCTTGTCTCATGTTCTGTCCCCCTTGCTACTGTACAGCGCTGAGCATACCCTTTGACGCTATATAAATACTGTATAATAATAATAATAATTAGCAGATAAAAACGTACAGTTACAGAATGAAACTAAGAGGGTAAAAAAGGCTTTAAAGCTGAACCTCTGGTACAAAAATCTGCATTCAATCACTTGCCGCCTCACCACTGTACATTTACTGTGGTGGGGTGCAGGCACAGTCATGTATATATACGTGGTCTGCCTTCTTCCGGCTTTGGGGAGCGCTACCCTGCCTACCAATGCTGTGATTGGACACAGCATGAGTTTGCCAGCTAATTTCAACTCTCTCAGCACATGATTTTTTTAATAGAATGCACATGTGCGGCCACTCGGCGTCTAGGCCTAGACGCAGGGAGGCTCTACATTTGCATTCGGCCGGCGTGAAGATGTTAAAAAAGTATTTTAAATGTACTTTGTCAGTAAGAACTAACTCCGTTTTCACCATTTTTTGGGTTTTTGCTTTAAATGCAGCCAGATATGCCTAGGAAATGATTTAGGATTACAAAGATCACAATATTCAGTAAACACAGGATGGCATTTACAAAAACTTTAATAATTATGCAACCAACACAATATAAATACAAGTTCCATATATAACATGCCTAAGCATCTAAAATATTTATACAGCATCTATGCTAAAAACTGAAATTTAGCAAAGTGCCATGAATATTTGGTCAATCCACAGAGGAGTTCATAAAATATTCAACCTGATGTTCTGTGCATTGATCCAATATTCATTAGAGAGTTCAGGAAGCACTTTGTAAACACATAATGCTTTGTACTCAAGATCGTCTGTAAATTTCCGCACACTTTCGCAGCTGTGTGCCTCTCGATCCAGCTGTGAATGAAGTCTGTGTTACACATTAATCTGAAGAAGTGATCATTCATCATGAAATGTGTTATTAAATATCCAAGGGGCTCAAGCCTATTGGCTCAGTGTTCACTTTATTCTCAATCCCATCACCTTGGACCTCACAAATTAACAGGCACCTTTGAAACACTAGACATACACAGGATTTTATACATGTATATTACCCTATATGCTCTGATGTTTCCTACACGGAACTAGAAATGGGCTTCCCCAAGTATCAAGTGCGACCATGGACTAACACATGAACCTGAGTGGAGACTGACGTATTCTCCATAAGTTCCAAATTCAGGTTGCATTTGCTACTCTTATCTACTCATCTTGCAACCTTGCAAACTCAACTCACAACATCTCCAGATATAAGTCACCAGCTCACCATTTTTGTCACCAGCTCACCATTTTTGTCACCGGCTCACCATTTTCTACCATAGGTTCTCCTCACATGCTTGGTAGTATACAATACTAAACTAAAAAGGGTTCCATTTCTTATTATTTTCCATTGGCTCCTACAAATCACTTTTTCTGAGAAAAACAAAACCATGCGTAGATTTATTGTCTAGTTGCACGCTCATCCTGGAACTCGGAAGACAAGATTGCTAAGGGAGACGCTGATTTAACAGTCCATAATTCTCATAGTTCTGCTGCCAAATCTTACAGTGAAGCTGACTATTACTCATATGGGTTGAGGGCAGCATGTTCCTCATTACAACTGTCATACAAAAATTGTTTAGGAACATCAGTAGTATCAAGATGCCTCTTTTAGCCTACACAGACCAATTGCCCTTTATTGTGTAAAGGTTTATGTTTCAGACATGTGCAATTCATTTTTTTATGAATCAAAATTCAGACAAAACTTTTGTTATTCATAGATTCAAAGGCATCCGAATCTGCAAATTGCAATAGTAACAAACTTCAACAAATCTGAAATAAATTATAACAAAACAATGAAATTAATTTGTTTCAGATCTGAAATAACTTTATGACATAACAAGTAATTCAAAAAGATTCAAATCCATTTTGTCTTTATGGTGCATTAACATTTTTTATTAATATAAAAAATGCACTATACAAGAAATGGAAACATATTGCAATATATACAGTGATATATATAAAGGCAGTGATGGCGAGCCTATGCCACGCGTGCCAGAGCTGGCACGCAGAGCCATCTCAGTGGGAAAGCCAGGAAGAAGAGGAAGATGAGCTCACACGGACCGCGTACACTGACAGGCCATCCAGATCTCATCCACACCGCACCCCCCCATCGAACTACATCTCTCACATGTCTCTGGGGCCAGGGTGGGAGTGGACAAGAGGAAGCGGCTCCCACACGGCTCTGGCGCCAGGGGTGATGTATCCGGGGATGGGCGTTGATGAGAGGAAGCGGCTACCACACTGCTCTAGGGCCAGTGGTGACGTATCTTTAATGGCTGAATGGCTGAGCCACGATGACATCGCTCACGCGCATGTGTGTGGGAGTCACTTTTTACTGCACACAGCTCTGAGGGAACGGCACGAGCAAGCTGTTCCTTCGTAGAGCATGCACTGGTGCTGCTTTACAAGTAAATATCTCCTAAACGGTGCACGTTTAGGAGACATTTACAGTACCTACAGGTGAGCCTTATTATAGGTCTCCAGGCTGTACTAAAAAACTACAGCATACAAAATCAAATCACCAGCTTTGCTGTGCTCATCTTTTGGCAGACAAATGGATTTCATATATTGAATTTGACATAGATGCTAGGCCTTGGAATAGCCTTGTTTCAATTCTAATGTTTGATGATGTTTCATACCTGTTTTGTCCTATATATAGAATTATAGTTTTACAAATAAGCATTTAATAGATGACAAAGGATTTTCAGAGCACTATGGGTTAGCTAAAGAGAGCACAACTAAGAGTATAAGAGCACCTTACATTTTCTTTTGATCTCTTTCTTGGCCAATGCAAACTAAATTCTTTCCATGCATTCTGAGATACTATCATGAACCCTTCCAGTGCCTTACAAACCCAAAGCAGGTGAACTCTGGGTGGTGCCACTGGGCTTACAGCAGGAGGCTTTTGAGTTTGAATGGGAATGGAACCAGGCATTTTATTGGGCAGCAATGGCATCATTAAATCACAGCATAATTCAGTGTCTGATTTACAGAAAAATATTTTTTTCATTTTTTTTATACATTTAGATGACAGAACTCTTTACAAAAATGAAGTATTCATAAGCTTCTTTGGTGCTTGCATTCTGGATATTTTGTTTATGTAGATTAGCGCTCTTTATTTCCAGCACCTGGTGTCTTCTTTTATGCAGCAAGGGATCAGTGACCACACAAAGGGATCTAAAGCAAGCTCTCTGCTGCTGGATTTCACAATTCCATATTACAAGCATAAAAATTCTAGCGAGTCTGCAATCCAACTGTAAATATGCATTTGTTTCCTGCACTTCGGCTGGCATGGGGAGCTTAGGCTGTGTATCTCAAGTGCTCAGGAGATTTGTGTTTACCGAATTACACATTTCAAGTGGAAAAAAGAGAACCAAAAAATGGTTTGACAGGCAGGGTTTTTTCTTGCTTTACTGTTTTCTGTAAGAGAAAAAAATTGATACTCTACAGAAAAATATATATTTCATGAATATGCTGCTTTCAAATAATTGTGAGGTCCAGAAATGGCTCCATGTTAAAGAAAGGCGTTTCTAGAGAAGGTTTGGGAAGTCAGCCATGGAAACACAGTGATGACAGAAAAGGACCAATGGTATTTTTTTTTAGATTGGAAGGGGGGAAGATTTTTTTTTATTGTACTTTGATGATACCTCAATCAAAGCCAGTGATGAGGGAGTGGAGGCGTGGCCGAGTCCCGCTGTCTGTGTCAATAGACACAGACAGCATCAATAGACAGCTAGGCTGAGGAGCAAACCCGCATGAGTGCCCCCATAGAAAGCAGCAGAGGGGAGGAGCCAGGAGAACCAGCAAGGGTCCCCAGAAGAGGAAGATCAGTTCTACTTTTTGCAATGGAATTGGTAAGTATAAGGGTAAATATAAACCTTTTTTTCTTTTTTAAACTAAGCATTTACAATCACTTTAAGAATTTCCTATTGCTAAAACTGAAAACATTTCCCGGCTACGACTAGTGACCGCTGCCCAGCTCATACTGGTTGAATTTTGTACTTCACATGAATTTGCTCACTTATGTTTTAGATTTTAATTGAAAAAGACTTTCAAACCTTTCCCAATTCAGATAAAAATTGCCATTTTCTACAGATATTATTTTCTGCAGTCTTATTTTTCATTGTCAAAAATCTTCACCTTCCATCGCAGAATTTTCCCTCCTTCCATAATTTGTCTGGTAGCAGCCATCAGCTTTTCTCATTTCCATTTTACGAACACTTACAATTAATCTCTTATTGCTTTATTTGAAAACTCTTAATCAAATATATTAAATCTAATGAGGTGGTTGTTGAAGGTTCCCTATTTAATTTCCATGTAATAAATTAGAGCATTTGCCAAAAGTTTGTTTAGAGAATATGTCAAATAATGGAACACTGAAAGATTTTTTTCTCAAATCTTTTTTCTGTCTTTTGTAGATAATATTTTTAAATCTCTTTTGAAGTCTCATACTTATTATATATTCATATATTATCTCTATATAGGTCTGTCTTCAGCATTTTATGATTTATGATTGATTTTTGCTAGCAAAAAGAGAAGTATGGAAAAAGCTCTTTTGGCCATACTTCTGTGGGTCACAGGAGTGCACTTAGTTCTGATATCATAGAGCTGGTCCAGGCTCAGCAGGGGTCCCAACAATAACGTCGGGATCTGCCCAGATTCCTGATCAGCATCTGACTCTGCCTCTCAGTGTGCCCTGGAGGGGCAGAGCATAGAGTGCTGTAAGGGCAGAGCACAGAGCTCTGGTGACGTCAGGAACAGTATACCCATGAAGTCCCTTCAGAGCCATGTGCCGTAAAGAGTGACTCCTGCGTGCATGCCTGAGACTGACATAATGGCGGCTTGGCCATTCATACTGCTGAAGCCCGCAAACCTGGAAGGAAGACCGGGTGAAGATGGAGACACCTACAGCAGTGAAAGCGCGCTGCTGGAGAGCTTCATTTTCAGGTAAGTCTGACATAATGTGGCAGTATGCGGTGCATATTAGCACATTATGACTTAAACTTCCCGGGGCTCAATTTTTATTTGTTTTGCCGCGATTTACTACTGTTTTAAAATACCTTTTTGTTTTTATGACTTTAGGTCCAGCTTAGAATTTATGTAAGACAACCTATTTCATGGCTTTGGTGAGTGGTTGGAACTAATGTTTGGTTTTTATGCTGCCTGTGTCCCCACTGGGTAGATTCAACTCTTCTATTGGTTCTGAAGTACAGAAAGGGATGGGAGCTCTATCATGTTTGAGTTTTCACATGAACAGAAGGTGAGGGGAACTCTACTTAGATAACCTATTCTGGTGACAACTGCACTGGGCATTTAGCTGCATCTAGAGGGCACGGCGCACTCTCCAGTTTGACAGTGGTTGGACGGGGCTGGGTAGTGCACTCAGCAGTACTTCCATTCACCCAGACATGAATGCTTGTAACTAAGACTGCTTGTGTTCTTAAATTTCGTCCCTAGATGTGTACTACCCTAAATGCAAATACAGCTAGGTGCACCACTCAGTCCTGTCCAGCCACAGCGGCTGTCAGACTCTCATAGAGTTTAACAGGCTGGCAGCAGCAGGATTGGATGATGCACCTCTACCCTCCAGTCGCAGCCAAATGCCTGAGCCTCTAATGCGCCAGGACTAAACGCCCAATGTGCATGAGGCTTAAGAGGGGAAACTCCCTCACACTGGAGAGATCCCTTCTTATTTGCTGTTATGACCATCGGGCAGAAAGGGAACTCTCTCAGATTAAATACCAATATTGCGAACACTCCCAAGTTTAAATAATTACAACCCAAACTCAAAAGAAAAGAAGAAAAAACTTTCACCCTTGAAAGTGATACAATAAATCGAATGACTCTTTCCTTTATCCCTAAATTAATAAAATATCTCTCAGATTAGACACAGGCAGCAAATAACCTGACAACTTAATCATTCCCTACTCTATCCGAAACTTAAAGCTGAAGTTTACATATGCATATTTTGCATGGTTACATTGGTACAGTTCAGACACATATAGGTATGCATGTGCCATACCAGTGGAAGGTAGTAGGCACCTTTATGACAGTGATCTTCACTAGCTTCCGGATCCTGTGCCTAGAGGCTGCCCTACTGCGAGGGGGTTGTTCAGTTGGCATGGGCGCCATTTTCTCAATGAATGCAAACCATTCTCTAGTTGGAGGAGGTGGCAAAGCGAAGTGGTGACATCACAATCTCCACCTCTTCCAATCAGAGAATGCTCTCAGAAAATGAAAAGTGTTTTCTGATGCCCGTACCAAGGTTACCATTGCTGACCCTCACATTCTGAAAATTCAAGTTTCCAATGCAGCAAATTAGTAGGCCATTACAGCCAAACAACTAGCATTGTTAGAATGTGAGGTCAGCAATGACGGCTTCCATGTTTTTTTCATGACGGTTTTCCTTTAAACAAGTCCGGTAGATTTAATTGGATATGTAATCTTGAATTCTGTATGGTGTGATATAGACACCTTTACCACTTTGACCATCACTTTCTCTAACACAGCTAGATTTATATTACAGATACGGTCAGATATATCCAACTTGCACACAGCTGTATGATCGTACTAGATCTCCTCAGAGCAACACGTGAAAGCAGCTTATTCTCCTGGGTCCATGGAAGGTATAATTTCAGCTCTCTCTGAGCTGGCACCCTGCTGCTAGCACCATTATAGCCAATATACCTTCATCTGTACTTACTGCAAAATCACTTTAGGGAGAAAATAAAGTAAAAAAATTAGGGTGTGCACCCCATACTAGAAGATATTGTTTTGAAGCTATATAAGACACAAAAACCTGTAATATTCATTACAATGAATCAATATTGCCAGGTAACTAGACCTGCAAGAACAAACCATCTTGAGCTAAAACAGCCGCAACAAAAATATCCTTTAGAAATGAGATATACACAAACATATCCCTTTCAGAATCAGAGGAATTATGTATCTTTACTGTACTACTTTTGCACGCTCAGTAAACATTACATTTTGAAGTTGACCCGTACTAAAACAAAACCCTCTTTACCACACAACTTTCAAACCTTATTGAAATGTCATAAAACTATATTTCATACAGTTCTATCCGTCGCAGAGCAGTACGATTCAGTGGGTTGCGTTACACTGTGCTGCAAAGCGGTGGTGTGAACTGACCTGATAGGAATTGCCTTGTCTATATATTTAGCACTGATCTGGGTAAAGCTGCCGAGCGCAATCCCAAAGCATGTGGTATAAACGAACCAGCAAAGTCCACTCTGGCACTCTGCCATGCCACCTCCTACGCTCTCCCTCCCCCAGAACTCATTCTCAGGCAAACAACATGCAAAATTTAGAATCCAAATTTGTTCCTGCTGCCTCTCCACATTGCTTCCATGGTTGCATTAATTGAGGAACCTTTTTACACATTTGGTGGCCCTGCCCCAAAGCAGTCCAATTTTGAGCATGGGTTTACAATATGCTCTGGTTATTCTCTTCTTCATCACATGGGAAGCTCTTCTACATAGACCAGGGGTGGGCAAACTTTTTGACTTGAGGGCCACAATGGGTTCATATATTGGACCCGGGGGCCGGACCAAGAGTAGATGAATGATGTGTATGTGTCATCCATAGTAAGTATAGTAATATTCCCCCATAGTAAGCATAGTAATTAATCCCCCATATAGTAATTCATCCCCCATAGTAATTCATCCCCCATAGTAATTCATCCCCCATATAGTAATTCATCCCCCCTATAGTAATTCATCCCCCATAGTAATTCATCCCCCATATAGTAATTCATCCCCATATAGTAATTCATCCCCCATATAGTAATTCATCCCCCATAGTAATTAATCCCCCATATAGTAATTCATCCCCCATAGTAATTCATCCCCCATAGTAATTAATCCCCCATATAGTAATTCATCCCCCATAGTAATTCATCCCCCATAGTAATTCATCCCCCATATAGTAATTCATCCCCCATAGTAATTCATCCCCCATATAGTAATTCATCCCCCATAGTAATTCATCCCCCATAGTAATTAATCCCCCATATAGTAATTCATCCCCCATAGTAATTCATCCCCCATAGTAATTAATCCCCCATATAGTAATTCATCCCCCATAGTAATTCATCCCCCATATAGTAATTCATCCCCCCTATAGTAATTCATCCCCCCTATAGTAATTCAATTTACTTACCTTTGCTCCGCGCGTTCCTCTCGCCGTGTTCCCGCGCCGTTCCGGTCTTCAGGGTGGACTGTGAGAGGAGCCTAGCTCCCCTCACGTTCGTCACGCTGCCCCACCTACACACATCCTGACAGCCATCCTGACAGTATCACGCTCCGTGGGCCGGATTAAAAGGTCCGCCGGGCCGTATACGGCCCGCGGGCCATAGTTTGCCCATTGCTGACATAGACCTATCCCACACCTGCACAAACATCAGAGAAAGAGTTTACAGGGACCTGGATACATGAAAAGCTAACCTCCATACTCAATGATACTCATTCAAAACATCTGAGTATTTGGAGCCCATGGTTGGACTATGATAGGCACTTTAACCAAGATAGCTTCCTCCTGTCACTATAATTAACCTGCTTGGAGCTACATGGATCCTGCTATAGGCTGGGCCTCATGGGATCTCCCATACCTACCCCTTTATCCTCATTCCCCTAGCCTTCTCCACTTTTCTCTCCCTAGTACCTACCCTTTCTCCTCTTCATCTCTGTCCTTTTCTCTACCTCTTCCTATATTATTGTGTTGATACTGCCTTAATGAACAGCCTAAATATGTATTCCCTACAACCATCCACATGGTGATATCCATCAAACTGCAGACGAGGAATACCCAAAGGACTGGGAACCCACCATCCAAGCCTTTTACATGTGCACTATTAAGTCCACTGCACTGTAAACATTATTTTTTCCTTGCACTTGCTCTCTTTCTGACAATATGGCTAATGGGAATTGTTCCCTGCGATGTTCATGTTACCATTATACTCTGAATATCACACTACATGTGCAAGTTCATTGTACTCTGCTTGAAAAATCCAGTAAATCATTTTTGAAAACAAAGCATCCTTTAAATAACAGAATGCTGATGATGATTACCTTTTATCATTAATGGTCATGATGTATAAAATCAAGCACCTAGGTATGAAGACTGCTTCTACAAACTGAGGTTCCTGTGCGGGCTGTGTTTTCAAAAGAAGTGCAGGGACTTCTTCCCTGCGTGTCACGTGCACGAGAGTCCATTCAAATGAATGGGTTCTGGTGCCCGTGCAAAACGTGGCCCGCACGGCCGCATATATGTGAACCGGGGATAATAGCAGGTGAGGAAGCTTTATGTTGTCTTCTCACCAACTGTTTTAAACCCTAAAAGCCTGCTTGTACGGGTCACGTTTGGAGGTGGTACTGCCCACCAAATGCAGCAGGGAGATCATTTTTGCCAGGACCACAAACCATCGAGACCACGACGTGTGAAAAGCCTAGTTTGCAGCCTTTGCAGCAGCCACAAGTGTAAATGAGCCATTACACTGATACATTACTCATCCTGCATACACTAACATGAACATTTGATGACACGGCCACTTTAAAAAAAGTAGGCAGCAAATAATAAATGGAACTCCAGGTCCTACATGACAATTTTCCTGTCTGCGCTCCCTCACAGAACATATTTGTGAGAACGACCATGGCAGACAAAGAGTACGAGGAACGTCCTTCAAATAATCACTCCAATAAATGCCTGAGTAACAATTCATTCTTTCCTTGGAAGTTCAATAATTGAAATAGTGTTATGTAAGACATTTTATTTATAACTTGAGGACAACAGCTTTGACGGAAATCTGCATAATTATACAGAAAAACAAACTGCATAACACCAAATCCGATAATAAACAGGCAGAATTCAATCAAATAGAGGCATGGAGAAAAGAGGAACAACAGGAGAAAGCATTACTGTGAACCCGAGTGCCATTTTGTTCCAGAAGAGGCCTGACTGAAAAATAAGTATAATTGAGGACCTGTTGCTCATGTTATCCTCTGCATTTTCTCATTGGCTAGAGGCTAGCATATTAAAGTATGTCGAAACCCAGGAACAATATATATTCCAGCTTACCAGTCTTTAGGGCACCTATGAATTTTAACGCTCACGTAAACATGTGCAGAGGTTCTCCTCTGGTTGTCATGGTGCTAGCATTGAATGCAACTGAAGATATTGTGGCCACATTATTTTTTATCACATTTTCTGCAAGTATAGAAGCATAACTACTGATCCTGCCAAAAATCTTGTACTGTAATTTCCTGTGCGCTGAACTGAAAGCAATAAGGTCTAGCTTACAGTAAGGCCTAGTGCACTGTGGAAAATAAGGCCTAGTTTACATTAAGGCCTAGTGCACAGAACTAAAAAGCATAGAGCCTAGTTTACAGTAAGGCCTAGTGCACTGAATGGAAAATGAGGTCTAGTTTACATTTATTATTTATTTATTACCGGTACTTATATAGCGCCGTCAATTTATGCAGCGCTTTACATATATATTGAACATTCGCATCAGTCCCTAACCCTCAAGGAGCATACAATCTATGAAAAGGAGAGAAGTGCCTCTAAGTGCAATAAGTCTTTTTATTCAAGTCTAAATGTAGAAACACTCACATGTGTGAAGTAATCATAAGCTTAAAAACCGTGGTTAACAATAGTTAACGGTGGGGTGGTAACCCGGGTGAAGAGCCGTCATCTTACTGTGATGTGGGGAGATCAGCTCTCAGCTGGAACAGCGTGGTGGCTGGAGGGGAACAGCGGTGAGGCCGGCCGGCGTGCACGTCCTCCCTCAGAGCCGGATGGAACGCACGCTGGAACGTAGCGGCGGCGTGGCCGTGATGACGTCAGATCCCAGGGTGCACTGCAACGCATTTCGGAGCATGCACTGGCCGTTGAAGGCGGAAGTGCGCTCCTTTTTCAATGCCAGTGCATGCTCCGAAACGCGTCACAGTGCACCCTGGGATCTGACGTCAGCACGGCCATGCCGCCGCTACGTTACAGCGTGCGTTCCATCCGGCTCTGAGGGAGGACGTGCACGCCGGCCGGCCTCACCGCTGTTCCCCTCCAGCCACCACGCTGTTCCAGCCGAGAGCTGACCTCCCCACATCGCAGTAAGATGACGGCTCTTCACCCGGGTTACCACCCCACCGATAACTATTGTTAACCACGGTTTTTAACCACTTGAGCTCCAGAGGATTTACCCCCCTTAATGACCAGGCCTCTTTTTGCTACTCGACGCTGTACTAATTCAACTGATAATTGCGCGGTCATGCAATGCTGCACCCAAAGGAAATTTACGTCCTTTTTTTCACACAAATAGAGCTTTCTTTCGGTGTAATTTGATCACCTGTGCGCTTTTTATTTTTCACGCTATAAACAAAAAAAGGCCAAAAATTTTGAAGAAAAACAATATTTTTTACTTTCAGCTATAAAAAATACATAGTAAACTCAAAGTTGGTTATAAATTTAGGCCAAAATGTATTCTGCTCCATGTTTTTGGTAAAAAAAATCCCAATAAGTGTATATTGATTGCTTTGTGTGAAAGTTATAGCGTCTACAAACTATGGTATAGATACTGCAATTTACGCCATTTTTCTGCTATACAGCACAGCGCCTATACAGATAGGGTGGCGGCGCGCCCCGTTTGTTTACAAAACACACGTCTTAAAACGTGGTTTAGCCTGCGAGTGCCGCCCTGCCGCCGTATATGTACAGTGGCTGGGCGGCACACGGTTAAGCTTATGATTACTTCACACATGTGAGTGTTTCTACATTTAGAGTTGAATAAAAAGACTTATTGCACTTAGAGGCGCTTCTCTCCTTTTCTCATCTACAGAGGTTGCTACAGCTTATTTGGAAGCCTTGCCCTCAGTGCCACAAGGAATCCTACGCTCTTCATATAGTAGCCACTAATACCACGATCACCCCATACTACCATTTCCCAGGACTTTGCAGTGTTTGCGCTGTTACAACCCTTCCTCATTTTTTCCGGGCGTACAATCTAAGGTCATTGATTATCCCGAAGAAGTCACGAGGGACACGTGACGCAACGTGTCGATACGCTACGTGGTGACGTCATTATGCCGGCAGCCATCTTGGTGCACCCAGGATACAGGTGGATACACCTATAGTATGAGGTGGAATGCCTTATTAATACTGCACAAATGTGAGTGTATCTACTGGCGTTTTTTGGTCTGATTACTTGCATTAAACAATATTGCACTATGAAAGTATTTTTTTCTTCTTTTATGGGCATGTTCTAACTGAGAGCTGGGCAGAGTTTCTGTGAGTAGGCTGGAGATAGTAAGGTCACCTTCCTATCGATCCAGGACCCCTGTGTATATGGAGGTTGGCCAGTATACTGTAGGATCCTGGTGTGATCCAAAAGCGTGATGACCCATAGGGTCACTTATTGAAGGTGAGCAGGCATTTCAGCCATTTTGGGATTTTCTTTGGAGTGTACACCACACGGCATCAGTTCCCTGTTGAGGGTGGAGCACTGTCTTTTTAGTGTGGAGGATCCCTACAGCACTATTATTGGACTCAAAAGGACATTTGCTGCTTTAATATGATCAGCTTTTCACCATAATTGTTTTTTCACTGCATATTTAATATTTGTTTGGTTCACTACACATATCTATTGGCTCTGTATTTTTCACTCTGTGTACTGTGTATACACTTTGTATATTGTGATTTGGCACTTGTCACTTTACGATTATCCCATTTTATGGGATTCACCTTGCTGACACAATTTGGTGTGTATCATCCCAATTTCGGATTGGGTTGTTTTTTGTTTTGCACGGCATATAGGGTCTGAATTTGTGACCCATTTTTTATATATTCACATAGTTGCACTTTATATATTTTTGCACTTTATTTCGGATCCCTTTTGGAAATTTATAGTTTTTTATTAATATTGTATCATTTCATTATGTGTATTTATTTTTAGCACTGCACCATATGTACATTATTTAATCTAAGGGCATTAAGGCCTAGTGCACGAAACTAAAAAGTATAGGGCCTAGTTTACAGTAAGGCCTAGTGCACTGAATGGAAAATGAGGTCTAGTTTACATGAAAGTGTTACTAAACCCAGGACCCGGCATTCACTCTCTGATCTCCCACAGTACACACAACATGGAAATGCAATTATTTTAAAAAAATATAAACTGCTAAATACCTTTCCTCATCAGCAGTTTAGCTGCTTTCACACTGAGGAGTTTTTCAGTTAAAAAAACTGCCTGAAAAGCTCAAGAAAACTGCTTCCCTGTGTTTGTGAATGTATATCTATGTGTTTTCACACTGAAGCGGTGCGCTTGTGGTGCGGTGTAAAAACCTCTGCTTGCAGCATCTTTGAGGCATGTTTGGGGAGTTAAAAAACATCTCAAAAAAGCCTCTTCCCATTGAAATCAATGGAAAAACTTCAAAAATGCTCCAAAAACGCCTCATGCACTGCGCTAATTATAACGCAACGCTCCAAAAATGTTCCACAAACGCAAGTCATTTTTCAAGCGTTTTTGAGGCAAACCAGTGTGAAAGCAGCCTTAGAGCAGTCTTGTGACTTCAGCAGAGCACTGGTTAAAGCTTGTAGGAGGAGTTTTCTTTCTGCTCTAGGAGGATGTGAAAGTCCTGACCCTCTGTCTGGACAGTGCTGATTGGCCCTGTGCTGATCACATGCACTCTCCCAAGAAAGAAAAAAAAAACCTCTCTAGCAATACACACCAAATTGAGCATGTGCAGAATGGCTATGGGTTCAGTCTGTATCAGGTGGTCATTTCAACAAGAGGAAGGGCAGAGAAGAAAGGATCAAACAGCCTTTTTACGCAGTGCAGAGAATTAACCCCTTAGGTTCCACAGTGAGTATAACAAGCACGCTTTACTGCATATACAGACTGATTTTACTGATGTGGGTTTGTGACACTTTAAGGCCTAGAGCATGGAACTAAAAGCTAAAGGGCCTCGTTTTCAGCGAGTCATAGTGCACTGCATGAAAATTAGGGCCAAGTTTACAGTAAGGCCTAGTGCACTGAACTCAAAACTATAGGGCCTAGAACACTGAGTGGAAAATAAGGCCTAGTTCACAGGAAGGCCTATTACACAGAGTGAAAAATAAGGCCTAGTTTACAGTAAGGCCTAGTGCACTAAACTCAAAACTATAGGGCCTGGTTTACAGTAAGGACTAGTACACAGAGTGAAAAATAAGGCCTAGTTTACAGTACAGTCTAGTACACTGAACTGAAAACAATACGGCCTAGTTTATAGTAAGGCCCAGCACACTGAACTGAAAACAATACGGCCTAGTTTATAGGAAGGCCCAGCGCACTGAACTGAAAACAATACAGCTTTTAGGGCTTTTAGGGGTTAAAACACTTGAAGGGGTGAAATGAAGCCTCCTCACCCTAAGTTTAGGCTAAAAAATCTTCCTTAGATCTACCAATAACTATTTAGTATGAAGACCTGCCTGATTGGATATAAATTGAATGGGTTGTTTTGGCAGACCCTCACATTACACAATTGTATAGAGGTTGTACAATTTGACTGTACTGTGTGTAGACTCAAAACGTTCACAAGGTAATTCACCAAGGAATCATGTTTATATGAATCCCTTCTGGCTCATTAAAAACTCTTCTGAATTTTTCTGGCATGGTCTCTTATGGGCAAGCTAGCTCACATGGGAGAATCGCTGTCTGATGTTTTAGAACTAGAATCCCCTGATTTCCCCGGGGTATATTGTTTATGTCAATGCTCTCTGAAACAATGAAATACAAATATGAGTTTGCAGGATTCATCAGCTATAGATGTTCACTCACTTACACTACTGCTTGCAAAGTGGATCACTTTTCAGAGGGCATTTGACAGGCTGCAAGAAAGCTTGCTTTAACCCTAAAAATGGCAACCTACCATGCCACAACACATTGCACATGGTTGGTGGCCAACCTTTACCTGCTTATAAAGTATTAGCTGGAGTTTGGCATCAATTTGTTAGCGTATCTAAATCTGCTAGTCCATCTAACACTCCCCCCCTCCCCAAACTGTCAATACTGCTCTTTGCTTTGCCCCCTGTGCTCCTTCATCCAGAGTGGGGGCACTTTAATAAAGGAGGTGAGTTTAGGGTTGCCGCCTTTCCTTCAAATCAAACTCGGACACTTTAGTAGTGCACAGCAATTTTTTTTTAAGGAGGAACACTGTGGACTGTGGTGTAAAGGGGAACTCTGATGTAAGCGGGTTCGGCTCACCAAAGGCCCAACTCACATCAGAGTTCCCCTTTAAATCAGGGTTCCCAAAGCCCACCTTACATCAGTAGAGTAGAGATTGGTATCAGTAAGGCAGTGGACCTTGGCAGTAGTTTATTTTATTGTTATTACTTTATTTGTTTTATAATTGTATTATTTTTCACAATTTTTAACTTTTTTTTACAATTTTGTTTGTTAGGAACCCTGGGCTTTGATGAAACATCAGGGGGATAAACCGACCCCTTATATCTCACTTTTGAGACAGAGAAAGGAACTGAGGACAGAGATCCCCTAGTCCCTTTCTCTGCAGCCTCAGCTGCACAGGACAGTGAATAACTGGGAAGAGCTCTGGGGCTTTCTGTTCATTCACAAACTGAAGCCTAGTAAGCATAGTTTACTATGGTTCAGTTATGAATGAACACTGACTGATTAGTACCAATCACTCACTGTGCTCATTCAGAAAAGGAAGGGCCTGGCAAAGAACGTGTTTACTGGGCCCCTTCTCCCATTCTCCATCCTGAAACATCCCTGTGTGCCTGCAGCCAGTGGGAGAGGAGAGCAGGGAAGGAAGAGTCTACACCATATGGGATGATTAGGATGTGCCCAGGCACACCCAGTGCGCATGCCTATGTTGGAGAGCCACAGTACGGCCTGAATAATGTGTTAGGGTATGAGGAGGTCTGAGACGCAGACAAATGATCAGGGGTGGACTGACAACTCATGGGGCCCCCGGGCAATAGGGGATCATGGGGCCCCTGTGGCCTTGCCCAAACTCAAAAAAGCCTATGAAAAAGGTAACAGGGGCATCTCATGGGGCCCCCTACTGACCCCGAGCCCTCGGGCAGTGCCCGAGTTTCCAAATGGTCAGTCCGCCCCTGCACGCAGCCCACCCCTCATGTTATCACTGTGCCTACCAGACACAGCTGATTACAGTTAAAACCTGTTAAAAACAGTCAAAACCTGGATTGTCTGGGTGAATCCCAGACGGGTGGCTACCATAGGTTTTATTCTGGCCAGATCACCCAGTGAAAACAGAAGGGAAAAAAAAACAAAATAGAAAATGAATGCAGCCACACATCTAATGATTGGTAAGCTGCAATATATTACATTTTTGGTTTTGGGTTTAATACCGCTTTGATATCACTTTAACGCATATAAAAAGAAAACCTTTTATGTAATCCCCATTTCTTTCTACAAAATAAAATGTTAAAAAAATATATGCATTTCATTACTGGTGAGTGTTCCTATCAGTTGCATTATGTAACTTCCAGCGTCTCTTAATGTCTGCGGTTGAGACAAAACTTAGCAGGTCTCACATAAGTCACACTGCCGCTTGCAGTAAATATTTCACCCGCTTTCCTCCTTTGTATTCTGAATGAACAGCGAGTATCAGGAGAGGCTTTGAATACAGATCATCTCATTTATGGTATCTTCAAGTCTTCTTTTTTTTCATTATTTTCAGGAACATAAGAATAGCAAACACTATAAGAGCCTGCGGTGGCTGTCCTTTTATCGGTGACTCTCCAACTTCTGTCCGTTCTTCCTCTGGCACACAGAGCAGTCTTTCAGTTCTGGACCCTTTGTGACATTGTCAGGGGTCTGTCTATGGCTCTTTTTCTGCCTGTCATTCTTCTTCCGCCATTGTTCCTGGGATGAATAAAATATGGCAGCCTGCTGTCCTCTGTCGTGTACATCACCTTGCACTGCTCTAAAGTATGGATCTCCTTAAAGTAGATGGAAACCCTATCTTTGCCAATGCTCTTTGCATCATACATTACTGCTATTTTATTATTTTTTATATTTTTTATTGTTTTCACAATTTTTTCTTTGTTGTTACATCTCAGTGCTACCGATCTCCTGCAGCCTCTTTGCAGCCATGTCCTCTCTACATGTACTCCAGTTGTGGCTATGGCCATCCACAGGGTAGGTTTTCTGATTGAGGCAACACTAAGCAATGTCTGCATAATGTGAGTTGAAACAGCAAGTAGCAGTCCCTAGGGCAGCCGAGTGCCTTGGTGGTTAGAACTTCAGTCATATAGAACTGAGCTCATTGTAATCTCAGCCGGGACACTATCTGCATGGAGTATGCATGTTCTACCAATGCTTGAATGAGTTTCCTCCAAAAGACATGATTTATTGGCTCATGCCTAAAATAACCAATGTAAGATAGAGGCCATAGATTGTAAGCTTGATGGTTAGCACTTCAGTCATGTAGCATTTCAGTCATTATAATCTTAGCCGGGACACTATCTGCACAGAGTATGCATTTTCTACCAATGCTTGAATGGGTTTCCTCTAAAGACATACTGGTAGATTCTTTGGCTTATGCTTAAAATGATCCACGTGAGATAGAGGCTGTAGATTGTAAGCAGTGATTGAGGTGAACATACAGTATGTAAAGCACTGTTTAAATTGTCAGTGCTATATAAATACCTATAATTTAGGAGAGCAGGGTGGCAAGGCAGCTGCACAATTAGTGCACAGAATGTTGTCACCCTAAACCAGCCATCCTCAAATAGGAACAAACAAGAAGGAGAGGGCACCACCATCTAAGTGTAGCTTTATTCGTGAATCAGTATAATAAAAACATGTATGCACTCACTGCAAGGATCAGGAAGACCAGCATGTATTAAAGTCAATCCAAGTGAACATCGATCCTAGTCATGGCTGGATGGAAACAAGGATCCCAAAAAAAGGAATATGGATTCCCTAATAAAGCTACACTTAGATGGTGGTGCCCTTTCCTTGTTTGTTTATGTGCACTAGAGTTTCTCAAGATCGTGGTTTAAGAGGATATGCAATCACAAGTGAATGAACTTTATATACCCACTTTTTATCCAGACTTACACCATTGAAAGGCATATTTTATTTCTTCAACCTTGCGTATACTTAATTTTTGTGCCATGGTTTTTGTTTTATCTTATCCTCAAGGGGTTGCTAGGAGTTCCTTGAAGAGTGGTTGATTGTCCACTCATCTGATATTGCCTGCATAGTCCCAGGACCATTGCCACTTGGCAAAGCCAACAGCATGACACCAATTATCTTCTTAGCTGCCTGTAATTGTAGCATTCTGACCACCATTGTAAGGGCTTCATTCTTCCTACTGATCATCATTGTAAGGGGCAGTGCCCCAGTTGACCCATGATGAACTGATTTTAAGTAAGCATTCTCCAAGACCTGACAATTATTTTAGGGGTTCCTGTTGGGTAAAAGGGTTGAGAAAGGCTGTCATAAACGGTTGGTACAACAACCTTCATTACAGGATCACCAGGTGACATTTCAAAGAAATGTGCAAATTTAGGAATATTTAAAATAGCTGTTTAAATATTATGTTAAAGATTACATTGATTTTAGTGATTGGGTTTACATCTACTTTAATATAATAAATAAACAGCGCAAATCAACCTCCTCACCATATAAAAATATATTATATAAATCAAAAAACCAAAGAATTGTGATAAATTAAATAATGATAATAGTGTCCAAAAAATATATAAATTGCGTGCAAACATTTTTTTTATAAAAGTTCTTTCTTCCCATAAAATAAATTCAAAATGATCTTCTCCCAAAGAAGTGTGCTTCCACCATCAACCGCACTCACCAGATGTTAGTGAGTATTGCGCCTTTTAGGAATTTTAGGGATCCTACACCCCCTCTATAGCTTCCAGAGCTCCTTTCACCTTGTATGGCTTGATGTAATCCTTCCACTAGCTCCTAATAGAAGCTCCATAATGGTGCATAAAAGAAAAATACCATAGTGTGAAATTGCTAATACCATATACAGTATTTAAATAATATCAGGCCACTCACATGTTCAGAAAAAGTTAAAAGCATTGATTTATTGCCTCCATTGGCTCACACAGATCCGCAAGACCACAATCCAATCCAGAGACCTCACAGCCTTTTAGTTTGCAGAGGATATCAGACACAGCTCAAACACCAAAGATGGCCACCTGGAACGCACCGCACAGCGTGCATTCCACTCACCGGAAGTGACACAGGACGAAAAGACAGCAGACCGGAAGTGTGTCGACACGTTTCACCCCTCCCACAGGTCTTTCTCAAGACACGTCTTTGGGAGAAGATCATTTTGAATTTATTTTATGGGAAGAAAGAACTTTTATAAAAAATTTTTGCACGCAATTTATATATTTTTTGGACACTATTATCATTATTTAATTTATCACAATTCTTTGGTTTTTTGATTATATAACATATTTTTATATGGTGAGGGTTGATTTGCGCTATTTATTATTTTATTATTAATTGGTGTATTGCACCGCTGCGCAGCAGCATGTTTGTACCTCTATTATTTATTGTAAGGTCTTCCTGTGCGCTGGGGTGTGAGAGAGATATAATATTACATCTACTTTAAATCTTAAATATTAGGATCATACCTCTTTGTTTTGACACACACAAGGACAAAACTAAAGCTATTGCATACAGGCAGCAATGTACGCGATGCGACAAGAACCAAAGGAATCCTAGATCTGTGATCAAAACTGGCAAAAATGATTCTCCATACCTTGCTTGACTGAACATTATTGCTTCTATTCCCATGCATGTTTATAGGAATGCAAATGCAGCTGAAGCATATCAAATGCTAGTAACTGCAAATTAAATGATTTCTGAATGTTCTCAGAAGTAGGGATGAGTTCAGACATTTTCAGATCCTAGTCCAGAACCACCTGAGCAATCCGGCCAGGAAGCTGTCACTGTACTTGGCCACGCATAAGACGCTGAATCATTGAAACCGCACATATATTTGCCCCTTGTATAAGTGCAACTTCAGAGTGGGGTAAATCTGGGCCGCTAAAGAATGGCACAATACAGATGTCTGCTTTCCAGGGGGATCGCTCAGGGGGGTTTGGACTAGGTTCTGACTTTACTTAGAAGCAACTCAAACTGGTGTCAAAAGCATGCCTCAAATTTGTCCATAGAACCCTGTTGACAAAGACCCTTTCATCCAACCTCTGAGTTGTTGAATTTGTTCTTTTAAAAAGCCAGAATAGATAGTATTAGATTTGACCAATATTTTTTTTTATATAATAATTATGTGTGGTAATTGGGGCATGACAGGGGAGCATCATTTTTTTATGGAGATTTTGTTAAAAGGTGTCTCTCTGTCCCATCTCATAAAGTTGGGGGGTATGCATATCGTTGATAAAGGCAAGCTGCAAAATAGACTACTGCCAAAGAACTTGTATTTCTGTCTGTCCATTCCTGATATATACACAGCCTTGTCAGCAGGGCTGGGGGGGGGGGGCAGGAGGGGCAGCCGCCCAGGGTGCAGCTGTAAGGAAGGGCGCCCCCTCACCACATGCAAGCTACAGATCAATGGTTATCAACCAGGGGCCTCAGCTTCATGTGTGTGCTGACAGCTACTGCTGTCACATCGTGCTCCAACATACCTGCTCTCGAACTCATCTACTCACAGTTGACATAAGAACACACCGTGTATGTGCCACTGCCTTCTAGACACAAGAAAGCAAGCGATTATCCATGCAGGGCCCACCATGGGCAGTTGGAGCAAGGGGAATGGGTTCAAGGTGCTACGCCCATTCTATGGCATGCAATAGGATTGCTGCTTGTCAGACAACCCATACCCACACTAGTAAGACAACAGATCCCCCATAGGGCTGTTCACACCATTGTGCTGCAGTAACATGTCAGTGCCATACAGTGCCATTCATTCTGAATAGCAACCCTGCGCATCTTGCCAACAAATGTTGCGGTGCATTGCCAAAAAAGCTACACGAACCTTTATTTGTGCATTTCGTGTGTAAGGTAGCCCATTCAAATGAATGGCCTGCCTTAACTCATCGCAGTTCAAGATGTAGCACAGTGGGCATTTACGTACTCAGCACAATGGTGTGAATGGGCCCATACTCTAGGCCCTGAAACACAAATTGGGCTCTTTTTGGAAAAATGCACTAACAGGAACATTCTTTATACCCACAGCAGCCTGTAAAAATCACAGTTCAATTTCAACTTCTAACTGCACAGATCTTTTGCATTAGTTCCGGTTATAAAAACCATCTTATATTTGACTTATTCTTATGTTCTTTGCACTGCCTTATTGATTAAGCCCTTCAATGTAAAAGCTTTGTGCCTTAATCCAAATACTGTTAAATAATTTTGCTGCTAACCCAGTAAGGTTTACAGAAGCAGAAAAGAAACACCATTGCATGAGCACAATACAATTAAATATTGAATCATCCCCGAGCACAGACTATAACAATCTTCTCTTATCGAGGATGGATAATATATCCAGAAAAAAGGATTTCTAATAACAATCAAGTGTTTGCAATCAGTTTCACTCTGTTCCTCTTTTATTAATTGTTTCTCATCTGAGAGTTTTATAAGCTGCCAATATACTCACTGAGCGCCCGATCAATATGATTCTTTAATAGTTCTTCTGAACTTGTGTGCCTGGAAATGAATCTTCTGCATTACATGCTAATGCATCAGCCTGCTCTACGTTCTGGAGTCATGTGTAAGTAAATGAGAAGAGTAGGAAATTCATTATCTTGATAGAAGATGCTCTCCGTTGTAGCAAATACTAAGCAGGGGTGGGGTTTAACTATAAACATAGCAACCCATGAGACAAGGGGGCCTCTAATCTGCTTGCTGTAAACCCACCCCAAAACAGCCAACTTACTGAATTGGGATATACCTCAAACATTTGCCAATCTGGAATTGTCAATTGTAATGGTATTTCTGGCACAATATGGTAGACATAACCCTCCCCCCCCCAACCTTTTAAAGCAGAACTACACTGCATGTGAGCACCACAAATCAAAATACTAGGTGCAGTTAGCTAGTCTGCCACTGGATGGTTCGTTCATCAGGTACTAGGCACCCTTTTAGTTAGAGCCCTTTTGTAGTAATGTCATGAGGTGAGGCATGACCCAGGTATAAGCCAGGTTGGGAAGAGCCCTAGTGCAGTTGGGGTATAAGAGCCAAACACCCCACACCTATGCGAAGGTAGCCAGCCCTGGACAGGGCTGGAGGCCGGGGAGAGGTAGACCTGCACCCAGGAAATCCGGCTGTGGACCTTCTGACCTGCATTGGGGGCTAGGGTGGGCTGCAAACGTTTTTTAGGCCAGGCCAAGAGTTCCCTGAATTAGGCTATTTCAATGGAGGGCCTGGGAGAAGAAGAGGAGACTTCAGTGATCCTGCTCCAGTAAGTACTAATGACCCCTGATTGAGGGAGAGACTGTGAGAAGGAAGATGGCTGCTTTAAAGTGCTGCACAAGGCTTTCACATGTGACTACTACAGACCATCCATTAAATGTGATTGATTATGTACTGTCAAGTGGCGCCAGATAGTATGTCAATGTGATGTGAGTGTTGTGCCACAAGTAAAGTGCAGGAAGTCTGTTTATGTGTGGACATTCCTTCATTTGGCGATATAAAGATCAATGGCCAGGAATGTCAGGAGGAGGCATGGAGTGGGCCAAGATGGTGGAGGGTTACAGCCTCAGCAGGAAGGGCCCTGTTTTAGCAGGAGAGGAACGGAGCAGGGGCTTGTGCTTTTGGAGCCAACATTAAACTAATTGCAAAGTCCCTCTTACTTGCCCATCCATCCATGTCTCCATGCTTTATTTTGCTAAGAAATCAATTTGAAAAACACCTCCTAGCATTTCTGGCCGTGGCCATCTTGAGTAGGGGCAGATGAGTAAGCAGCATTTACTTCCTGGAATCTGTCTGCCCTTAGCACAGTCATGCAGGCAGGAGGGTGTGCTTAGCTGAGAACACCCCTCCACCCCTCCTGGAGATTCCTGGGATGTATGACATCATTTGCTTGGCCTGGAAACCAGGAAGCCGCAGAAGAAATGTAAAAAAAAAAAAGTTTAAAACAAGTAAATATGGTATACTTAACTACCTATATACTAATGGTAGCAGCATAAGGTTTTAAAATAGTTACGGTTGATTGAGAGAGTGAAGGTCTGTTTTAGGATGAAATAAATGGACACATTTTAGCACAGAATATTAAGGCAAGGGACATAATGCACCATTGTCACTGGTCATACTGACTATGGCAAATTAAAGTGCAAGAACGATAAACCCAGTGGGGGATACTTCCTTTTATAATAGTGCTAAGACTTACCAACACAATTATGGTTAAAAAATTTAGTGCGATATGAAGAATGTTGGCAGTTTAAACAATTTTTGATAGAGATCTCTCCTCCAGAGCTAAAAGAGGGGCAAAAGACAGATCAAAGGTTCCAAAAGAAGGACAGCCCCTCCAAATGAGGAACAGTTGGGCCATGAATGTATATTCTGCTCCCTAACTGGTTTATTGAGCTGTCATTCAGAGGGCCGGACATGCAGCCCACCTCTTCACTGGAGAGGATGTGCAGGTCAGTGCCCTTGAGGAAACTTTAGGTGTTAAATTGTCAGGGAGATAAGTATGAGTTTTGGAGATAAGACATGCAGCTGGAGGCAATAGACTAGATATACGGTGTTGTGGGTGAAAATATACTGCATGGGGGGAGGCATTATTATTATTATACAGTATTTATAAAGCGCCAACAGTTCACTCAGCGCTGTACATTACAATGGGAGACAGAATATGCGACAGTACAATAACAATACAATGCGATATACGAGGGGTTCGAGGGCCCTGCTCCTTGGAGGCATAATGTAATATTCAATCTACTACGATTGGGCCCCCTTAAAATGTTGCTATGGGGCTATGATTAAAAACTACTGGTAGATCTAAAATAAAATGGGCCTTGCAGAACAATTCCAGGTCCTTGTATACAGTCTGGGCCCCCTCTGCCTGTTTTTGTGTGCCCCCGAGGCACAGGTGCAGTGTACATCCGGCTACCAGCAGCCCATCAAAATCAACAACAGACTGAAATACATTGTGGCTTTACACAGGTGGGCTCTATTCCAAGAAGTACTCAAGTACAGGGCCAATATTGTAAACGAATGTATGTCTTGAACATGGATGTTCTGTGTTCAGGGCATATGTCCCTGTATGCCCTGTATGAGAGTGACCCAAACTAAACTGACAGGTGCCGTTCAACGCTCCACCAGGTCCTCTTATATAGCAACCACTTGGGGTGCAGACAAGGACAGAGCTCGTCCCAGTCCTAGACATCTAAATCATGGAAGTCGTGAGGATGACTAAGCTCCATGAAAGGAGTAAAGTGCTTTGGAGCCCGGGCTAAGGCCGTCATACACATTTCTATGGGGTTTTGCAGAGATGTGTGACTTCCAGTACTTTACCCTTTTCCTGTATGAGAGTACCGCTCAAAACAGCACATAGCCGCACACAACCTCGGCTTATTTAATAGCTTCTGGCAGTAGGCTGTAAGCTGCACCTGCGCTCCCAGGTACCCAAAACACCCATTTCTGTGCTGTACAGGCCAATCAACCTGTGTGAAAAGGCCTTTAAAGGTAACTTTTGGACCTGGGATTATTTCTGGGTTGCGGTATGGCAGTTTTGCAATTAAGAGCTCAATCTTTCCACCGTATATATTTTTTTCCATTTTGGGAACTTATACAACCTCTATAACCAGTAATGGTCTGAATTATTATTATTATTATTTTTATGCTCATTTACTAGTATTCTCACCTTTTAGGTTATGTATGCTATTTGTAATTTATGTAATATGAAATGATACTATATATATATATTTTTTTTTTTTTTTGAGGGGAACTTTTTGACCAGCTCTGATGAAGAAGGGATCACCCTTCGAAACGCGTTAGCTCGAACAAAGATTATATCTCCCCTTCGGATGGAATTTGTACGTGACCTGTAACCCTGAGTTGGCTATGGTTATTTTATGCCTGTTTTATCGCTACTCTTGTAAGTATATTTCTTCAATAAAATTATTCACTGTTTACTGAGGTAATGCGCAAGGTTGGTGCGCTCTCTCTTTTATCCCTTTCTACAGTTTTATCAAGCTTCCCCAGCTTCATGATAGAGCTGCACAACCTTTGATCAGCATTGGATGAACACACTGTATCTTTAAATAATCTTCCTTTGATCGGAGTCCTTGACCGCAGGAGATAGTGAATGTTTGTAGGCTGTAAGAAGTACCTGTGCTCCCAGGTACCTAAAACACATTTTTTGTGCTGTACAGGCCAATCCACCTGTATGAAAAGGCCTTTAAAGGTAACTTTTGGACCTGTGCTTACACCTGGGGAGTGGGCCTGGATAGTATACGCAAACTTTGCATTGCGCTCTTTAAACACATTATGCAGTACTATTAAGGCATCCAATGTTGATTTCAAAGCAACCTGCCATTTTTACCATCCTCGCATCAGCAGCCCTGACACACGGTGCACTGTTGCCAATGTGAGACAAAGCGAATGATCTGCTCACGGGAGGTAATTTTCACTTGTCATTCCACAGGGAGATGTTTTGTAGCACTAACATTCTCCTGGGATACGAGAGGTCACCTGATGACAGACAGGGGATGGCTGCACCATGATTACAATGTCTGTGGTTTACACACTGTTCTAGAAAACAGCCCATGAGGTAATGCAGACACTCTCAGTTGCTATGGGAGTCAGGAGGGACGTCCTCGCCTGCCACCTGAATAATGCAGTCCCAATGGAACCTCTGCAGGAGAGTGCGAGAATACAGAAATATGGCTCCTGTGAGATACCGGCTCCTTAGTAACATCTATTTGTGTACCCTGGAAGCTCACACTCTGCATCAATTATTTCTTTCAGCAAAACAGGTACATACATAGACCGTATGTGCTAAAGAAGAACTCCTGACTAATTACAGTATATGTCTGTTATATTGCAATCTCCGTAAAGTAAGTTAAAAATCCAGCAAGTGGAGAGGCAGCCCCTTATAATGGGGACATGGCAGATGTGCAAACCCAAGAATGAAGATTTTGCCAAATTTATTGCTATTTAAATTTAAAAAAAAACATTGATCTCTGCAATATATGCACATCTGTCAATGGTTTGTCTCAATAAAAACACTGCAAGTACAGGAAAACACCTGTTGATCTGCGAGGAATCCAGTGTGCTTTAACTTGCTCTTTGAGCTGACAACATAGCGCCTCTGCTGCACTGAAAGCCCTAGCAATGTTGTCATCCCTGTTTAGGTTGTGACCTGCTACAGCAGGGTTTCTCAACCAGGGTTCCTCCAAAGGTTGCTAGAAGTTCCTTTAACAATGATCTAATTCTGTTCCTCAGATACGCTCCCATTGGCACTGTTGATCTTTTTAGCTATCTGTAAGGGTGTAATTCTTTCCCAGTGTAGGGAGCATTCTTCCCACTGACCATCACACTAATGCATCATGAGTTGTAGATATAGTAATTTTTAGTAGGGGGTTCCCTGGGACTGGAAAGCTATTTCAAGGATTCCTCCATGTTGAAATGGTTGAGAAAGGCTGTGCTAGACTACAGAACACCCCTCATGTTATAGAGGAGAAGGGAAGTTGTTCTGTAGACCACAAGGAAACTAGGCAGAGCTGACAATACTGATTTCGGAGCTACAGAGGGATGGTGATGTCAGCTCAAACAGGAAGTTAGTAGCACACTGAATTTCTAACAGATTAACATGTATTTATCTGTACTTGCAGCATTTTAAAACAACAAAACAAGGGGAAACGTGCTTGTATTGTAGAGACCAATATGTGTTTATATAGCAAGAAATTTGTTAAAATCTTTTTTCTTGGGTTTGCACGTCTGCCATATCTCCCTTACAAGGCCCTATCAATCGATGGATTTTTCATTTATAGTATTAAGATTACAAAAGGAATAGTGGGAACCACCTGAGGTGGAGGTGAACATCCAACTCCTGTGTGTTGGTGGAAACAGGATTAGGTGGCAAGCAGATCCCAAGCCAGGGAGTGAACCTTTCTACCTGAAATATCACTTCAGCATTTTAATATTGTTGTCCTTGTAACAGGAAAGCACAAACAAGCAACCTAGTGCCTAACATCTCATCAGCTATGTCTTACAGCTCCCCTCCTCCATCCGTTCGAGAAATCATAACATAACTGTAACATAATGTGTCCATGTTAAGGGAATACTGAGCATCAATATCTGAATACCTTTCAATTGCTCTAGTGATCTGACCTTGTAGGGCAAACCAACAGGTTCCCTTTAATGTCGTCCTCAATACTTTTACACACTCAACTTCTCTTCTCTTCATTTTTCGCTGCTTCATAATGCTGCTGTAGTGCAAAGATAGGAAAGTGTGTGTAAGCTCCAGGTTACGACTTGGAGCTTACATTGAGCATTACCCCCACATGACAGTGCTTGGTATCTGATCAGCCAATCACCAAGCATTAGGGCTATCACATGCGAGCAATCAAGAGAGTCATGTGGTTTTTCCATACCGGAAGTATTTTTCACTGAATGGCATGTTGGTGAAGGGAAGCGAAGGTGAGCATGTACTGCTAGCAGGCTTGCCATGAACCTGATGCTTTGACCTGCATGACCAGACGTTCATGTTCAAGGAGGCCCCGGCACTTAGGAAACAGCATTAGTAAAACCTTTATATGACAGGTTCACTTTAAGCACCCAAGCAGTACACACAATAGGAAATAAGGAAATGTCACCAATGAGGACAGAGACAACAAAAAATGGGGTTCCAATTTATACTGAGCAAGCTTGAACAAGGCCAGATATAGGAAAATTATGTTAAATTATGTTAAATGGCATCAAGCCTGAGCAGAGAAGGCTGATTAGACTTCACATCTAATATTTTTTTATATTTAGAGCAGATTATATTTATTTGTATTATATAAAACATGATTTGAAAGATTATAAAGGATGTCTCCATTAATAAGGAACAGTTGGTGTGCATGTCTCCTGTACATCGGCTCTGCACTGCAAGACTCCCTCTTCACTCAGTTTAACTATATTGATGATGAAGGATATGAAACTTCATATAATAAAGCTGTGTTTACTTGTTGTATGACAGTAATTTCCTGTACTACTCTGTGATCGATGCCAACGTCTGTCCGAGTCTATGAATAGGTCTGATACTGCCAAACAAGCTAATAAGTAACATGGTTGTCTGAAAGCAAATACACTCACGGAAAAACTTATACATAAGAAACTTATACACAAGACAAGGGAAGTTATAACCTGTCAGGATATGACTTCAGTCTCACCAGCCATGCCTTCAAAGTGTCACTACAACCCTCCAAGTGCCACCAACGTGATGGTACATGGAGTAAAATTAGGACCTCCCCAGTGTTTGACCAACCTGGCCGACAATAATGGGACTTGTTGCCAGTGTTCTCAAAGCAAATCTTGAAAGTCTGATAAGTGAATGATAGCGCTGGATTGATGTCAGTAGAGATAAGTTCAAGTAAATCATGAATAAAGTACATTTTCCTCACCCTAATTTAGCTTGTGGTCAAGGTAGGCACCAGGTTTTAAATAAATTTTAAATGACTTTCAAGTGATATGAAAGTTTATACTAGACACTCCTAACCACAGAAAGCAAATCTTGCCATTGCCAGTCCCCTTCCAAAGATGTTTGTTGTCTGGCTGGTATATAGACCAACTGGGTTCAGTAAGGTTTGAATTTCTAACCTATAATAGCGGTCTCCACTCTACTGCCTGGGGGCCAGATTCGACCCTTTGCTTGCTTTTATCTGGCCCTTGGGGCACTATTTTATCTACTGATACTAACAATGGGGCATAATTCCCCCTACTGACAATAGTGAAGGGGCACAATTTCTCGCAATGACACCAAGGATGGAGCACAATTCCTCCCGAATACACAAAGGATGGGGCACAATTTATCCCAATGACACCAACAATTGGGCCCAACGATGGGGCACATTTTCCTCCCAATCACACCAAAGATGGGGCACAATTCCTCCCGCATACACAAAGTATGGGGTAAAAATTTCTCCCAATGACACCAACAATAGGGCCCAATCACACCAAAGATGGGGCACAATTCTTCCCATTAACACTAAGTATGGGGCGCTATTCCTCCAACTGACACCTAGGATGAGACACTATTCCTCCCACTGACACCAGTGATGGGGCACTATTCCTCCCAATGACACCAGTGACTCGGCACAATTCCTCCCATTGACACGAAAGAATGGGGCACCGTTTTTTGGCACTGATGGCAAAAATGGCCACAGACCAGACTCCCTATAGTCCCTAAAGTCTGAAGGACCGTAAACTGGCCCTTTGTTTAGAAAGTTTGGAGACCCCTGACCTAGAACAAGCATGCACATTTGTCCTTGCTTGCATATTTGTTACAAGCAAGGGACAAAGAATATTGAAGCAACAGGATAATTATAACAGCCAGGAAAATAACATTTGCAAAGAGAGAAGTGTGTTGTAGCTAATCATCTTCTATGTCCCTCTCAGAAAAGGCTTCCTTTGATCACAGCTGTATTTTTCCCCAGAAAATTTGGCACATTTCAAGACTCATTTAGATTGGTGAGTTACAATAACGCTCTGTAAAACGTTTTATGCCATACTACTGCACATTCTGCGATGAATTGCGATGCCATTCATTGAGGGGTTAGTGAAAGGTTGCCGTGTACTGCAGGGAAACAGAAAACCATCAGAAGCAATTTTCCTGCATTGGGGTCTATGCAAAATTAATAGGCTGTGGTGATGTAGTGCACCTCAAAACATTACTGCAGCATGGAAGGGTGTGAATGGGCTTTTAGGCCTCATGCAAACTGAGCGTCAAAAATGCTACTTTTAGGGGTGTTTGACTTTTTTTCTGCCTCTAAACACCCCTCTATGTTAGCCTATGTGTTCATGTGCACATATTTGTTTACAGGCATTTCGAGACAGAAACAAAAAAATCACTTCAGCATTCAGTGAGGAGTGTTTCAGCATAAAAAACACCTGACACACCTAAATGCTAGGCAAATAAATATTCTGGCCAATGGAATGAATGAACGCCCAAACGCTTGATGTGCATAAATGCATTTGCAAAACGCAGCTTTAGGTGCCTATTTTACAATGCTTTTCTCTTGCACTCAGAAGAGCTGGGCAAACATCCAATGTACATGAAGCCTTATGCCTCCTACATACTATCAGTTTCTTTTTTGTTTAACCCAGCGAGCTGAATGAAAAAAACCTGACAGATCGCTATACGACCCCAGTCCCCTGTTGTGCTATTGTGACAGGGGCACCGTCTCCCCATCAGAACACATCAGAAGCCAATTGGCAGACCTTTAGGTTCATGCCCTTTCAACTTCGCCTTCTGTTGGACTGGCTGCCATACACACGGGCCAAATCTTTATTTTTGTAATCAGGATATCACCAGCTGTAGGCCTCCCATACCTGTAAGACTGGGTTCTGTTTTCTTCTAAGTACTACCTGGAACACTTCTTAAATACCTGTTGATCCTGCCAGAAGAAACATTACATTACAGGTAGGGTGACAATGCTCTTTTTTCTGTAGACAAAGCACTATAGTGTTGTCAACCTTGTTGCTTCTGAATCTCCTTAGACGAGGGCACCATTAAAAGTCCAGTCGGTGAATAGCCAAGTCTTGTTCTGCCCACAGCCCTTTAGATTGACAGCACAACGCTCAATCTATAGGAGTTTAGGGCAACGATTTGTAGGACATTCTCAATTCCTCCCACCACCCCCAGCACTGTCTATCATGGTGCAGGAGAAATTTATCTTTCCAGCTGCATTTAACATGAAAAAAAGAGGCAAATTACATTTCTTTTCAGGCTTTTAACTTGACAATTTGCATTGAAAATGCCTGGTTATTATGCTAGGAGAAAATAAAACAAGATGCTGTAGATTGACTTTATACACAGAATTCTCATCATCCCGTTCCGTAGAGTGGCCATAAATGTGTTGATGAATAAATGAGAATACTGGGCAGGGAGACAACTATTTGTCCTTAACGTGCAATTCCAGGCTATAACTGTTTCATCCTAAATCTGCCCCAACCCCCCTCCTAACTCCTATTCAAACTAACTTGTAGAAGAGGCACGCTTATACTTACCTATTCTTATGGTGCTCCAGCCAAGTCACATGATCAGCTCTCACTGGTGGATTCAGGAGAGAGCCAACAATGGATGCCTCATAGTAATCACCGCCCAGGCATTCCATCTGTTGTCGACACTCTCTCCTCTCCCCTGAAGCCAGCCGCTGGGAAGATCATGTGACTCGCCCTGAGTAGAGGTAGGTAAAAGTATCTTCCTTCTAAAGGGTAGTTTGATTAGGATTTAGAAGGGGGTGGGAGTAGATTTAAGAGTAGATAGTTAAAGTCTGGAATTCCACTTTAATTTAACTGGTACTGGTGGCTATTTGTTCTGCTACCTAGTCAATGGATAAAAGGGGTACGTGCACTATGAATTCCTGCCTTACCCTAACTAAACCTTTTTCAACCAGGGTGCCTTCTGGGTTCTTTAGGGGTTCCTTGGCAAAATGTGTAAAGATTGCCCCAAATTGCTCAAAAATGATCAACAAGCCAGCAAGTGGATCAAGCCTGCCTTTTTTTTTTGTTTATATGTTTTTTTTATGTTTTTCAGGTTTATACCATGCAACAATACAACCTTGGGCACCATGCAGTTTAACTGTCAATGTCCAAACTACCAATGACGTCATAGGGTGACAAAGAGGTCATCGGATGTTGGAAGATGTTCTTGTTTGCCCCTCTCCATCAGTACTGGGGTCAGGTTAGCTGAATGTGGGAAACAAACTGAGGGAGGCGAGAAATGCTGGAATACAAGTCAGTACCAATGTGTAAAGGTGTATTTGCTTTGTGAAACTAAACCACATAAAACATTGGGTGTCCTACGTTTGTGGATGTCGCTGCATTATGTAAAACTTAGTTTAATCTTTTACATTTTATAATGGGTAGCCTCCAGATCGTACATAATTTTACAGAGTGCTTTGGCTGAAAAAGTGGAAAAACACTGGTCTAACTCAATAAAAGAGGGAAGAATCAACACAGTTGTACAGAAATCTAACAAGTGGAAAAAAGATTGGAAGAACTCATTATAGTGCCCCCAAGGTTTCCCTAGAACAGTGGTGGTGCCGCAGTGAGCACGCAGAGCCTTCTCTGTTGGCATGTGTGCAAAGTCACCCCAGCAGCCGAGCATCGGATAACAGCGCACATAGGGGCCATACGTATGCTTGGAAAGGAGTAGCGGGGCAAAGCGATGATGTTACGAGCTGCGACTCATTAGCTGCGACTCGTCTGAGCTTTTGCACGGTCGGTCAGTGTGCTGCCAGGAATATATATATTGGACTGGCTGTGAGTTTTAATACATTCGTTTTTATTAACACAAGATTTTAGCTTGTGCTGGTGGCCTGTGGAACTTTGCCCCTTGTATTGGTGGTCTGTGGAACTTTGCCCCCTTGTGCTGCTGGCCTGTGGAACTTTGCCCCCTTGTGCTGGCGGTCAGTGGAACTTTGCTCCCTTGTGCTGGCGGTCAGTGGAACTTTGCCCCCTTGTGATAGCGGTCAGTGGAACTTTGCCCCCTTGTGCTGGCGGTCAGTGGAACTTTGCCCCCTTGTGCTGGTGGTCAGTGGAACTTTGCCCCCTTGTGCTGGCGGTCAGCGGAACTTTGCTCCCTTGTGCAGGCGGTCAGTGGAACTTTGCCCCCTTGTGCTGCTGGCCTGTGGAACTTTGCCCCCTTGTGCTGCCGGTCAGTGGAACTTTGCTCCCTTGTGCTGGCAGTCAGTGGAACTTTGCCCCCTTGTGCTGGCGGTCAGTGGAACTTTGCCCCCTTGTGCTGGCGGTCAGTGGAACTTTGCTCCCTTGTGCTGGTGGTCAGTGGAACTTTGCCCCCTTGTGCTGGTGGTCAGTGGAACTTTGCCCCCTTGTGCTGATGGTCAGTCGAAGCTCTCTTATTGTTTTTTTTTCTTTTAAGACAAAAGATGTTAATGTATAGGTTGCTTTTCTAAACTAAAACCTCAGTATTCAGGTTTAATTGCAGTGTTGGCACTTTGCAATAAATTCGTTTTTGGTTGCAGTTTGGGCACTCAGTCTCTAAAAAGATTTTGGGAATTATGACTACCACTTTATTGGAGGCAAAAAGGATTTACAACCCAATATTATGAATGTTTACTCCTAAATGGGGGTCCTTTAAACGCTGCAGAGAAAAATGGCACCCATAAACCTTCTGCTATACATTTATTAGCCTCATTTATTCCTTGTGATCCCTAATGGCAATGTTCCTTGCTTCCTCCTTGAAAAAAAGCACTGACGTCAGTTTGGCTGCAAGGTCTGTCATATATTTTTAGTGGAAAGTTCCGTGATATACTATGTTTATAGGGAAGCTACCCTTGAGTTAAAAGCATTTTTTCTCAAATTAAATTATTCCCTGTAAATATCACACTCATGCTACTAAAGTAGACCTTTTGTCACAATGTAAGACTGGAATTGGTTTTAAGAGAAACCATAATGTTATAAGTGAAAACCAGTAGAAGTGCACATAGTTGGGCAGAGAAGGGCACATCATAAATGCAATCTGCTGTCTGGTAAGTTGGGTAGCGACAAAATACAGTGGCACAGTATACTATGCACTGGAGTAGAGGCAAAGGGTTAGTGTGGGGTGTACTGTATACAGTATATTATGAATGGTTTGAAGGTGTGCGGAGTATAGTACAGTGTGGAGGTATTCAATATTAAATGTACAGCACAGTGTAGACAGTTAAGTGGTATACAGTACAGAATGTACAACGCAAAGTATGTTATAGAGTTATTATGCAAATACTGTGACCCTACTTGCATATGGTAATATTGCATTGCCTTATACTTCCTGTTTCCTGTTCTATGCTGACCTGGATGTAGTTCTGTGTACAACATGATTCCTCACACCAGCATCTTGTGTTGTCTGCATTCCTGTACATGAAACAAAGTACAAAGTTGTGTGGTATTCAGTATAGAAAGTACAACACAGGGGTTGATTTACTCAAGGCAAACAGGCTGTGCACTTTGCAAGTGCAGTTGCTCCAGAGCTTAATTAATGACATAAATCTTCACTTTACAAAGAATGCCCAACCAGGGAAAATAAAAAAGCATTTTTGCTTGCATTTGATTGGATGATGTCAGCTATGCTTCCCCTCATTTACTAAGCTCTGGAGCAACTGCACATGCAGAGTGCACAGTCTATTTGCCTTCAGTAAATCAATCCCTGTGTTGTACTTTCAATACTGCATACCACACCACTTTGTACTTTCCGTTTTACATTCTGTAATGTACACCACATAACACTTTAGTAAATCCACCCTACAGTGTATAGGACAGAGTAGTATGCAGTATAAAATTGTGCAGTAAAGTGGAAAAATTGGACAAATTGCAGTAAAGGCATTATAAAATGTACAACACAATGTACAGAGAATAACAGTTTCCAGTATAGAATCCAATATAGAATGTACAGCACAGTGCACTGAAAGAATAGTATATATTACAGAATGTGCAGCACAGTGTTGTACTATATACTATAGAATGTACAGCACAGTGTACATTGTGGAGCGGTATGCAGTAGAGAATGTACATCTCAGTGTACAATATAGAGTGGTACACAGTATAGAATGCCAGTGTACAACATGTAGCAATTATAAGTAGGGAATCACAATGAATCACAGAGCACAGTATAGATCAAACGCTACATACAATTCAAAATTGGACAATCTTTATATTCACAAATTTAATTATTTAAATTACTTATGCACTAAAAAATAGTTTTGCACATAATTTTGATATTTTTTTGATATTAATTGAGAATAGATATATATATCTTTTGCACTAATGTTTCTACACTAAATTAAGAATAGTTTGTGGTTTTAGCGCATTCCTTTATTTAAGTTACAGCACTAAGAAATGTATTTGGTTTCTTTGAGGGGGAATTGCTGCTTTAAAGTATTAAGGGTGTGGCGCTTTTATTACACTTGTGCTACATACAATTTGCAGCACAGTACGCAAAGTATGATCTAAGAGGCTAAAAGCAAGCACCTAAAGGCTGCATGTACAATGG
The DNA here is from genome assembly GCF_062004578.1 of Staurois parvus. NCBI lineage: Eukaryota > Metazoa > Chordata > Amphibia > Anura > Ranidae > Staurois > Staurois parvus. Next base: position 857,961 of record NW_028318079.1, on the reverse strand, counting down.
GTAGGTGGGATTCTACCCCGTAGTGTAGGGATATAAAGCAAATACTTCTCTATAGGAGGAAAAAACCTTCCTTCTGACTGGGCATCCCAGAGCTGCCATCTACCTGGGCAAAGTTACCATTGTTGGGGTTGCTCACCTTCTTCAAAGTGGACTGCTAGCACAGTTAGCCATTGTGTTGTCCAGTGGCGGAGAACATTGTTCCGCAGACAACCAGATTCCTCATGCAAGACTTCCCTCTACACACTGTATAACTGTCTTCATAGTGGCTAAATGTACCGAGCAGCTATGGACTGTCATCAAAGGAAATGTTTCCAGCAGCTTATTATATATGCTACGGGGACTTCGCAATGGGGATTGTAAAAATAAAGACTTGTAAAGACTTTTTAAAACTATATTTTGGAAGAACCTTCTGGGGAGATGCTACTGGGAGAAAATGCATTGGACAGAAAAGAAAAAAAGTTTCCCTCTTTCTAATATAAATCTATAAAAAAAATATATGTATGTTTTTGAATGTGCTATCGAAATAAAGTCCCTTTTGTCTTAAAAAAAAGATGTTTAATATACTAGGAAAAATCCAAAAGTGTGAGATGGACACATACTTAAAACAAGAAAGATCATTAAGTACTACTGGGGAGGGGCACTTGTTCTGAAGTGGTTAAAGGGCTCAGCAAAGGGTGTACGGACAATATAGGAAGACTGAAAGGAAACGTACCTTATATTACTGTTATTAATATTTATTATTATGGACAGAACTAAAGATTAAAATTGTCACGTTATAATGAAATATTGTGCATTGAGAGTTTGTATTCTCACACTAATAGTTCACACTCTCAAAACTCCTGGTACTCATATGTTGTCCAGTTATTTCTTAATTTCTGCTAAAAGCCTGATATTTACAAAGTACAAGAGGACAGCTACGCACAAGCGAATAAGTCAGAGCAATGACTCCTTCTTCTCCTTCCATCTGTCTCTGTCTATATGGCCTGTTTGATGTTTTAATCAGACATAGAGGAGCTGATTTAATAATACTGGGGAGTGCAAAATCTGGTGGTGCAGCTGTGCATGGTAGCCAATCAGCTTCTAACTTCAGCTTGTTCAAATAAGCTTTGACGAAAAAAACTGGAAGCTGATTGGTAGATCTGCACCAGATTTTGCACTCTCCGGTTTTAGTAAATCAACCCTAGATTGTCCGAAAGGAGACAGCTAAGGCTTAGTGCTGACTTCAGAACACCTTTAGTCCCTATAAATCTATTGTATTGTGTTGTATTATGTATACTGTTTATCTATCTATTGTATAATATATATATATATATATATACACACACATACATATATACATACTGCTCAAAAAATTGAAGTAACACTTTTTAATCAGAGTACAGCATCAAGTCAATTAAACTCATGGAATATTGATCTGGTCAGTTAAGTAGCAGAGGTGGTTTTTAATCAGTTTCAGCTGCTTTGGTGATAATGAAATTAACAACATGTGCACTAGATGGGCAACAATGAGACGACTCTCAAAACAGGAATGGTTTTACAGATGGAGGCCACTGACATTTCTTTCCCTACTCATCTTTTCTGACTATTTTTCACTAGTTGTGCATTTGACAAGGTCAGTGACAATAGTGGTAGCATGCAGCGATACCTGGACTCTACAGGTTGCACAGGCAGTCCAACTCCTCCAGGATGGCACATCAATAAGTGCCATTGCCAGAAGGTTTGCTGTGTCTCCCAGCACAGTCTCAAGAGCATGGAGGAGATTCCAGGAGACAGGCAGTTACTTTAGGAGAGCTGACCTCCTCTAGTGGGCCCTGTGCTCACTGCTCGGCACCATAGCACTCAATTGGCATTTGCCATTGAACACCAGAATTGGCATGTCTTCCACTGGCGCCCTGTGCTTTTCACAGATGAGAGCAGGTTCACCCTGAGCACATGTGACAGACGTGAAAGGGTCTGGGGAGGCATATCCATGGAGGAACACACAGACCTCTACAGGCTAGAAAATGGCACTCTGACTGCCATTAGGTATTGGGATTAAATCCTTGGACCCAATGTCAGACCCTACGCTGGTACAGTGGGTCCTGGGTTCCTCCTGGTGCACGACAATACCTGGCCTCATGTGGTTAGAGTATACAGGCAGTTCCTGGAGGATGAAGGAATTGATACCATTGAATTGCCCCCACGCTCACCTGACCTAAATGCAATAGAACTCCTCTGGGATGTCATGTTTCAGTCCATCCGACACTGCCAGGTTGCACCTCAGACTGTCCAGGAGCTCAGTGATGCCCTGGTCCTGATCTGGGAGAAAACCCCCCAGTACACCATCTGTCATCTAATTAGGAGCATGCCCTGACGTTGTCAGGCATGCATACAAGCACATGGAGGCCATACAAACTACTGAGTACCATACTGAGTTGCTGCAATACAATTTCAGCAAAACGGACTAGCCTGCTGCATAATTTTTTCACCTTAATTTTCCGGGGTGTCTTTGAATTCAGCCCTCTGTAGGTTGATAATTTTCATTTCCAACAATCAATGGGGCATTCTTATGTTCCTAACACATTACCCAGTCCATATCAGTATAGATATCCAGCATGATATTTTTCCCGATTGAGATCTATCTGTTTTCAAAGTGTTCCTTTAATTTTTGTGAGCAGTGTGTGTATATATGGCTTTTTTTTCCTAAGAGAATAGGTGCAGGAACTCCCACTTCTGAGTCACCCATCTCCCTTAGTTCCACCTCCTACCCACCTCCCAGTACTGCTCCTTTTAGGGAATACAGAACCAAGTGTCATATTGCTGTGCTAATCAATTTGGATATTGTTAAAGATAAAGCAGTGAAATAGATCCCCTGCAGCTAGCAACAATAGACCCCCCCCCCCCGGCAACAATAGATTCCCCCAGCAAAAATATATCCCCCCAGCAACAATAGGCCCCCAGCAGCAACATCAAATCTCTAAATCCTTCAGCAGCCAGCAGTAAGGTTAGGTTTACACCTATGCAGTTTGCGTTTGATCCGTTTCTGCAGTGCTTTTTGAGGTGCACATGCATTTTTGATGTGTTTTTGATGTAGTTTTTTTTCCAACTTGTTGCTGGGCAGACTAAAATGCAAAATGCATCAAAAGCATATTAAAAAATGCACTACATGCATTTCTGCAGTGTCTCCATTAAAGTCTATTTAACCAAAAACGCAATGTTTTGCTTCTAAAAAAAGTCCCTGTCCCTTTCCAAAAAACACACCGGTGAAAACACAGAGATGTAAACCTGAGCCATAGGAAATCGTGTTAAATGGACTGCTCTGCGTTTCTACAAAACGCAATGGAAAATGCATAGGTGTGAACCTGGACTAATAGACCCTCTCCCTCAACAGAAGATCCCTCCCAGCAACAAATTACCCCCCCCCCAAGATAAAACCCCCTTTAGCAACAACAGATCCCTCACCAGCAACAATAGACCCCCACTCAAAAATAGATCCCTTCCAGCAACAATAGATCCCCAAGCAGCAAGCATCAATAGACCCTCCGGCACCCCTTGTCATTATATACATCCAGGAGGTGCTGGAACTACGTTCCCCCACGTTCCCGCTGAAAAAGAGCCCTGTATATATATATATATATATATATATATATATATACTGTAGATAGATACAACAGATAGATAGATATAACATGTTTTTAAAAATAAAAACATATAACATAAAATTAAAAAATAAACGTTACCTAAAACCATTATAGTTTTCCTTTAATGTGTAGTTTGGATGGGTCAGTGTTTATATATTCCATTTATTTATTTTTTTTATAAGATATTAGGTTGCATTTTTGATGAATTGACAGGCAGAATATTGATCTGGCCCATTGATGGATGCCACCATTGTGACAGGTACATTATTGAGGTAAAACCCACCTATGACAATCCTTTATATTTGGATTCTTTGAACTAATATAATCTTTGTTTGTCCAGGATTCTTACATGTCAAGCCTCCTTTGAAGCCATGATTTGAAATCTCTTTAATTCATATATTGAGCCCTCCACTGTCCCCCTCCTTCAGTAAACAACTCCTCTAAATTGCTCTAGAAAAAATAGAGGATTGAAAAGAGTGATTAGCATCCTCCCACACAAATCCACTGCATAATGACCTGGCGTTCGCGGAGATATGTTTAGAGGAAGATCTTACATGTCTCTTCAAACAGCGAGGATCCAGACTTTTAATAAAATTCCTCTTATGCAAATTGGTGTTTTTGTTTTCCATGTGCAAATGTGCCCCATGTGCATTCATGAAATTAAATGAGCAAAATAGGAATGAGGGCCATACTTCTACTAACTGCCCACTTGAAATCCTGTTTTCCTCTGTGTATAAACATTGATCAACAAAAGCTTCCATAGTTCATTATGCTTTTTAAGTTGATTGTCAGGTCATGTGTTCTTCCTAAGGTGTTTTTTTTAGAGTGCCTTTTTAGCCAGTTTCTGTTCAACCATCCTCAGAACTGTATTTAGACACCAAGCTTCCCTAATCACGCCTAATGCCCTTTGTATAGGCTCCACCCCTTGTATCCTGTAATTATTTTCATACAAATCAAATGCTAAAATATGTTTTTGGAAGCAGCATTTTGTCTGCAACCCATTCAGCTGATTAAGGATTGATCCTTTTAGGCATCCTTTGCAGCGGCAATGGGCTCTTCCAATTGTTGATGGTTCCCTTTTCTATATAGAAAATAAAATAGATTTGTTATCTTGCTGCCCAAATTGGAAAGAAGATTATTCTGTCCCAATGGAGATGATGTGACAAATTTGAGAACAAGCAGATACTTAACCAGTTATATTCCATCCATGTTCCTAACAGAATATAAAGAAAGAAAGTAATGGACATGATTTATTAAGGCATCAATCAAGTGAAAACTGATTGCAATTCATACATTTATTTGTACAAAAATCCTTAAAAATAGACCAATGGTCACATTGTTTGTTAAAAACCAACAACTTATCATATCCGTACATATACCAATCAATCAAAATCATCCAATCCAAATTCAGACATAAAGAAGTCAATAATAGTAGAAATGAGGCTCAACGCATTTCAACATTCAGATATCTGAAGGTTGAAACGCGTTGGGGCTCGTTACTGCTACTATAGGCTTCTTTATGCCTCAATGTGGATTTGATATATTGATTGATTGGTATATTTATAGATATGATAAATTATTGTTTTTTAACAATTACTGTGACTATTGGTCTCTTTTTAGGAATTTTTGTATAAAAGAAAATTTGTGGGGAATTTTCTGAATTGTAATCAATTGTCAGTCCATTGGTACCTTACAAACTTCTCTCCATTATATTCTTTACTTATACAAGCAGATACTTACAGTGCTACATCTAGTGCTCAATAGGACTTCTGCCTGTCTACAACCAGCATCATTTTAAAGCTAAACTCTAGGCAGATAGAAAAGATATAAAAAATGAAATTTGTAAATGTATTTTTAAAAGCAAGCAATGAAGATAACAGAATTTAAGAGATTTTCTCATCATTGTGCTGCTTTTCTTTCACTATTAACTCAGCTACTATTAGGCTGGGGATGGGTGCATGACAGCCTGGCTTCCGAGGAAGTGGGTTGGATGATGCCGGCCGTCATTCAGCCCAGAATAATGGGTGCATCTACTGGTGGAAAAAAAGGACTGTAGGGGGAAAGCTCCAGACTGCAAATGCTGTTATTTATCAACTAACCATATTTTTTATTTTGTTTTAAACTAAAATTCTAGGAAAAATGGTATTCCATATTTGATTTGGGCACCGCAGCCTTCATAAAAACAATAATGGAACACCTGTGTTAAGATGTTTTTTTCAAGTTGTTGAGAGTCCAATCACAGCTTTGTTTTTTTTGAAAATCAGTTTTCCCAAATTAAAAGCTTTTAATGTTACTATTGCTGGGAGTTTTTAAGCCACAGTCAGACAGATGAGGACACGGAGAGAGATGTTGTTCCTCAGAGTACCGGATTTTACCTTGACATACAAATACAAACTTCTTAAAATTTCCTTTGTTATATAACTTAGTAAGTCAACCAGATTTCCATCTTCTTTGTAGTATCCCTTTAATTTAAGCATAGATATATTTAACATCAGAACAGCAGAGGAGCAAGGCAAGACAGCAATAAAGAATTCAGGACTAAATAAGATACACTATTGACCGAATACAGAATGCAGAGGACATGATGTAGGAAAATCTATACACGCATTGCTTTCTTGGCTTGAACTTGGAATCCTTTATTGTCTCTGTATCACTCAGGGATGTAAAAATAACCTTGATCGCACAACTAGTCTACCAGCAGACTTCAAATAATCATCAATAAAAAAGAAGGGGCAGCGATGTACAGTAAGGGGAAGTCAAATAAATTAAATTTCCAAAAATAGATCACAGGATATGTAATTTTAATGTCACTGAATCAAAACAAAATAATAATAAATCCTTTAAGGTGCCTATGATTTAATATGCTGAACTTCAGCATCAGCTTACTTGTAACATTTTGTGTTTTAGATGACCTGCAGTATGTTCCCATGTCATGAGTTGAGCTTGATCTCTTGGTGTCACTGGTGGTAGACTCTGAAAAGCATTCAAAATTACAACCAGTAGGAACCTTCTGCAGGACTAATATTTGGTGTCATCAGAAGCACACTTGATTTGAAATTGAAGGTGCTAGAAGGCACTTGATAAATACTTAGTATTGAGGAAGAGGTTGAAGGATGCCAGTAGAGACAGACAATGTTGACCACAAAGGTCCTCTGGATGCCTAGAAATCTTTAAGGAGTGCTAATACTCCTTTACACACTACAACATAAATATAGAGATTAATTTACTAAAGGCAAAAAGGCTGTTTGATTTGCAAATAAAATTGTCATTTTGTATCCCTTAGTGAATGTGGTAAAAATTCACTTTGCAAAGAATATTCAATCACATGCAAAGAAAATAAAAACAACTGGACGATGAAAATCAGCAGAGCTTCACCTCATTCACAAAGCCAAGGGAAAATTCCCCTGAAACGTGAACAGTCTATTTGTCCTTATTATATCAATGCCACAGCATGCCTTAGGCATCATAAGCCCTGAATGTGGAACTCCTGCCAAGGCACCATCCTTGGTCTTTGTCTACCAACAATTTGAAACTTATTTAAACTATATGTTTATCTTTTAGTGCATACTTTGTATCTACAATGATCCTTTACCTATGAGACTGGTTGATAATTCTTCTGATCGGAATCACTGAATTGGTAATCCTAATAGGTTACCAATTCTTAGAATTATTAGAAAAAAACTCTTGCTGAAAAAGTCCATCTACTAGTGTATCTATCACTCCTTTTCCAGGACTGACAGTGCTGCTGTCCAGGAGTGGCTCTGTTGCTTCTCCATCCAGATTGGAGACACCATAAAACAGAAAGTGTGTTACTGGACAGAACACCAGGTGAAAATAAGAGATAAAACCCTAAAAAAAGAAAAACAATACAACCACTACATTTAAGAACTGGTAAGCTCAAATATGCTACATTTTTGTTTTTGGGTTTACTATCTCTTTAATGCATTAGCATCTAGTGTTTCAGTATAATGACATTCAATTTGAGTATGCTGAATATTAACATCTCTAAACCAGTTTTGACTATCTATATTGATTCTATCCTATTGCAGTGCAAATTCCACCATGACAGAATATAAATCACAGCCAGGATCCTCTTTGCAAATGTGTCACTTTCCATCTCCTTGTCTGTAGACATCAAAGCTTCATGGAAGTAACTGCACTTTATCTTAGTTAAAGGTGTTATGTGGGAGGGAGTTTGGAATGCTCAGACAGTGAATGCATGAGGACAAGCTTTCCATCAATAACACATCCTCCTTATCAATTTCCTATTATTGTCATTCACCTTTCTGGTTTGTCCTTAAAAACAGAGAGACTATAAACAACCGGGCTCTAAAGTAGAACCTTACGTGATCCCATGGCTTTCCAACACTACTAGACAATTAAGGAAGTGCAGCAAACAGTCATGTTTGCTTGTGCTAAAACAGTGTTCTTACCTTTAAATGATCTAAAGCCGATTTTTTGTTTTATTGAATTATGGAAAGGTGAAAACTAGTGATGAACTTAAATTTGGTTGTTGGAATAAAGGGGTTAGCTGCCAATGAGTTGCAGGCACGAGATTCCCTGTCCTGCAGCTGATGTACACAAATGGGCAGGAATGCTTGTGACACCACTGACCTAATGTAGGCACATTTATTAATTATGGGTATTTATGAAGCACTGACCATTTACACAGCACTTTACATATTTCTTTTACATTCACATCAGTCCCTGTCCACAAGGAGCCTACAATCTTAGGTCCTTAACTTACATTCATACATACACTTAATAGGGTCAATTTACCCATCACCATGTCTTTGGAGAGTGGGAGGAAACCCACACAGGCACAGGAAGAACATGCAAACTCCAAGAATGTATTACCATGGAAATTCAAACCAATGACCTTAGTGTTGTCAGGTGGAAGGGCTAACCACTTAGCGACTTTGCTGAACATAAGCACGTAAGTCCAATGTTATTGACCCAATTTGGCCATGTAGCCAACTTAGGTTAGTTATGTCATAAGCATCCCTGCCCCTTTTTGGTCTTTGTCCCATTGACGCAATCTCCCAGAGACAGGCCCATAAATGAGAGGAAATCTCTCCAAAGTGAAGGGAAATCCTCTCCTGGACAAAAATCACTGGCAACTTCTGGAAGAACCCCAGGTATCCATGGAGCCCTGGTTGAGAATCTAAATATTGCTAGCCAACTAGCAGATACAGTTCATACTATTTCTCATTTACTATAGATGCTTCGTGTCTTCCATATTGACCTCTAATATTAGAAATTGTAAAAAGTGAGAACTCTGCTGCTCTTAGAACTTCCTACCTGCTCAGTAGGAGAAGGTATATATACATACTGGGGTCTTACTCACCCTGTGCAGCCACAAAGCAGACCAATATAAACAGGGAAATACTGGTGTTATGCAATACACTATACTAAATATCAAAATATTCTTTAATGCCAAAGTGACAACTAAAAGTGCAGCACCTAAAAATTACAGCTCAGTGCTATGTAAGTGATATAAACGAAAAGTCCATAAATAAAGTCCAATAAATATTAAATTTGATGATCTTCCACTGAAGAAGGAAATAATCCACCATGTGAAAGGTGACACTGGTCCTCCACCTTCTATGCATTCACCCGAAATATGTTATATAAACACATGTAGTATCATATCCCCTGAAGTTATCAAAAGTATTCCACTACGTGAAGGTGGAAACGAGTGACAGCAACCTCCACCCTTATGCACTCTCCAGAAGTATAATGTTTAGATGCATATAATAACCAATCTCCACCACACCGAGCCTCCAAACTCCATGGCATGGGGCACCGCCAACTGGACAATAGCTGTGTGTAAATAGCTCACCACAAGAAGCCAGAAAATGCTCAATATAGTGTAGTATTTATTAAATATGGTAACCAATTAAAAATACAGAATGATGCAGCATGGATGTTCCAATAAAACAATTGGCTGGACTTACATAGATGGCCGCCATCCTGAAAACTGGAAGGCATGACGTCAACACATAGGCCCCTCCCAATGAGTTTTGTGCATATGCATGTCCTCAGAGGATACACATTCTACTGGCATTAGCATATACAGCCTCTTAAATAGCTCACTCCATGAGCTAAAATTGGAAACTGGAACACGGGTGTCCATTTACCACTTATGGAATTCTGCAGCAAGACCACCACTTTTAAAAAAAGTTTGTTCATTTTTCTTCCTTATTCTATATTTTGCTTTGTATTAAATATAGAAATGTTTAGCTTAGCCATCAGAGGGAGCTCTGTGTAAACTATCAGCCACACAGGGATGCATGGTTTTTAATAAGTCAGCTGATTCAAAGACCTGCATTGTGAATAGGAGCATTGCACAAACATTGTGTAGCACTGCATATCAGGAAAACCCTATGTATGCAATGATCAAATATGGATGCCTCCACATACACACATAAAAGCACAAAGTATAGATATAACATATTTTTATAAATATTAACACACACTGAAAACTTTTTTACACCCAGAAGACCAATTTTATGTGGATGACAAGAGCACTTTGGTACTACTACCTATAATTTGTCACTGTTCTTGAATGGTACATACACTGGGCTCCTTACCTATAATTTCTTACTGTATTTGAATCCGACATACAATGTGAAACAAAGATACATTGTGCAGCAAAACAGAAAGCCCTTTTCTGGTTAATTCTAAACTGCAAAACAGATAGCAATTAGGCGCTAATTATATTCAGTACAATTATAAAAAGAATGTAACTGATAAGTTATGTGTGTTCTGCATCTCATTACTTGATCGGTAAGTGCCGGTATGCTTCCCTCTGATCATTTTGTCGCCTTCTCAGAATGAACAACAGAACGTAAATAGATGTATAAAATGCAATGCAAAAGAAAAGCGGTTGCTAGGTCCCTCACTGGCAGTGCAATGTATTTAATTTATTCAGTGTTAAATTGCCTCCATTTCCCACCTTTTCAAAGAACCCTAATCAGTTCAAATTGTTCCCTGCCCCTGAGGGAGCTAAAAATGCATGTAAAGCCAAACCTCTTTTTTTTTTTTTTTGGATGGGGCACAGGGGTGTTAAAACCCCTACCAGGTTTTTATTGATGTCTGTTTCCCTGCTGGGGGAGATTAACCCTCTACAATTATCCTGGAGTCCATTATGTCCTGCAAATAAAGTGATGGAAAATACAACATTCTGAAGTGTGAACAAAAAAGGAACAGGAAGTAATGGGAAACACCATTTCTGGTTACCATTGTCTAAGGCCCCATGCACACTGGACGTTTAGCTCTGGTGCATGCGACTCTAGCATTTAGTTGCAGATGGAGGGCACAGGTGCAACATCCAGCCCCGGGCATTCGTAAGGGACTGAGCTGTGCTCACATAATGACGCTTCATCCTGGAGTACTGTGAGCCTGTCTGGCATGATGGTGTAATATGGGAAGAATAGTGTGAGCGCCACTCTACATAGTTACTTAGTCAGGCTAAAAAAAGACAAAAGTCCATCCAGTTCAACCATTAAAAAAAAAAAGTTATAATCCTATACCCACAGTTGATCCACAGGAAGGCAAAAAAAAAAAAAAAAAAAGCACGATTCAATTTGCTCCTGCAGGGAAAAAAATTCCTTCCTGATCCCCCGAGAGGCAATTGGATATTCCCTGGATCCACTTTACCTATAAATGTTAGTATCTAGTTATATTCTGTGTTTCTAAGAAATAATCCAGGTCTTTTTTAAAGCAATCCATGGAGCTGGCCATAACCAACTCTTGAGGGAGTCAATTCCACATTTTCACAGCTCTTACTGTGAAGAAACCTTTCCATGTTTGGAGATTACATTTCTTTTCCTCCAGACGTAAAGATCGCCCCCTTGTCCTCTGTGATGACCTGAGGGTGAATAGCTCTACACCGAGTTCACTATATGATCCACTGATGTATTTATACATGGTGATCATATCCCCCCTTATGTATTATACATGGAGATCATATCCCCCCTTATGTATTATACATGTTGATCATATCCCCCCTTAATCTCCTCTTCTCAAGAGAGGATAAATTCAGTTCCTCTAATCTTTCCTCATAGCTGAGCTCCTCCATGCCTCTTATCAGTTTGGTTGCCCTTCTCTGTACTTTCTCCAGTTCCCCAATGTTCTTTTTGTGAATTGGTGCTCAAAACTGAACTGCATATTCCAGATGAGGTCTTACTAATGATTTGTACCGGGGTAATATGATATCTCTCTGGAGTCTATACCTCTTTTAATATGAGAGGATTTTGCTCGCTTTAGAAACCGCAGCTTGGCATTGCATGCCATTATTAAGCTTGTGATCTACCAGAACTCCCAGATCCTTCTCCACCATTGATTCCCCCAGTTGTACCCCCTCTAGTATGTATGATGCATGCATATTCTTAGTCCCCAAGTGCAGAACCTTACATTTATCAACATTAAACCTCATTTGCCACATAGTTGCCCAATTAAACAGTGCATTGAGGTCGGCTTGTAAATTGGAGACATCTTGTAAGAACGTTATTCCACTGCACAGCTTGGTGTCATCTGCAAAGACTGAAATGGTATTTTTAATCCCAGACCCTATATTGTTTATATATATATTAAAAAGTAAGGGTCCCAACACTGAACCTTGGGGTACACCACTGACAACCCTAGACCATTCAGAGTATGAATCATTAACCACTACTCTTTGAATATGATCTTTTAGCCAGTTTTCTATCCATTTACATACAGATTTTTCCAAGCTCGTAGACTTTACCTTACACATTAGCCGTGTGTGGGGAACTGTGTCAAACGCTTTTGTAAAATCCAAGTATACCACATCCACCGCCACCCCTCTGTCCAAGTATATCGCGTCCACCGCCACCCATCTGTCCAAATATTTCACGTCCACCGCCACCCCTCTGTCCAAGGTTTTGCTCACCTTCTCATAAAAAGAAATCAGATTTCTTTGACAACTTCTGTCTTTCATGAACCCATGCTGTCTGTTGCTTAAAATATTTTTTTCCAGCAAGAACTCATCTACAGTGGGGATCGAAAGTTTGGGCACCCCAGCTAAAAATTTGTATTAATGTGCATAAAGAAGCCAAAGAAAGATGGAAAAATCTCCAAAAGGCATCAAATTACAGATTAGACATTCTTATAATATGTCAACAAAATTTAGATTTTATTTCCATCATTTACACTTTCAAAATAACAGAAAACAAAAAAATGGCGTCTGCAAAAGTTTGGGCACCCTGCAGAGTTAATATCTTGTACTGCCCCCTTTGGCAAGTATCACAGCTTGTAAACGCTTTTTGTAGCCAGCCAAGAGTCTTTCAATTCTTGTTTGAGGTATCTTTGCCCATTCTTCCTTACAAAAGTCTTCCAGTTCTTTGAGATTTCTGGGCTGTCTGTCACGCACTGCTCTTTTAAGGTCTATCCATAGATTTTCAATTATGTTGAGGTCAGGAGATTGTGAAGGCCATGGCAAAACCTTCAGTTTATGCCTCCTGATGTAATCCCCCGTGGATTTCGAGGTGTGTTTAGGATCATTATCCATTTGTAGAAGCCATCCTCTCTTTAACTTCAGCTTTTTCACAGATGGCATCAAGTTACCATCCAAAATTTGCTGAAATTTTATTGAATCCATTTTTCCTTCTACTCGTGAGATGTTCCCTGTGCCACTGGCTGCAACACAACCCCAAAGCATGATTGATCCAACCCCATGCTTAACAGTTGGACAGAGGTTCTTTTCATTAAATTCTGTGCCCCTTCTTCTCCAAACGTACCTTTGCTCATTCCGGCCAAAAAGTTCAATTTTAACCTCATCGGTCCACAGAACTTGTTTCCAACATGTATCAGGCTTGTCTATATGTTCATTTGCAAAGTTCAAACGATGATTTTTGTGGTGAGGACGTAGAAGAGGTTTTCTTCTGATGACTCTTCCATGAAGACCATATTTGTACAAGTATCTCTTTATAGTGGAATAGTGTACCACAACTCCAGTGTCTGTCAGATCTTTCTGGAGGGATCGTGCAGTCAAATGTGGGTTTTGAATTGTTTTTCTCACAATCCTGCGAGCTGTTCTGTCTATTTTTCTTGGTCTTCCAGATCTTGCTTTAACTTCCACTGTTCCTGATGACTGCCATTTCTTAATTACATTCCGAACAGAGGATATTGACATCTGAAAACGCTTTGCTATCTTCTTATAGCCTTCTCCAGCTTTGTGAGCGTCAACTATTTTCAGTTTCAGTTTTCTAGACAACTGCTTAGAAGAACCCATGGTGCTGATTGTTGGGGCAAGGTCAGATGAGTCTGGGCATTTAAAACCTTTGAGATTGACATCACTTGGTCTTCCCAGATGATGATTGACAACAATCCATGACACTGGCAGGTCTCAGCTTGGCAAAGGGGGCAGTGCATGCTATAAATTCTGCAGGGTGCCCAAACTTTTGCAAACGCCATTTTTTTGTTTTCTGTTATTTTGAAAGTGTAAATGATGGAAATAAAATCTAACTTTTGTTGACATATTATAAGAATGTCTAATCTGTAATTTGATGCCTTTTGGAGATTTTTCCATCTTTTCTTGGCTTCTTTATGCACATTAATACAAATTTTTAGCTGGGGTGCCCAAACTTTCGATCCCCACTGTATGTGGTCTTTCATTAAACTCTCCAGTATCTTCCCAACTATAGAAGTTAAGCTAACTTCTATAGTTACTTGGTAAATATTTTGACCCCTTTTTAAATATTGGCACCACATTGGCCTTACGCCAATCCAGTGGTACTATGCCAGTCATTAAAGAGTCCATAAAAATGAGAAACAATGCTCAATTCTTTAAGGACCCCTGGGTTTATGCCATCTGGTCCAGGTGCTTTATTCACCTTTATTCTGTCTAAATATTTTTGGATCATATCAATTGTGAGTCAATGTGGATCATCTGGAGCTGTGTCAATACCATGCTTATTATGGACAAGAGCTCCCCCAGGCTCCAGGCTCCGACAAAAAAAGACTGCCAACATTGGAGGAGGAAGCCAAGGACAGCACTGGAGCGTGGAGAAGGTACTGTATGTAGGAAGTATGTAGAAAGTTTTTTGTTTTTTTTTAAAGTATGGGATGTTTTTTTTTTCAAAATCATACTTGGCTCACTGAATCGCTGGGCTGTGGAGGGGGAGGCAGCGGCTGACTGTCAGCTGAAAATGTCACAGAAGTGCAGAATGAACTGCACTCCTGTCATCCACATGAGAAGTACAGCCAAAAGTCTTTTATATCAGTATGCTTCTGCTTCCTTACTGCCCAATCAGCAGGCTCAGGTTAGGGAGGTGGCCAAGGAAGCAGGAATTCAACAGGGAAAGGCTGTAAATTGTGCACATAACAGATACCAGAAGGTATAATGGCAAAGTAGAGCATATAGTCAAGTTTATTTTTCTCTTATTATGAAGGTGATTCAATTAACAGCACATAGCATAAAACACACATGACAATATCATTTACTAATCGTCATCACTGGGTGTGTTCGGCATAAGAACAGATTAAAGGCGCTTACTTCCTCTTGCTTTATTTTCCTGGAGAATCCAGAGAAAATCGCTTAGCAAGCTCAGTCTTAATAATGTTCTAACTCTGCATCCCCGAAGGTTTCAAATCACTTTAGGCATCATATGCACAGACACTTCTTAATGTCTAAAGTGCTTGGATAATTGCATGTCTAGTTTAAGCCGTTCCCTACTAAGTACGAAAATCAGTTAATGGATAAATGGATGGCTAGCAGAGGTAAGGCTTAAGTAATCTGTAGAGAGCCAGAATGGGGCTGTGACAGCTGAGTATGACTAGCCACAGATGAGCACACATCTCACTTTAAGCAGACCTAAACTAAGCAATGCACAATCCCGTGGGTGGCTCCACAGTATTCATGGCTCTATGCCAAAACACAATACACTGCAAAAACAAAAAAAAAACGTGTGATGATAGGAGATGAATGAACCTCTGAAAAGTTCAATGGCTTGGAAAAACTTTTTAAAAGCTTTAGAGCCCCCGAAATTCAGAATTTACAAGCTGGAAGCCCCTTTAAAGTCAACTGGAATCAGGCTCCTAAAAATGTCTACTACGCATTAGATGCAAAATTGTGCAGAATGGTTTGGAAAGCTCCCGGAAGCCCTGTCTGATGAGATGGCAGGGCAAAAAAATGCAACATCCAAGAACACAGTTTGAGATCACAAAAAAATAGCAGCAACCCTGGAAGTCCTTTAAATGTTAGCCCTTTTAGAAAATAAATATATTAACATTAGATTTAGGGGGGTGGCAGCTTTGGCCTATTCAAATATCAGCAGCGGGGATATAGAAAAAAACAGGGAAGCATGGGCCAAAAACTGTGCCTGAGATATTGTGTTATTATTTAGGATTTGGGCCTGGAAGCTCACAGAACCCCTGAGGTCACAAGGTAACTTAAGCAGTAGCATACTTAGCACTATAATGGTCCTGGATCCTGGGGCACAGTTAACTCTACCCATAGTCCGCATTTCACCTGCTCACTTCTTGAGTGAAAGTGCCCAAATCACACCCACTTTATAGGTTGGTTCAGACCATGCCCTGCCTCTACATATATGGAGACAACCCATCAAGTTCACATTATGAATAGGTAGCACCTAGACCCCACCACTAGTTGGGGATTACCCCCACACAGCCACATTCCCTGCAATTAACTCCACTTTAAGTTTCCATGCATATGCAGTAACTCATATAAGGTTGATCCTGTGATCCCAGGACACAGACTGGGACACAGCATTGGCAGGACAAAGAGCCAAGATGTAGGACTGTCCCAGGAAATCTGAGAGATTTGGCATCAATGAAGTAGGCATAGGTACACTAGCAGCATGGGGACACCAAGGCTTCCATTGGCCTTTTGATAAACTGAACTGCCAAAAATATCACTGACATTCGGATTTCTGCTATCAATGAATTTTGTCTTCAACTCTATTGAAGATGAATATTAAAACTGTAGATCAGCCTTTCCCAACCTTTTCAACAAAGAGGAATCCTTGAAATAACATTCCGGTCCTAGGGAACCCTGAAATAAACTACTACATCTACAACTCATGGTACATTAGTGGGATAGTCAGTGGGAAGAATACTTCTTACACTTGAGGTCATTGAAAATAATTACCCCCTTACAGACAGCTAAAAATATCAATGGTGTCAGTGGGAACTTATCTGAGAACCAGAAATTGCTCAAGAAACCTCTAGCATCCTCTGGAGGAACCCTAGGGTTCCATGCAACCCTAGTTGAGGAACCCAGGTGTAGATCTTCGACACTTCTTGATCACAAGTTGACCAAGAATACTAGGTGCATCTTGGGAGCTTGGTGTAACCAAGCAACCCCCATTAACTGGTGCAGCTTTACTGGAGAAAAAGCTGTTCCAAACGCCCTCCAGTGCTGGCCAAATGTCTGAAGGCCTAGATACATGGGCACAAGATTTCAGCTGAAGGGTAGAATGACCCATGCCTTCAGAAATATGCCCAGTAATAAAGGGAGCCTAAATCAGCCTTTAACCCTGGAATAAGTAGTATTTCAACATAATTACTGCCCCTTTTTTACCCATCCCAGCAAGACTGTCAACAAAGCTTTGTGTAAGCAAAGGAATACAGGTCCGATTTGACATTTGGGAAAAACAGAATCCCCAGGCTGTATATTTTACTAGCTCAACAAGAAAGGAGAACGTAAGTGCCTTCACAAGGTAATAATCATCAACAAACTGGTGAATCAGTGTCTTACTTAACCCTCGAGTTTTCCAGTAATAAAATTAGCTTCACGGTGAAGCGGGAGCCTGGGTGCATTTGAACAACATCATTATTTTTCTACCTTTACAGTGCAAGCCGAGGCGGCTAATCAGGCCTTTGGCAGAGGTTAATGCTGTGCTATTTCCTCTAAGAATCTAGTCCGACATGTAGATCTCAGCTCCTATCACTGCTGTGTGTTTATCAGAACTACAGAGAGAGAGGAAGGGAAAAAAAAGCAAATTGTACAATCTGTTTGGCAGGCACTTTGCAGGATAGCTTTTGAGGTTAATAGATATTGAACCCATCATGATGCCTAATGAAGCAGCAATTTCATTCAGGGGAAAAAGACACAAAAATGGTAACATACATTTTATAAGAACTGTGGGGAATACTATGTATGACCCGCATTATTCTAAGATTGTCTGATTTACATTTGTACATCTTTAAAGACAAGGCCAACGTGTGAAGAAAGATGGCAGAGATGAGCAGTGATGTTTGGAGATGGAGAAATAAGGCAACAGCCGTGTGTCATTCTGACTCTGAAGCAATAAGCCACATAAACAATCCATAGGTAAACAAATGGTAGTTAGTACAAATGAGCACTAGATGGAGCCCATAAATGAAAGCAGCTCCTGAAGTCAGCCCTTGGCTGGGAATATTGGCACCGATTGTTCCTTAGTTTACCCTTCTAGAAAAGCCTGAATGTAGTATTAAAGTGATTGGAAACCCTGACTGTGTAAAGCAACCCATTCAGTTTAAAACATTTTTGTATAGATATATAAAACATTCTACATACCTTTCCCCCCCCCCTTTTTTTTTAGTGATCACATTGCCTCTGCTGCAGAGAGCTGGGGGGGGGGGGAGAAACAGCAGGACACTGATGTTCCCAGTGAAAAGCAGTGCAGAGGGAGGGTGCGTTTTCGTCCCGTCTACGGCCGGCAATTATATAGAATATGCAGAAGAAGAAATAGAATAAGCAGAAGAAGAAGAAGAAATAGAATATGAATAAAAAGAAGAAATAGAATATGAAGAAGAGGAAGAAAAAAAGAAAAAGAAAAAAAGTTGCAACATTGTATCTATTTGTATCCATTTCGGATACAGATGTTTCTATTCGGATACAAATAGATACAATGTTGCTATACTTTTAAATGTCAAATATAATATCGGACTGAAATTCTTTTTTTTTTCTTCTTCTTATTCATATTCTATTTCTTCTTTTCTGCTTCTTCATATTCTATTTCTTCTTTTTCTTCATCATCTTCATATTCTATTTCTTCTTCTTATTATTATTCATATTCTATTTCTTCTACTTCTTCTTCTTTATATTCTATTTCTTCTTCTCATTCATATTCTCTTTTTTTCCTTTTCTTCTTTTTCATCTGCTTTCATGTCACTGCTCATGCGCATTTTTTAAAATCGGAAAAAGATCGGCAGATTTGTCCATCATTGCCGCGAAAATCGGCAGAACGACAAATTTGGCCGATTATTTTCCAGCAGTGCCGATAATCCAAAAGCTCAAAAATCACTAAAAATGGCTGACCGATTACCGCACTAACGATCCGAAATTCGGCCAATTTTTTTTTTTGCCCAATTTTTGCCCGTTTTTCATTCCATCTATGGCCTGCATTACAGTCAGTTTTCCTGAGTGGAAAAGCCCATCCACTGCCACCATGCTACAAAAAAGGACCTCTCAATGTTTCATAAATTGACAAAGAGAACTGGATATTTTTCACACAAGTACATGGTACAGCAGGCAAATATCAGGAGTATGAAAAATTGGGTTTGCATATTCTATAAGCCCTGGTTCACACTGATGTGGTGCGGAATTCTCAGCATTTTCTGTGCGAATTCCGCACCGCATCAGAATTGCACCCTGTTCACGCGAACCGATGCGGGTGTGTCCACAAAATTGGTCCAAAAAAGGGTCCTGCACCTTTTCGGTGCGGGTGCGGTGCGGGTGCGGTGCGGTGCGATTTGAGACATACATAATGTACGGCTCCAACCGCACCGCACACAAATCGCATGTGATTTGCACAGGAATGCGGTGCGGTTCCTGTGCAAAACACATGTGATGTATCGCACCGCATTAGTGTGAACCTAGCCTCAGGATGCATAAACAAACAAAAACTCAGTTTTAAAAAGTAACTTCACTTTTGTTGAGAAAAAAAAACTTGATCTACAGTATGTTCATTGCAAGAATTTTAACAAACATAGTTGCAGATTCCAACCTTTGGTTATACATAAGAAATAGCTGTTTGTCTGTGTCCATGTGCAGAGTGAATCTGTACAGAAATGGTTTTACAATTATCAATCAGCTGCTGCACCTGCAGAGCTCTAATAAAGAAATTGGCAGGGTCTGCATCCCTTTAAGCTGACCAAGAATTTTCTTTCAAAAATCGTAACTAAGAATTTTCATTCAAATTTTGCAACATTAGTGGGAAGATTTTCGTGCACCAATCGATTTTGAGTAATCAGGCATGTTGGAATTTTTTTTTTAAACAAACAAATTTGTAATCAGTGATGGGAGAATCATATGAAAAAGAAACAAGCATGCATGACCTGGAAAGAAAAGAAGATTTCCAGCCACAAAAATTCTTTTCTGTAGCAACATGAAGTGAAATTGAAGGCTTGGTTGGTCAAATTTCAAAATCAATGTTTAAGCCATCAGATTACAAAATTCAGAAAATTTCTGATTTTCTAATGAAAATTCCTTCAGAATTCGACCCATGTATGGCCTGCCTTAGACGTGAGTTTTCTTTGGGAGTATCTCACCAAAAATGACATTTTTGTTGCAGGGGATGCCAAAAATATGACTTGTATCCAGGGGCGGACTGACCATTTGGAAACTCGGGCACTGCCCGAGGGCCTGGGGTCAGTAGGAGGGCCCCATGAGATGCCCCTGGTACATTTTTCATAGGCTTTTTTGAGTTTGGGCAAGGACACAGGGGCCCCATGATCCCCTATTGCCCGGGGGCCCCATGAGTTGTCAGTCCGCCCCTGCTTGTATCTTTGTGCAGGCGTCTGGGTAAATCCGTGAGCCAATCACACAAGCAGGAAAGTACATTTTCAGGGGGCATTCTGTATACTGTCTGTATTGCATTGTATTGTACAGAAAATTACAGCATCACAGATTGAAAGGGAAAGGTAGTTTTTAGTAACATTCAATTACAGTATGACTTGTGTTGCAATTGTTGTTTTTTTATTTGCAATTGTTTTCCCACAAAAGTGGAATTACCCTTCAATTGTTCACTGTTGTCTTCCATATAGTTCAACCCCCTAACAATCAATGGCACCGCATTTTCTAGTGTTTCCTGTGCGTTTTGTCACGCATTCAGGAAACGTAGTGTGAACCTGTCCTAAAAGACTGCAAATAGACAGGTAAGAATCATTTATTGCAGAAGAGACACATTATATCTCGTCTGCAATAAAAGAGCCTGCCTGTCCACAAATGTTTACTTTCTAAGTAAAGTTCTATTTTAACCTCGCTCAGTAAATCAGCACCAGAGTAGTTTCACCGTTAAAGGGCAAGGGAACCCTGAGAGATGGAACGGCAGGAGGATCGAATACGGTACGAGAAAAAATCATTTCGCTGAAAAATTAATAGACACCTGGAACCAGTTCTCGGCAGATGTAGTGAGAAATCAACAATACGTGAATATAAACATGTCCTTGGGCTAGCAATTAATAAATAACATGAACAGGCTAGACGTATTCATCTGTATTGGCTATCAATTATTTCCATCCTAACCTTACAAGCTCACCAATAATGGTAGAGATAACGCAGAAGAGAGAGCTTTGGGTAATTGTGTCCCCATTAAAAAGACTCAGACATGCCACATTTTATAACCTAGAGAAACCGATATATTTTCAAGTCTGGATTAAGTTCAAGTGTACCCAAATCAAAGAACAAAAATGTAATATGACAATGTAATAAAGGGAATGTCACCGGCATGGCTGCTGTGAGAAACCACGGGGCCCCGTAGAGCCAACGTGACAGGGCTGCCAAATAAACACAGTTTACTAAGCTTCAGTTATGACTGGTACCGATCACTCATTGTGTTCATTCAGGAAAGGAGGGGGCTGATAAATGTGCCATATTTACGGACCATTCTCCAACTCTTCATCATAAGGATCCTATAATGTGTTTGCAGCAGGGAAGGAGAGAAGCCGGTAGCATTAAGGGGGTGGGGGGCACATCAGGGGGCTTGGGCAGCATGGGGAAATGTGTGGTGCTCCAGGAGCTACTGCAAAGAGAGCCATACAGAGGATCAGTGCCAGTAATTGCCCCCCTTTCCCCGCTGTGCCGATCACCTTCCCTACCCACATCCAATTCACCCAGCTGCTGGTCTGGGTCCCGTACAGGAGGACCAGTGGTACCCCCTTATCCACGGCCCTGGTCACCTGTCTCAAGGCTATTAGACTGTGTCCCCGCTCAAAAGGAATAACAGTCAGTATAAAAAAAAAAAAGAGATCTAGGGACCCAGTGAACCCCTAGATCTCTTTTTTGATTATAATGACTGTAAAAATGTTATAAATTTTAGCTTACCAGCCTTTACTGCATTCGTTTTTTTTAGACTTTTTTCCCTTTATTAATCCTGCCGCCAACACTCTTCCTGTCCTAAGATTACAACGCTTACTCAGTATTCTGTATGTATCATCCAATACAAAGGTATCCTAGGATTACAGAGCACCTCCACTTCTCCTGATCTCCACAACATAGGGGGAAGTGGTCTGTAGTCCACATAGATAGCTGGGAATAATGTAACTGAAAGCAGTTAGCACAGACAAACAGCACAAGACGTTATCATGTACAAGAAGTTGTCACGTCACAAACATTCCAGCAGGATCAACAGGTATTTTTTGGTACTTATCAAACAGTTACAAGAAAAAAACTTTCAATTGCATATTTAACAGACCAAGAGCAAACATATAATAAGGCCACTGTTAACGTTTACAATAACTTTAATTCCTCAACTGTTTTTTACAGATTTGTTGTAGATAGAACAAGAGAGATTGGATTCTCCGTGCATCCCAGCTGGCAATATTTTTTGTCAGTGTTGGAAGCATGAGACATGGTTGCTGGCCGGTGGCAGGGCCCCACTGCTAGGCAGCACTTTGGTGTTGCCTGTTCAACCCTTATTATTCTGACTTGTTGCAGTGCCAAAGCACTGTACTTGAAGGCCCTGGGATTGTGATAGAGTCTTGCTACCTGGCTCCCCACCCTTGCCATGCTGTCCATAATCACCTAGCTTCGTCTTTAGATTCTCCTGTTATTGACCCCTTACCTGGAAAATGAGCTGCTCATCAGATTTCTGCCTGCCCTAAGATTGTTTCTGGATTACACCTTAACTGCTGCCTTCCCTGACCTTGGATTGTCACAGGATTACGTTAATTCTCTGCCTCCTGCCTAGACCTCCTCTGGGCTTTCTGACAAAGTCTCACCAACAGTGCTTCAGCCCAAGCCTGATACTTCTGAAGACCAAAGGTACTCTTTTCTGTTCCCTTCACTCAGTTCCTTACTATAGTATTGTGTACTAAGACCCGTGCGCAACCAAGTACCAGTAGGCCTGCTAGCTTAAAGGAAACAGAGGCTGCTATAGGTAAAGCAACGCTCAAGTTACAGTCAAGTCTTAAGGTGAAGCTTCAGTTTGGTTTTCTATTTCAGATGCAAAATTTTTTGAAACTTGCACAGTGGTTGAAATCTGAACCATAAAGAGCACAGTAGACTGCAGAAGACAGATTGGAGGTCAGCTTTAAAACATTCAGTGCAGCAAGATTGATCAGACTTCCTACGAGGAAGCTATTTTGTTGTGTTATCTGGTGTTCTTCAGCCTCCCTTTCTTGCTCCTGTGTGTGTTGGGTGAAGGTGCCTTTATATTCAATGGATTAGATTCAGGCTTATTCAGAAAATGAGGAACCTGGAAACCACAGAATACCCAAAGATCGGGATGCCTCTATTGATATAGTGAAGCTTTTAAAATCCAGAGTGAATACTGTTCACCTTCTCATGAGGCCGACAGTTAAATTGGCTTGGTCAAAAACACTCTTCTAGATCCACCTCTTTATAAGCTTATGCCAGGACCCTGGTCTGAACCTACAACCTATGCTGTGTTTGGCAGTAGCTCTTCTTGCTAAGCCATCTGAGATGCTAGACAGCTTCCTGGACAATTCCTTGGACAATCTTGCCTTAAACCTTGTTTCTGATGAATTTTAAACTATTTTAAACTATTTGCTCCTCCCACGAACATCCTTTTTAAGTAATGCCTTTGCACTTCCTGTTTATTGTGCTCTCTCCAGCCAATGTTTCACCCTTGCTACAGTCCAAATCTTTGCTACGACTCATTACCAACGTTAGATTTCTTCCTCAACTATGCTTCTGCTTGATCCCAACTTGCAACCACTTTTTACCAACCTTTGGCTTGTTCCTTGACTATGCTTCTGCTTGATCCCACCCTGCAACCATTTGTTACCAACCTTTGGTTTGTTTATTGCCTATTCTTCTGCTAGATCCATACATGCTACTGTACATATGCCACTCGACCCTGGATTACTCACCTCCTGTTGGGGCGATCCTAAGGACCGTGACCTGGTGCTAATATGCAGCAAAACCCATCTCCCCCATCAGGAGCTCTGGTGAAAACTGGTTAGTGCTTAGACCCTGCACCTTGGGTGAACCCACGTCATCCGCAGGGTGACCTGCTTGTATACTTATCTTGCTGGTCGGTGGGAGGCTCTCTACTGCTATAGCTCATGGTTTTCGAGCCTGATCCCTGACAGCTTGTTGACAAGGGATCTTCATAAATGGCCATATAAGTAAATTTGCATGGCAATAGCGCTTTACAGGATAGCACCTGTAGGACTGGATGAATGTAGGGAGTCAATCCCACAGGAATAATAAAGAATAAAACTCCAACTTCTGTAACACTTTTAAAGGGAATGCTACATGTTTCAGAGTGAACATCTCCAAAAGATGCCTTGACAACAAACATATAAAGAGGTGGAAATGTCCTTATTGATAGGCGCTTGAAGAGATTTTTTTCTAGAAGCCCATTTACTGTCATTGCACATATGTGTTCTTATGATCACATGGGAAGATGAGCACTGTTCACTCAAGATGTTAAAATCTTGATTGTATTGATACTCCTAGAGACGCCCCTTTCTTTTTTGTGGTTTCAGTGACATTTAACCCCGCTCAAAGGGATCAAAGCATCAGCTACCTTGGAGGCTTACTTCTATAAATTACAGCTTATAATTTCATGGCCATTCCTGGCAACCACAAAGAATTAGTTATCTTTGGTAGTCAGGTGCAGAAGATGAATGCTAGGATATAGACTAGAACCAGTCAATAGGTTTGCCTGTGCCCCCTGGATCAGTCTAGCTGCAAAGAATTTCATGTTTGACTGAAGTCTATCTTTAATGTTAGATCTCATGTTGTTCCTCTAAAGCAAATTAATTGCCATAATCAAAGACTCATGTTCTGAATTTAAACCTCCGGCTGCTATCCTTCAAAGTGTTTGATGTTTCCTGTTGTATTGTCTACAGGTGGTAAAGTCTCAGTTCAAGGCAAGTGAAAACATTAAGAGAATTATAGGTTGCCTTGTTGGACCCACTGTAAAGAAAAGATTTGTAAAGAGGAATTAGTTGTGTTCCAAAATATTAGATCATGGCTTGTTTCGTCTTTACCTAATGCGCCAACAGTTCCTATTCACAAAGCTCTTTGTCTTTTCTTTGTGTCTTTCTTTGCTTTCAACAACATTTATAGATGTTTATCTAAAGTAGAAGTATTTGAAGCAAACAGACTTTTCAGAGTGTTCCTGGTTCCCTCTGTGCCAGTCTTTGTCTTATCTGCTGGTGGTAACTGCTGGACACCAGGACTTACTTTTCATGGGACTCAACAACAGTTGATCAAAGCTCTGTTTTCTACATAGGAATACATGGGAAAATCTTTGGATGGGCATGAGGAATTCACTGGCTCATCAACAAAGGCTGTACATTTAAAGAAATGCAATGGAATGGTGCACAATAGGTGAGGACAGGTGCCTGGAGAAGGAACACTGGGTTATTTGTCTAATGGATGTAAAATTTCTGCTTTGCTTTTGTAGCTGTAGATTTCAACAGCTCAACTACAACAGCACTCTTAGGGGATAGGGCCATGACTTGAATTCTGATTTAACTGACATTGTGCTCCAGAATCCTCCAAACACCACAGCTATATTTGAACAAGATTCCAGATATAAATGCTACTCAATGATGGAGCAGTGGTCTCCAAACTGCAGCCCTTTACTTGATTTCTTCTGGTCTTGGGGTATTATTTCCCCCACTGTCAACAACAGTTGGGCATAGTTCCTGCAACTGACACCAACAATGGGGCACTATTCCTCCCATTGACACCAATGATGGTGCAATACTTTTCCCATTGACACCAATGATGGCACACTATTCTTCCCATTGACACAAATGATGGCACACTATTCCTCCCATTGACACCAATGATGGCACACTATTCCTCCCATTGACACTAATGATAGAGCACTATTCATACTACTGACAACAATGATGGGGCACTATTCCTCTCATTGACACAAATGATGGGGCACTATTCCTCCCATTGAAACTAATTACCACTAATACCAATCATGGGGCATGGTTTACTCCATCTGATGCCAGGATATTTTCTACTGCAACTGGCCACAATACGGGCCCCCCTAAAGTTTGAAGGACAGTAAACTGGCCATTTGTTTAGAAAGTCTGGAGACCACTGCCTTGGAACATCAGAGTCTTGAGCATGAGCTCTACAAAAATCTGCATAAAATTTGCCAGTTCTGTGAAACCTGCTAAATACATTCCAGACACCATGAAACAAAAGGTGTACAAAGTCTTTCAGTTGTTTTGAAAGCAGCCACAGCCTGCGTAGAATAGCCGGTTCCCTGCCAGCACACTGCAGAAAAGCACCCTTGACAGCACTGCTGTCTTCCTGCATAGGTACCATGGACTTCCTGACTGCTGCCGGAAAGAGAGAGCCGCTTGTAGGTCATCTTGGCAGGTAGAGAGCCTAGTCTGTGCAGGAAGATAACAGCACTTACTGTATGTAGCACAGGCTGCTACCATCTGTCACAGCATCCCCAACGGCCAGACTGACCAGAATGTTCTGCCATGAAAAGAATTAGCTTGAGCCAAGCTAATTTTTTTATGATGGGTCCTCTCTAAAAGGACCTTTGAGAAAGTCTGGGAGGACGCAACGCGTCAGCTGGATGCAGTAACATGACATCATCACAGCAGTCATTGACGAGCCACCGTCTTAGATTGCTTGCATCAGTGTTTACTTACTGCTGTTGATCCTAAGAAACTTTTGTAAGTGCAATTTTACTTTTTTTTAATACAAATTAATGGTTTTACACTATGGGGCTTGTTTCTGATTTTTGGATGGCCATGAATTGGAGATGTAATTAATCAAGGGGTGGATGTGAGCAGATCTTGCTGTGAAATATCTGAAAAAGAACATACTTTACATTTAAGCACTAATTAACCTCCTGTTTATACAAATAGTGGGGTCCAACTTATAAGATGAGCATACACACTCAACATTACGGTGGTGGTATTAGGCACATTGCATGGAAGAATTTTTAAGGCATGGTGGAAGAATCTTTTGAGCACTTTATGAATGCAAAAAAAAATACTTTTTATGGGATTGTTTTTGGGACACATAATTCATTTTTTTTAGTGATTGATTTTACCCCTCACCTCACCCCCTCAGTCTCCAATTGCATCACCAGCCTACTAAGTGACATATCGGACTGGATGTCACTCCACTTCCTCACACTCAACCTTTCCAAAACTGAGCTTCTAGTACCCCCCCAACCCGTGCCCCCCCCCCCAACTTCTCCATCAAGATCAACAACACTACCATCAGTCCCACCCCTCAAGCCAGAGTACTAGGTGTAATCCTAGACTCCAATCTGTCCTTTCAGCCCTAGGTCCAGTCACTGACAAACTCATGTAGACTTCACCTCCGCAACATCTACAAGATACGACCGTTCCTAACCTCGGAAACCACTAAGCAACTCATTCACTCCCTTGTTATATCAGGCCTCGACTACTGTAACTCCCTCCTCATCAGCCTACCTTACCGCAGGCTATCCCCACTACAGTCCACCATGAATGCTGCTGCCAGACTCATTCACCTTACTAACTGCTCTATATCTGCCACCCCTCTCTGCCAATCCCCCCAGTGGCTTCCAATTGCCCAACGGATAAAATTCAAAACACTAACACTGACTTATAAAGCTGTTCATAACACTGCCCCTAATTACATCACCGACCTTGTCTCTAAATACCACCCTAACCGTACTCTCCGCTCCTTGCAAGACCTCCTACTCTCTAGCTCCCTTGTCTCCTCCTCCCATGCTCGTCTCCAGGATTTCTCAAGGGCTTCACCCATCCTCTGGAACTCCCTACCCCAAGCTATCAGGCTATCACCTACTCTGTTCACCTTTAGGTGCACTCTGAAAACCTATCTCTTCAGGGAAGCCTAACCCGCCCCCAGCTAATACTGGAATCCACTACTCCTCCTACCACTCCATCCCCCACAGCTAATTACCTCTTGTACCACTATTCCCTCCCTCCTAGATTGTAAGCTCCAAGGAGCAGGGCCCTCTAATCCCTCTTGTATTAAACTGTATTGTTACTGTACTGTCTCCCTCCATAATATAAAGCGCTGAGCAAACTGTTGGCGCTATATAAGTCCTGTATAATAATAATTGATAAATAAGGACATTTATTCTGAGTTAAATTTGCCTTGCATGTGAAGTTTTGCATGTTTGTATAAACGCATGGCATAAGAGATAGTGTTATCACACCAGGAAATCTGGACTTATAGTTTCACATATAATAGGGGTATACACTTGTAATTTGTCACTACATATATAAACACATTTTACAAGCATAAGTGTGAATTTTGATTTATAGTCTGGGATTTCTCACGAGCGTTTTACTACATTTTTTTAACTATATTTATATAAGTGAAGAGCTTCCACATATTGGTATGAGCAGCTCTTGATAGATACATGCAATCGTGATATTAGTTTGTTACAGTTAAGTGTAGTGCGGGGATCATTTGGAGTTCTCTTAGTATATTGTGAAATGTCTACTTTAAAAGGTAGATACACTTTTATTTTATTATTATATTTTTAACAGGTATAATTATTATCATATTTTACTAGACACATGCAAAGAAGTCATTTTTATCTCTGGGGTTTGTACCTTTACAAAGCAGAACTAGCAATGCGTGTTTACTGCTCTCCTGCCTCTTTAACCTAAATGTGGTCAGAATGTTTTTTTCTCCTGTTTTCTGTGTCACCGCTCTAAAGGAGACACACATTAGGGAATTCTCTCCTAAAATAAAATAAAAACGAAGCAGAAGGTTACAGTCTGTGTTTTATTTCTCGAAGGCAAGCTTTAACAAAGGTATATTTTCCCAGTTTAATGCAGTATCAGGACCAATAATGGGTGTAGCTAGGGGGTTGTTGTTTTTGGGAGATATTAAGCATTTGAATTCCAGGGGG
Organism: Staurois parvus; assembly: GCF_062004578.1. NCBI lineage: Eukaryota > Metazoa > Chordata > Amphibia > Anura > Ranidae > Staurois > Staurois parvus. Next base: position 829,031 of record NW_028318079.1, on the reverse strand, counting down.
CATTTTTCAAACGATTTGTTCCAGCTCTTTTTCCTAATAGCACTAGGACTCTGTCGGGCTGTCAGTGACAGCCAGTTTTCATTGCTAAGACCAGTAGCTGAATAGATCCCCCTCCTGGGCTTTCTGTCCTGCTATACAAACAGGGGTTTGGTTTAAATGGGATCTTAAAGCAAAAGCAAACAGTTACATTGCAGCTTACAAATGTGGTGGCTGCATTAGTGTTCTTTTTTTAAGCTTTTTTTCACCTGATAACTCAGCCAGTAAATCTGTTTTAAAACCTTTATGCCAAGAGGAAAAAAAACCTCTTTTCTGTAACTGATTACAGTATAAAGTGTGAGTTGGGGTTTGGCTTCAGTTTGTTAGTGTATTTAAATGTGCTAGTCCAGATTAACAATGCTGCTGCCCAAAGGAGTCTCTGTTGCTCTTGCATCCAGAGTGGGGGCACTCTAATACAGGGGGTGTGTTACTGGCCAGATCAACAAGTGAAAACATGGGAAAAAATGAAAAAAAAAAAGCCCACGCAAGCGCAGCTCATTGTACAAATTCACAATGCCAAAATGAACTAACTCCCGTGCATGAGTGACCTCATCTCAGACCAGCCAGTGAAAGTGGCCAGCAATCGATACTTGGAAGCTGGTCACTCAGAGATGTCAGCAGCTGATGGGGGGCTCATGGGCACCACATTGCTGAAGTGAAGGTAAATACAGTATAGATATGGTTTAAGCCTGCTTTCATTGCTTATTATACTTTGGCGTAAGTGTCAATCTTATGAGAGTTGTTAAAATACAGTAATGAGGATTGACGGGGGGAGCACTGTGGGTGGCCCAGAATGTTATTTATTCGACACTCCTGGAAGTGTCAAATTTGCATTGTCACACACATATCTATGCTCTACATCAGTGGTCCCCAAACTGCGGCCCAAGGGCTCCAAATTGCGGCCCTTTGCTTGCCTTTGGGACATTTTTCCTCCTACAGATACGAGGCACATTTCCTTCCACTGATACCAACAATGAGGCACCATTCCTTCCACTGACACCAACAGTGGGGCATAATACCTCCCACTGACACCACAATCTAGTACTATTCCTCCAATTGACACCAACAATGGGACACTATTCCTCCCACTGACACAAATGATGGGGCACTATTCCTTCCACTTGCACCAACAATGGGGTACTAGTCCTCCCACTGACACCAACAATGGAGCATTATTCCTCCCCCTGACACAAATGAGGGGACACTATTCCTCCAACTGACACCAACAATGGGGCTCTATTCCTCCCACTGACACAAATGATGGGGCACTATTCTTTCCACTGACAGCACCAATGGGATACTCGTCCTCCCATTGACACCAACAATGGAGCACTATTCCTCCCATCTGTACCAAGAACACTCCTACTGACCAAAGGCGCTATGTAATTTTTTATTCCCACTGATTACCAAGCCTGAGGCACTGTTTACTTCACTCACATGTGGCATTTTCAATTCTCACTGGCCACAGTTTGGCACCCCTAAGGTCTGAAGCACAGTAAACTTGCCCTTTGCTAACCCCTGCTCTATTGAGTAAGTTCTCCTGATACAGGGTCTCTTTAAAAATCCTAAAACATTCAAAAACTGGTTTATTATATTTACCCAGAAGCCTCTTCTCCTAATATGATCTAACCTGACATTAGTAAAACTCAAAGATTTATGTTGCTCAGTTTTCTGATATCTATATTTTCATTTTCACAATCACATGTTTCATTTTCAAGATACAATCACAGTATGCTCTTGCTTTCCTCAAGTAACTTGATACTTCGACATTACGATTTTAACTACATGTGACTGCTAATTTGCATCAACAGGCTACCTTTCTGATATCAAGTTTGCTCCCTGTAACAACAGGCTCTAGGAGGAACCAGCTGCTTCATTGTGAAAGCAGAATGTGTTATGCTAAGCCATACAATGATGTAGACAGACTGCACTTAAGATAGATCTTGATAAGATAAAGAAGCTATTTCCAGAGCTCAATGTTGTATCATTATGATTTTGCAATAAATATTGGTATAGCCCAAATCCCCTTTTGAGTTAAAAATTAAAAACCAGCACTCACCGCCCCCCAGAATCCATTTTGAGTTGAACGACAACCATTGTCCCCCATCCCAGTTCCTGTTAGTCAAGGGCGTCATGGACACACCTAGTTCATGTCACATGATCAGTTCACCATACATTAAGAGATGAAACAGTACCACCTGCAGGTAGTTTGCAGGAATACTTCATCCCAAGTGCACAACTTTCAAAAGTGCTGGCATTTTGGGGCTCATCATAGACACATGGGGGCCCATCATCATGCCAAATGGGGCTCACAGTTGACCTAGTCAGCATTGCTCTCACACACCGTTATACATTTTCTGCATTGTCCAGATATAAGGACTGCCCACCAATGCCAAAGAAACAGAAAGATCTGTGCAGTCACTGGAAAAAATACATAGTTCAAAGAGGGTAGTGGTGGTGGTGGTGGGGGGGGGGGGGGGGGGTTGGGTTAGGTTACACCAAAAGTAAAGTCGGGCTTTAACTATTGCTAACGGATTGCTAATTAGCAATAAATGTTATTCATCAAATCAAACACCACACCACCACATAATGATTGTCAGTATAGGTGGCCTGAATCAACCTCTGACATCTTAGATCTCTTGGGGGCTCCAGCAGAGACTTTTACCTGCAATAATTACAACCTCTATTCTCTCCCAATGTTTGTCAGTGTAGGTGGGCTAAGTTAACCTCTGACATCTTAGAACTCGTGGGGCCGCCTGCAGAGAGTACTTCTTGCTATAACTCCAGTCTCTATTATCTCCCATCTGGGAATAATGGGTATTCTTACCCTCCTTTGGGTGTCTTACCAATCTGCTGCCATTTCGGGGACACATCATCATGTCACATCACCAGTGGAACTCACAGTAGTCCTACACAGCATTGCGCTCACACATCGTTATACAAGTTCTGCTGCATTGTCCAGGTGTAAAGAATGCCCACCAATGCCAAAGAAACAGAAGAATCTGTGCAGTCCCTGAAAAAATGCATGGACAAGGGTGCTTCAAAGAACGTGGTAGTTGAAGGATTACACCAAAAGTAGAGTTGGGCTTTAACTATTGCTAACTGATTGTCAAAGTGGAGCTCCAGTCAAAAAGTAAAAAAATTAAAAGTCTACAAAAACTGTAGCTTCTGACTTGTAAAAAACAGACACTCACCTGCCCTTCAATCCAGTGGTGTGCTCCCTGCAGCCGGTTTCAGCAGCCATCCTCTCTTCCCGGTGCGGGCATCTTAAGTGTGGGCACCCGGCTGTGACAGGTTGTGGCTTCACTGCTCATGTGCGAGTACAACTGCGTCTTGTGCATGGTCCCGAAGTCTTCTGGGACCTGCCATGTGTCCCAGAAGACTGCAGGGGGGGGAGGGGGACAACTTCTGCTTCCAATCACCTAGGTGGTCACATGACAGCGTAAGTGGGAACGGGTACCTGTCAAAATTGGGTACCCGCTCCCCAATCCTTAACTGGGAGCGCGGAATGAAGCCTTAAAGCAGAACTTCCCCTTTTGGGTGGAGCTCCGTTTTAACAACTCATGCGATTCATAATCACCTAGGTATATTGGGTATTCTTAACCACCTTTGGGTGTTTTACTCCTCGGCTTGCATTCTAAATCTCAATTTGAAATGAAAATATCCATCCTGTCTTTTATCTATTCAGATTGCTAATTGTACTGTAAAATTAATGTTTTAACTTATGGTAAGGCCCAACTCCAGACAAAACGGTGCTTGTAATGTTTTTTTATATAATGGATAGGAGTTAGAACCCCTGCCGTGTCCCCACAACAGAGAGTTCTCCTTTTATTATCATGGGGAGAGTACAGCAAACAGAAAATAATAGGAAATCTCTCCAAAGGTGACAAAGAAAGCATTAAAAACACTTTTTCTAGTAGCATGAGCAAGGTTAGAGAGGATTTTTATTGCTATCCTTGTCTTCTTGTCCCTGTGGTCATAATGGTTTGTCCTGGTGTCACAGGGACAGGAAGTGGAGGGAAATCTCTAAAATGCTCTCATTGGCAAAAATAAACATGTAGGTTCTATTCCTTTTCCATCATATTGAAAACTAAAAAAAAAACCCTGGAGTTGGACTTTAGGTCACTTAACCTAGAACTATAGGCAAAATTTTTTTGTTCATTTGGGATGTAATGGAGGGTCATAACCGCTCTAGTTTTTTTTGCCATCTGTGTCTCATTCGGTAGATTTACCTTCACTTCCTGTCCCTTAACCAAAACAGGGAGTGAAAGGAAATCCCTGCGAATTGAGGGAATTCATTGGGTCCTCCAGGTCACCAGAACTAGTGCCCCTATTGGAAGATTTCCCCTCAGTTACTGTTTTGGGGACAACCACGCTCCAGCACGTGACTCCTTTGACCAATCAGATTTGCCATGTCCTGTCCCGGAGCCCTACCAAAAGGAAGGAAAGAAGAGCGTGTTTTTCAAATGATTTCAGCTCATCAGCCACAGAGGTAAGTACAGTGGTCACCAGGGGGTGGGGAGGGTGTAAAGTGTTAGTTCAACTTTTAATTTCTTTCTCAAAAGTGAACTTACACTTTAAAATCCAGCTGAAGTCCCACACATTTTTTAAACCTGTTCCCCAACATGTTAGGATTTATGACTGATTTTGCTAGAAAATGCTTTAAACTATATTCTCTCAGTGAAACAGCTGCTTTGTGATCTGACAGTGCAGTGTCCTGTGGTGGCAGAGCTGAGTAACAGCCACACCCCTAAGTATATTTGTTGTCTCATGCAGACTTGTATTGCCAAGAAGAAGAGGGGGCGTGTCTGTCCCAGGTTTGTTACATTAAGGTCGTGGGTATAACTCTTGCAACAAGAAAGCGGAGGTAACACTATGAAAATGGAGATTGTTATTACAAAGTCTATCTGACTGCATATCTATTTCTTTGACTTTAATCAGGCTTTAAAATTTGTAGGGCCCATCAGAATTAAGTTAGCCAGCTGTTTTACCTTTGACAGGTTTGTCATCCTTACTTTGTCGTAACATCATTTCTAAGTGTACGCTGCACTTCCTATTACTTGCTGCGATTTAAGTAGTACAGTCACAGCGTTCAATCGAGCGGACAGATTTGCCTATTACTTTATCTGAACATGGAGTTATTGGTTTCCGCCATGCCTGGCTTCCTCTCCTACCACTTGGAGCTCTCTGATTCTAATCAAACTTGATGGATGACTCACTTAATATTTAGCTTCATCTAACTCAACTCTTTCTCATGAATAGCAAATAATAACATTTCACAGAATATCAGATGATTTCTCCAGAACATTTTGCCCCTCTGACAAAGGTTGAAATGTTACTTCCTCAAAAAAAAGAAAAGTGGAATAGTGAACTTTGAGAAATTCTGGTTTAATGATCAATGTGATATTTAGAAGAAACTCTAAATGTAGAATGTAATAATTAAAGTGTATGTCAGGGCAAAATAAAAAAAAATAAAAACATATTTGGTACATCTCTACAATACATGCACTTTTCTCTATGTCTTAGCATAAGAGTATAACTATAGCACAAGGGAAGGTGTTCTGTAGTACAGCAGGTGGAGCTCTAGGATCCTTTTTACATTATCAGCATGATTACTTTTCATCTGTGCTAAAAGATGTACATTGTTGGAATGGTTCATCACAGCAAGAACTCATACTTTATCACTGTGGTCTCCAAACTGTGGCTCAGGGGCCAGACGTGGCCTTTTACTTGCTTATATCCAGCCCTTGGGACACTATTCCTCCTCGTCCTAAAACCAATGATGGAGCACTCTTCCTTCCAATGACACCATCAATGGGGCACTATTCCTTCCATCAACACCATTGATGGGGCACTATTCCTCCCACTGATACCATCGTTGGGGCACCATTCCTCCCACTGACACCATCGATGGGGGCACCATTCCTCCCACTGACACCATCAATGGGCCACTATTCTTCCTGCTACATTCAATGATGGTGTACTATTCCTCCCAATGACACCATTCGTGGAATAGACTCTCTCAAGAGTTGGTTCTGACCAGCTCAGTGGATTGCTTTAAAAGAGGCATGGATTATTTCTTAGATACACAGAATATAACTGGATATAACATTTATAGGTAAAGCAGATCCAGGGAATATCCAATTGCCTCTCGGGGATCAGGAAGGAATTTTTTTTGCTGCAGGAGCAAATTGGATCATGCTTTGCTGGGTTTTTTGCCTTCCTCTGGATCAACTGTGGGTATAGGATTATAACTTTTTTTTTTTAATGGTTGAACTGGATGGACTTTTGTTTTTTTTTCAGCCAGACTAACTATGTAACTATTGCTCCCACTGACAACATCAATGATATACTATTCCTCCCACCAACACTATTGATAGGGCACTATTTTTTCCACTCACACCATCGATGGGGAACTATTCTTCCTGTTAAAAGCAATGAAGGGGCAGTGTTTACTCCCACTGATGCTGAAGCATTTTCTACTCCCACTGGTCTTAATCTGGCCCTTTGTTTAAAACATTTGGAGATCCCTGTTTTATCAGATTGCTCATTGGAGGTTTCAATAAGAGAAAGGAAGCTTCAAAGCAAAGTTCTGTGTTGTCTCTTTAGATAACATATAGTGCTCTGGGAATCTTTTGTCATGTGTTTGGGTCCAACCTCAACCGCTCCAACTTTTTTGTAAGGCTTGTCTATTCTTCAGGCTAGCCTATGAAAGATTTACATAACCCTCCTATTTAGGGCTACTTTCTGGTCTAAGGACAGGTATTAGAGCTAAAAGTAACAAAGGAAGAGACCCACGGAGGTGTTTCAGTTGCTACCCCATTGACATTCTGAACACACGCTAGCAGAAAATGGCTTGTTATTTGGTACTGTTAGACACACAGAGGAGACGGCACATGTTTTCAGCATTAGGTCATACAACTGTAAAGTAAAGGGTCAAATATACATTTCATAGGTCAGCCTGTACATTTATCATGATTTTGGTCTAAATCTCTAGACTTTTGCATATGCCCAATCATGACCGCTCCGCTACTAGTTACTAGTACTAGTGGTGCAGCAATTACAGCTGAACTTCAGACAGATATAAAAACCCCAACCCAGAAATGTATTTATTGATCTATCAATAAATGTCATTTTTAATTCAATCACTAAATTTGACTTGGTATCAGCCTTCCACAGTTCACTATACAGCTGCGCTCAGACTGGGAGTCAATCATGTATGCCAATGTGTTGACAATGAACATTCTCATAGCAAGGTAGAGCATAGTGAGTAGAAAGATGTGCTCATCGTTCTCTTGTTGCTCTTTCACTGTCCAATCAGAAGGCTGGGGGTGGAGAATGGACAACACCGTACGCCATAACTATTAGTGGTATGATCCACCTGGCTGTAATGTCTGTGTAAATCTCAGGACTGGATTGATTTAATTCCCATATATTTATTTCACCCGTGAAGTTAGCTGTTTGCCTGGAGTTCAGCTTTAATGGATTAGCATTATTTTCTTTTAATATTTTCTATTGGAATTTTGTGTATCACCATCACAACACTCACACAGAATTCAGTAGTCCCAAGTCTTGTTAAATTCATGTGGTCAGTGAATAGGATAATATGGCACAAACTGCCATCCTGTGGTGTCACACCGATTTAATGTCTTTTGCAATTTTTTACAACTGTGCAAGCCATCTGCCTCAGCACTCGGAAATGGCAAATAAAGTGTCGCCTAGCTTTTCTTTTTACCTAAATTGTATACTGTAACATAAAACTCTTATTGGGCTCAATTAGGTCCTGAAAACCACATATTTAATTCTAAATATGTCACCTCATAGCTAATCAGTGTTTACACCTTGCATAAATGATTCATTTGTTCTAAATTATACATACAAAGGGTCACTTGCAAGTCATAATCATTGTGGGGGCCGTGCAGGTTATACACACTGTGCTGAATTAATCCAACTCGCTAACAAGCAGGTGCAGGTCCACAGTTTGTGAATGGTACTCATTTTAAACATGTGCATGTTTATGCCTGTAATGCAGATTTAAAACTGAACTCCAGGTACAAAAACGTTCACCTACAAGTATATAACTCTGTAGCTCGCCCCTGAAAGAGAAACTGGTGAACTGAGTTCTATTTCCCCCTCTTCCAGCACACACAGCACTTTTGGCACTCTTCCACTGGCTCCAAAAGGGGTTTCTTTTCTGGGTTTGAATCAAGAACGATGAACTTGAATAAGGATGGGGAGCATGGGAAACTGTGAAACTGAACAACTTGAGGACTCCTCTGTGACGATCGCGCGTCAGACCCCCGACCTTCTCACCAAACTCGTGACCGAAGGACTAACCAATCTGACACCGCGTGCGTAACAATGCCACACCCAGCTGCACCCTGCACAATGATTTTACAGCTAATGGGACCACAATCTATGTATCGGCAGCCTGAATGCAATTGTTACTGGGTCAGGTTAATTACGCAATTAACCCTTCACACTGCCACCACCTCCTTTTTGTACAGAGAAAGAGGAAACTCAGCAATACACTAGGATGATTGGTTAATTGTCGGTATACCGCTATCTTGGCGGACAGGTTATACAGAGGGTTAAACACTCATAGTAGTGTTCTTCAGCGGCAGGGATTCGTAAGTCAAATTAAAGAGCTATAGAAACAGTTCAACACTCTCAGAAAGTAAGATTTACTACTAAAAGGTCAAAACGGTGCAGTAGAAATATTTACAGAAAAAAGATGTAACACATATATATATATATATATATATATATATATATATATATATATACAGAGCACAACAGCACAGCAAACAGATAACAGGAAGAAATTTAGGAAAATGAGTACTTGCCGAAAGATGCCTGGGGTTAAGCAGTTTCAAGACTGATGAGCTCAAAAGGGATTTCTGGTCTCGCACTCAGTTTTGTTGTTACAGCGAGATTCTCCTTTCTCTCTGTCTGCTAGATGTTAAAATGCAGAAGGTCCTCACTTCTCTGTCTACACACAAAACATAACAGCCTCTTTCCTACTCAAAATCAACGGGGTGTCTTTTACAACAGAACCCAATTGCCTTATTTGGTAAAAGGATTGTATAAAGGCAGGAACTAGCAAGGTAGACTGAACGCATTCCTGAGGGAGGGGGGAATTCGGAGGAGGGAGACTGATTTGGAATTTAAGAGAAATACCAAAATGCAGAAGTTTGGAGCAAAATGGAGAACCGCACCTCTCCCTGTGTGCATGATTGTTACATCCTCAACTTCTGTTTGCGTGGTGCACAAAAATAAATGTCCCACAGGATCTCTATGCTAACGGTAACCTGTACTCCTTCAAGATTGTAACCACTTGCCTACCGGACACTTTTACCCCCTTCCTGCCCAGGCCAATTTTCAGCTTTCAGCGCTGTCTCACTTTGAATGACAATTGTGTGGCCATGCAACATTGTACCCAAACTAAATCATTTTTTGAGACAGACAGAGCTTTCTTTTGGTGGTATTTAATCACCACTGGGTTTTTTATTTCTTGCTATACATACTAAAAAAGACAGAAAATTTTGAAAAAAGAAAGTTTTTTCTTAGTTTCTGTTATAAAATTTTGTAAATAAGGATTTCTTCTCCTTCACTGATGTGCACTAATGAGGCTACAGTGATGGGGACTGATAGGAGGCACTAATGGGCATTGACAGACATCACTGATGGGCACTGAAAGGTAGCACTCATATATGGCATTGATAGGCAGCACTGACGGGCACTGATAGGAGGCACAGATAGGTGGCACTGATTGGAACTGTTAGGCAGCACTGATGGGCACTGATAGGTGGCACGAATGAACACTAATAGGCGGCATTGACTGGCACTGATAGGCAGCACTGATAGGCAGAACTGACTAGCACTGATAGGCAGCACTGACTGGTACTGATAGCTGGCACTGAAAGGCAGCTCTGATGAGCAATGATATGTGGCATTGATGTGCACTGATATGTGGCATTGATGTGGCACTGATGGACACTAGTATGTGACATTGATGGGCACTGACAGGTGGCAATTGTAGGCACTGACAAGTGGCACTGATGGGGCTACACTGAGTGTACATGTCCCCTCTGAGGAATGCCGCTTACCGACTCTCCTTTCCTCATGCGCTGTCAGAGTGAGGAGAGGACTGCCAATAAAATGTCCTATTTACATGCAATCAGCTATGATTGCACACAGCTGATCACATGATAGAGCCTACGTCATTGGCTCTTTACTGCGATTGGTGATCACCGTGCCACAATGACGTCCTCCCAGAACGAGATAACTGCCACCTGTCCGTCATTTCCTTACAGTGGGTGGGAGACGGTTAAAAAATACACACAGTCACTATTCTTCAGCACTGGGGTCTCTTACTCACATAGACACAGGATCATCAGTAGCCTCCTATGAATATGCACCAGGCTCTTCCTAGTGAGGGAGATGCAGACTCACACCACCAAAGGACAACAGGGCTCTCTCCCACAACTTCTTCCTGACTCTCTCCAGTGAGCATCTCCAGACCCCACTTGATCCCTTGACATGAGCTTGTGAATAGGCCCCCAGCTGAGCCTAGCTGGGACTTCGGAGTCTTCCTGATGGCTTCCTCCCAGACTTTTCCAAGCGGCAGAGCCCCTGTACAGGGGTCTCCTCCTGTGGGACCGGACCAAAGAACACTGCGCCCTGCTGCTCAGGCCTCAGACTATTTATGGGCTCTCTCACCACCTACTGGGCACACATCCCTAGGGATTGGAGGGAGTCCCATAATTATTCAGGCTGCATGCCCTGTTCTTCCTCCCACTATGCTTCTAAGGAACCTCCAGAAGACTGGGGGAAGTAACAGAGCAACAACCTATGAAACACTGTACAGCCCTAAATAATCAAGCCCTGCACCTCTGATTACAGTGCAGCAAACTAAATTTGCCTAGCAGCCTACTCTGCACTATGTGGGTGCTGCAACTCATTAGCCGCAAAAGATGTAAATGCACTTTGTGTGCACTGAGCACCTTTGCCAACCCAGTTATTACCATACCATATAAGATTTAAATAAGAATACACATGCCTCTTGTATTTAGACAATATTTGAGTGAAATGGAGGTCAGCTTTAAAAGGAACCTGTTGACATAGAAATATAAAGTGCCTATGGCATATTCCATTGTTATTCCATAATTTAACCCTTTTACCACCACCGGCACAAGCCAAGAGTGTGTGTTCCTGCTAATGGCTCAAAGGGGTTTATTTACTAAAGCTGGGTAGTGCAAAATCAGGCTCACTTCTGCATAGAAACCGATCAGCTTCTAACCTCCGCTTATTCTGTTAAGTTTTGGCAATAAAACCTGGAAGCAGATTTTTTTTCTATGCAGAGAGTCTGATTTTGCACTCTCCAGCTTTAGTAAATAAATCCCAAAATGTAACTTTTGGATCCTGCTGTCACTTTTCCCAGCTAATGGAGTGTGATCTGCGCTCCATTAGGTTCATTGGAAAGCAGGTGAGATATCTTTCAGACCCCTGATATCACTGTCACCAAAAAATGCATCACAGAGAGGACTTTGTGATGCAAAAAAAGTTTAGGAAAAAAGTATAAAACTTAAAGTTAAACTCAACCTTTTAAATCCCCCCCTTCCCCATACACACATACAAATATAATTTCAGGAGTTGGGGGCACCTACACTCAAAAGCATCGATTGCGCTATACATGTTACATATTGCTGCACACACCAGAGTGTGTTGCGTTTGGAAAATATAGGGTACCTAAGTTTGTCGCCATTTCATGGGCGCAAGTAATTTTAAGGCTGCTTTCACATTGCACTATTGAAAAGATTCATTAAAAATGCATGTGTGTTTTTGATGCATTTTTTATGTGTTTTCTAGATTCTAGATTTTCTAGACTCTCAACATGCACCTGTGAAACATGGACATTTGACTAAAAAACCGAACCGGATATCGTCTGTGAGTATGTCTTTATTATTCTTTCACTCCTTACAATAAACCTTGGATAATGCACTAGGTGTGTACGCCACCTGTTTTCTCTCTATTTGACTAAAAAAAACCACCAAAAATTTAACCGCTGCAAATTTTTAACACATTTTCCATTCATTTCAATGGGGGGCTGTGTTTTTGGTGCTGTATTGAAAAGCGCACCAAGGATGCAGCATGCATGACTTTTCAAAACGCACCGTATCCACAGTGCAGTAGTGTGAAGAGTCCCCTATAATTTTAAGGAAAATATGACAAAGCAAAGACACATCAGTGTGAAAGCAGCTTTAGCTTTGACATATTGGGTATGGATTTACTGGTGTAACCTCATCTTTTATATTTTACAAAACAAAAATTGGAACTACCACAATTTTATTTTCTAGGGCGGTCTGCTTTCAGAAAATATACACAGCTCAAAAAAATTAAAGGAACACTTTGAAAACACATCAGATCTCAATGGGGAAACATGCTGGATATCTATACTGATATGGACGGGGTAATGTGTTGAGAACGTAAGGATGCCCCATCGTTTGATGGAATTGAAAATGATCAACCTACAGAGGACTGAATTCAAAGACACCCCGAAAATCAAAGTGAAAAAATCATGCAGCAGGCTAGTCCATTTTGCTGAAATTTCATTGCAGCAACTCAAAATGGTACTTAGTAGTTTGTATGGCCCCCATGTGCTTGTATGCATGCCTGACAACGTCGGGGCATGCTCTTATGAGACGAAGGATGGTGTCCTGGGATATCTCCTCCCAGATCTGGACCAGGGCATCACTGAGCTCCTGGACAGTCTGAGGTGCAACCTGGCAGCATCGGTGGACCGGATCATGACATCCTAGAGGTGTTCTATTAGATTTAGGTCTGGTGAGCGTGCGGGCCATTCAACGGTATCAATTCCTTCATCCTCCAGGAACTGCCTGCATACTCTCGCCACATGAGGACGGGAATTGTCATGCACCAGGAGGAACCCAGGACCCACTGCACCAGCATAGGGTCTGACAATGGGTTCAAGGATGTCATCCCGATACCTAATGGCAGTCAGGGTGCCATTGTCTAGCCTATAGAGGTCTGTGTATCCCTACATGGATATGCCTCCCCAGACCATCACTGACCCACCACCAAAGCTGTCATGCTGAATGATGTTACAGGCAGCATAACATTCTCCATGGCTTCTCCAGACCCTTTCACGTCTGTCACATGTGCTCAGGGTGGACCTGCTCTCATCTGTGAAAAGCACAGGCCGCCAGTGGCAGACCTGCCATTTCTGGTGTTCAATGGCAAATGCCAATCGAGCTCTATGGTGCTGGGCAGTGAGCACAGGGCCCACTAGAGGATGTTGCCCCTCAGGACACCCTCATGAAGTCTGTTTCTGATTGTTTGGTCAGAGACATTCACACAAGTGGCACAAGAGGTCATTTTACAGGGCTTTGGAAGTGCTCATCTTGTTCATATCTGTTCCAAAGGAGCAGATACCGGTCCTGCTGTTGGGTTAAGGACCTTCTATGGCCCTGTCCAGCTCTCCTAGAGTAACTGCCTGTCTCCTGGAATCTCCTCCATGTTCTTGAGACTGCTCTGGGAGACACAGCAAACCTTCTGGCAATGGCACCTATTGATGTGCCATCCTGGAGGAGTTGGACTGCCTGTGCAACCTTTGTATGGTCCAGGTATCGCCTCATGCTACCAGTAGTGACACTGACCCTATCCAAATGCAAAACTAGTGAAAAACTGTCTGCAAAGATGAGTAGAGAAAAAAACAACCCCCTCTGCTACTTAACTGACCAGATCAATATCACAGGAGTTTAATTGACTTGATCCTATACTCCGATTAAAAAGTGTTCTTTTAATTTTTTTGAGCAACGTATAATGTTTAGGGCGTTTTACATAATCTTCAGGCCTAAAATGATTTTTTAAAAATGTGTGCAAAAAATATGCAAAAACAGCTCTGGTGAAAGGATTAAAGCTGTACTATGTACTACATGCGATTCTGGATGCACAGCTGGCTAAAAGGGGCAAAATGTAATGACATGCCCCGCCCACTTACCCAGAAGCAGAGACTAAGCTCCTTGTTTTTGGGTTTTGTGCCGTGTAAATATAAAATACCTTCTTTTATAAGAAAACAATGTTGGATCTTGTAATGAATAATAGAATACAAGCTTATGGGTCATTTGACTGCATAGAAATAAAACTGAGCTTGCTCAATATGCAAAAAAATGTTTTGTGCAAGCGCTGAGTATTTAAATATCTGTAGACTTTCAAGGCTCCAAAATCTGATTTGCTTTTAAACGCACACACAATAACATCTGTTGCTCAGTGGTGTACTCGCTGCTATAGATGACTAAACGGGGAGATGACACTTAATCAGTACTGGCAGCCATTTACAATGCCAGGCTGCTGCGAGAGGCAAAATTAATAAGATTACATTTTTAAAATATCCATTATCTTGTATGACAAAAAAAAAAAAAGAAGAGCGTTCGCCTGTCTGCTGGAAAGTGTTTGATAATGCAGACTGCTGCTTCTCATTTGCTTTTGGAATGTTTTAAAAGAACTCTACAGCATCAGCTGCAAAATATGAAGCCAAAATTGTCCAGTACTGTATCTACTTTGTCACAGCCCAGATAAAATTGTTGTGAATTTGCCACAACAGCCCAGGAAGTAGTAATCTTCTGGGGGGTGGTCGAGAACCATATTTACTTTGTCACGTTCCAGATGCTCATGTTGCAGCTTCAAGGGGACAAGGGGACGTTAGCCAGGTAACCAGTGCCTTGGAAAGACCTAGATGGCAGTTGCTATGCAGAACAAATTCTGGGGACCAGGCAATCTACTTGGTTGGGGAAAGAACAAAGAGAGGGCGCACAGGCCTGGTGCATTACCATAAAAAATGTTTAATAAAAAATAAAGTAGGTGTTGTACTCACAAACGACAATAAAGTCAAGGCACATCATAAAGAACAGCTGGATCAACACCGCGCTGAGTAACAGTCCGCAATAGGGAGTTTAGACATCCAAAAGGCTGACGCGTTTCGAATACTTGCCTCTTCCTCAGAGCCCTACTTGGTTATAACAAGACACTCTGATGCCAGGATTCCAACATTTTCAAATGACCCCAGTGCCCAGATAACTCATGGTATCCCAGCTTTGGGGTAACTGCTGTTTGAGGGACTTGCAAAGGTCACCCTCTACCAATGACAGATCAAGAAGAATTAATGTACAAAGTTCTTTTTCATCACTCCTTTACGTTTAATTTTAAAATAACCAATGTCATAATCTAGTGGTTGGATAAAAGATTTAATATAGTATACCACTTTCAATTTTCTTTTATAAAAGTCTAACCATCAGACCAAAAGAGGGACAGATAAAGAAGAGGGGGTTCACTGGTTTTAATTTACTTAGGACCCTACCTGAGTGAAATATACATGAATACATGATCATTATTTTTTCACTTGATCTAATGGTTTAATATTCCACATTTTATGTGCAGATAAAAGGAACTGAATTTTTTTAAACTTAAATAAGTAGAATTTCCATTTTTATGATTCTGAAGCTTTTTATGGCTACATTACATGATATTTATGAACGCAGTGAATGATATTACACAATCATTTAGCAGCTGTACATGCAATAATTCTGCTACATACCAATTCCCATTTTCCTAGTGTTATTACTATTGAAAAATAATGTATGTATATATATTTATATATATTTTTTTCTGATCGTTTGAGAGAGAAGGAGATGGGAGGAGAAATACTTATTGGATTGGAGAAAATGAAATGAGAGTTTTCTCAATGAAATAATTCTGACACTGATAAATCAGGCAGCCTTCAGGTACCTGGTCTGAGGGAAATTGCCTTCCAGTGAAATAACAAATCAGAATCACTTGACAGATCTATATCATGCTGTACTGTGCTTGTGACAATGTTCCAGTGGAAAGAAAATACTATATCATTCAACCAAGCTTTAAAAATGGAACATTTTAGGGAATAAGAAAATGAGAAAAGTTCTGAGAGAGTCTACATGCAAATCGCCTAAAAGTCTTGGTGGAATAATCAGTTCTTTCAAACTCTAGAAATCCAACAAATACAATAAAAGTGATTGCAAAGCTTTCTTTTTTAATTAAAATATTATCTATGCCTTCTTCTATAGCAAGCCATTTGCTATAGGAGCAAACACGCAGGCCCAATTCTGATCAGGGCTGTGTGCGTCTATAGACACACACGGTGTTGCCCGACCCCACCTCCAGCTCCACTCCGTCCTCACAGGATTTGACTGACAGCAGCAGGAGCCAATGGTTCCCACTGCTGCAAAGTCTCTGTGAAAAGAGAGAGAGGGGAGAAGAGCTGCTGCAGACAGGCACAGTGCTGGATCGAGATCAGGCTCAGGTAAGCATTCAAGAGATGGGGCACAGACACATTAAGATTTGCAGAAAACGCATTAAGGTAAAACAAATTAAAATTGCCTTTAGAACTACTTTAAATGCAGATCGATGAAAGAGGATCTATGTGAAAACTTATCCTCACCAGTCCATTCCTGACCATCTTGATTTCTTGCAACAATAATATCAATAAATGAGGCTACATCTATTTATATGCTAATGAACTTGTTGGACTGGTTTATGAGCTCAGGACAGGAAGTTATACTGCAGGAAGTAGAGGAAGGGGATAAAATGACTTGGACAACCATGTGCTCAAGAAAAAGAACTAGAAGTTCTGGATGACTCTAATAAGCAAGAAGCAGTCTGGAAAGACTCCATCACCAGAAAAAAAAAAAGTTAAGTAGCTACTAATTTCCTGGGAAGGATAGATAGTCTGGCCATTAATATATTGTATGTACTGTATAGTTTGTGATACTCTGTATGTCATGCATTGTTTTTCCCAAAATTGTGCATAACACTAATACACTACAGAGGTTTTTATGCTTCCTTGCTTTTACTGTAAAGAACCCTAAAAGACTCAAAGCAAAACCCCCCCACCAGCATCCTGGAACAAAGGGGAAGGGATTATGGTGACATTATTGACCTAATATGGCCACATGGAACACTTTTGGCCATATTAAGTCAATGATGTCACCAGCATTGACATTTTGTTATGCATGGCTCTGGGGTGGGGAATGGATGGCGGAACCAGTAAAAAAAAAGCAAGAAAAGCGGTTACATCATGAACAGAAAGCGATACCCAGAAATTTCTAAAACAATTATGCTTTATTGCGAACAATGTATGTATAGACATTTAGGTAAATACCTCAGTTAGCCATCACCAAAAGATGAGACAATACAACAAAGTATGACCTAAAACCAAAATTAGTTTTTTGGGTTTTTTTGTGTTTGTGTTTTACACAGCATAGCCTTAGGCTTTGGAGCTTACACAAGCAGATTTACTTTTTATTGCATATGTCTCTCATTGATTATTGCCCTGAATTGGATGTTCTATGCATAGTATCAGGTTCCTGAACCCATCTTTAACTGGTACCAATATATAAAGTACTGCATGTTTGATGTATAGCCTACTATGGTACAGTTTTTTGAATATATCCCCTACATGGTGGTGTTACCTGTGTGTCAGTGCTGCTCATGTACTATACCAAGTGTCACTACATTTACAGCACTAATTACATATTTATGACCGGTCATGACGTCTTTGGTTTTAGGTCATACTTTTTTGTATTGTCTCATCTTGTGGTGATGGCTACCTGAGGTATTTACCAAAATGTCTATACATGCATTGTTCTCAATAAAGCATAATTTTTGGAAAAATTTCTGGGTATCGCTTTCTGTTCATGATGTACCACTTTTCTTGTGAATCCCTTTTCACATCCCCCCTTTTTTGATGGTTGGGGAATGGATGGCGGCCTGCTATCAAATCACAGTTTCCTGAGGGTTTGGGCCAACTTAGTCTGTCCTGAAACTTAGCTCATCATTAATTGAGAATAGGCCCAAACTTGAACTAGACTAATGACTGAGTGCCAATTTTTTTCCATGAACTTCATTATAACATGGGCAGCACAGTGGCTAAATGGTTAGCACTTCCGACTGGCAGTACTAG
Organism: Staurois parvus; assembly: GCF_062004578.1. Taxonomy (NCBI): domain Eukaryota; kingdom Metazoa; phylum Chordata; class Amphibia; order Anura; family Ranidae; genus Staurois; species Staurois parvus. The sequence goes on along the minus strand of NW_028318079.1, from coordinate 810,979 downwards.
GGTCGGCATCACCTGCCTGGAGTTTGCATGTTCTCCCTGTGCCTGTGTGGGTTTCCTCCATGTACTCTGGTTTCCTCCCACACTCCAAAGACATGCTGGTATGTTAACCTCCCTGGTGGTATGATTATTTCCGATTTTTTGTGCTGAAAGTGGTACCATTTTTTTGCATGGAAATATGTCGTTTTTTATTGTAGGCTGTAATTTCTAGGAATAACTCACTGAAATCTGTCCGAACAAGAGTCTAGTAAACATTTCAGATATGATAAAACTTGAAACACGAAATCATAAATTATAATTTAATAAATAATCATAAAAAATAATAATATAATAATAAATTTAATTTAATAATATAATCAAACTAAAAACACTGAAATTTGAAATACAGAGGCAAATTCGCACATCGCTGAGCAAAGTCGCAAAATCGTTTTCAGTGTCTGATGATGAATTTCCCCACAAATCATTATCACTCAATTCTGCAAGTGGTTCTGATTTACTATCGCTGTTCTCTAGCTGGTCTAAAACCGCTTTTGACCTAAAGGGACGCTTTTTGGACGCCATGGACATTTCTAAGTTTCCAGGAAGAAAGAACAGTAAAAATGCAGGCAGGGTGCCGGACAAAGCAGTAGGGACAAAATGTATGTGAAATGCATTGAAACAGCAATGTTTTAGTATATAATAATCATTTTTAAAAAAATGACATTTTTTAAAAATTTCAAATTTGCCACCGGTTCCGGCGCCCGTACGTCCCGACGTCACAGGGACCGGAACACGGAAGCCGGATGCCGGCATCGGCCGGAGGAGATGGCCGGGGACGCTGCAGGGGACACATCGCGGGAGCGAAGGACAAGGTAAGTGCTGCAGGGACCCCCTGAGCAACGCCGCATGGTAAGCCCGAGTGTAGCTCGGGGTTACCGCTCTTGGTACTGAAATTTTACCCCGAGCTACACTCGGGAATACCGCCAAGGAGGTTAACTGGCTCCTCTCTAAATTGGCCCTAGTATGTGTATGTATAAATGGGAGTTAGGGACCTTAGATTGTACGCCCCTTGAGGGTTAGGGACTGATGTGAATGTAATATATATGTAAAGCGCTGCGTAAATTGACAACGCTATATAAGTACCATAAATAAATAAATAAAATTCACAGTGAAAAACCAAACTTCACCTGTAGGTGGCACTGCAAAGAAATCTGGAATTGTGTGCTCCAAGGTCATGGAAGAGGCAAGTACATGTATGTGTGTGGTGGTGTTGGGGTAGGGTGGGGGGCAAAACTTATGTTTACCATAAGCAGTGTCATGTAATCACTTTATCGGGGGCAGCCAGAAAAAAAAACTTCCCTCTCTACATTATTAATTTCTCTGCAGAATTTCAGGTTGTTAGACCAGCACTGTGACATTACTGTGTGACCTGCTGAGGTCAAAGGCTTGTTAATACTTAGATTCCGGCAGCACATGACAAATTAGCTGTCACTGTTCGTCAGCTACGCCACAAAGACAAATGGACTAAAATATACCAGGAGGAGATACATGCATATTAATCGGTGTAGGTTTTGGGAAAAACTAACAATGTCACGGCCTTACGCACTGAGATTTATGGTTGACTGAAACATAATAACAAAACAACTGCCATTGTCTATGAGCAGAAAAATTATCGGTGATAAATCAAAGACAAAGTCAATTTTAACATATTGAAGGGATTAAAGAAATACTTTGGTCAAATCGAAAAGCAGGGCATTGGTTTCAAGAACAATTCAAAGCAACAAGTAAAGCAATCGGTCAACTGCTAAGGCTATCCAGCATACACTGCATTCTATTCCAGCTTAAAGGGTTACTTCACCTTTACTGGCTTTTGCCAAAAAAATACCCCCAAGCATTACAGTGTACTTAGTACATACGGTAAATTTGTGCTCCTCCGATTTGCAAAAGAATGCTTACATTTTAGGCTGCTTATTTCATTGCCCTCCCCTCTCTGTCCTGCAGATGGCAGGATGTACTGAGCATAGAATACGAGGCCCCAAACGAGCATTGGGCATTGTTCCCTACTCACCCATGTGTAGTCTGCTCTCTTTGACACTTCCAGCACTCATACTCTCTTTCACACTTTTCAAGCTACATTGAATGATGAGGATTGGTATAGCCTGCACTCGTCTTCCCGAATAAGAAACTTTATTGAGCGAGTAAAATGTGCATATAAAATTTTGTACGTGTTTCGAATGATGAGGCTTGCTATAGCCTGCATTCGTCTTCCCGAATAAGAAACTTTATAGAGCGAACAAAATGTGCATATAAAATTTCGTACGCGTTTCGAATGATGAGGATTGGTATAGCCTGCACTCGTCTTCCCGAATAATAAACTTTATTGAGCGAGTAAAATGTGTATATAGAAATCTTACGCGTTTCGAATGATGAGGATTGGTATAGCCTGCACTTGTCTTCCCGAATAAGAAACTTTATTGAGCAAGCAAAATGTGCATATAAAATTTCGTACGCGTTTCAGCAATAAGCCTTAGTCATAGCCATAAAGTGCAAGTCAGGACATTACATTTATATATGCAAAATAAATGAATGTAAAAAAGACAATCCTCCTCATAACTATCAGGCAATTCAATAGATTAATCAGCCAATTAGCGGCAGGTGCCACGAAATTACCTTGGTGGGTGAAGAAATTTGTAACAGAAAAACTTTGAAAAGCAAAAAACACATTTTTTCGCTATTTCACCACTTTTCTGCTGCCCTATAGCAGAAGTACTGCTTCAGGGTGGCAGGGCTGCGCAAACCCACGTATATATACACATGATCTGCATTTACAGGTAGGGGGCGCATGCGCATGTGCCACCCTACACGTGCTGCTATTGGCTACTGGACATGTCAATCACCGGGTCCCGGACAGCGATTCTTGGCCGGGACTCGGTGATCGTCGGCAGAGCTGACAGGAGAGAGACCTGTGTGTAAACAACATAGGTATCTTGCTTGTCATCAAGGACATGCTGCTTTGTAGCAGCATGTCTCCATGGTAAAACACACACAGCACACAGTTAACCCTTTGATTGCCCTATGTTAACCCCTTCCTGCCCAGTGTCATTAGTACAGTGTCAGTGCTTTGTATTAGCACTGATCACTGTATAAGTGTCACTGGGGATGTCAGTGGCTGTTAGTCAGTTCCCCTCAGTGTCAGAATGTCCGCAGCAGCCCGCTATAAGGCGCTGATCACCGCCATTATTAGTATATAAAAATAAAAACTCCAGTATACTTACTGTCATTTGTAGGTGCTATAACTTTCATCAACGCATCAAATTTAAACTCCTTACCCTGACCTACAAAGCCGTTCACAACACTGCCCCTGACTACCTCACCAATCTGATCACCAGGTACCACCCTACCCGTACCCTTCGCTCCTCACAGGACCTCCTTCTATCCTGCTCCCTGGTCTCCTCCTCCCATGCACGACTGCAGGACTTCTCCAGGTCCTCCCCCATCCTCTGGAACTCACTGCCCCAATCCATCAGACTGTCGCCTTCCCTATTCACATTCAGGCGCTCCCTCAAAACCCATCTCTTCAGGGAAGCCTACCCCACCCTCACCTAACGGCCATCCTCCCTCATTCCTCCTACCACTTCATCCCCCCCAGCCACTTCCTACTGTACCTTTACCCCCTCCCTCCTAGATTGTAAGCTCGTAAGAGTAGGGCCCTCTTACCCCTCGTACGCTGTCTGTCTTTGTTGTACTGTGCCATGTATTGTCCCCCCCTATTGTACAGCGCTGAGCAAACCCTTTGGCGCTATATAAACTCGTAGTAATAATAATAATAATAATAATGTAAACAAATTATATACTTATTGGGATTTTTTTCTAGCAAAGACGTAGCAGAATACATTTTGTCCTAAATTTATGAAGAAATTTAATTTTTTTAAATTTTTTTACTGGATATGTTTTATAGCAAAAAGTCAAAACTATTGTTTTTTTTTTTTCACAATTGTCGTCTTTTTTTAATAGCGCAAAAAATAAAAATCGCAATGGTGATCAAATACCACTAAAAGAAAGCTCCATTTGCAGGAAAAACATGTAGCAGAATACATTTTGTCCTAAATTTATGAAGAAATTTTATTTTTTAAATTTTTTTTACTGAATATGTTTTATAGCAAAAAGTCAAAAACTACTGCTTTTTTTTTTCAAAAGTGTCGTCTTTTTTTAATAGCGCAAAAAATAAAAACCGCAGAGGTGATCAAATACCACCAAAAGAAATCTCTATTTGCAGGAAAAACATGTAGCAGAATACATTTTGTCCTAAATTTATGAAGAAATTTTATTTTTTTAAATTTTTTTACTGAATATGTTTTATAGCAAGTCAAAACTATTGTTTTTTTTTTCAAAAGTGTCGTCTTTTTTTAATAGCGCAAAAAATAAAAACCGCAGAGGTGATCAAATACCACCAAAAGAAATCTCCATTTGTAGGGAAAAAAATTACATACATTTCATTTACTTACAGCGCTGCATGACCACGCAATTGTCAGTTAAAGTAACGCAGCGTCATAACGCAAATAGCCTGGTCAGGAAGGGGGGTAAATCCTCTGGCGGGCAAGTGGTTAAAGTTTTTCTGTCATCATCTTTACAGTTGTATTAATTTGTGTCTTTTATATTATCTAGAGTTTAATATTTAGATTTTTTTTGTAACAGAAGACAGAAAAAGCAAGCAACAAAGAGCCTAGGCTGCATGGAGCACTGTCAAAGCCGAAATTGCTTTCAGAGCTTCAAAGCACGGCAAGTCTCACCAACCTTGGAGTTTGCCTTCTCCCTAAAGGGAGATAATGTGAAGAAAGAATGGAAGTGGAGCAGCTTTTACGACTTCGGTATAATTGCGGAGTGCACTGGATCGCAGATATTGTCCACTAATTGAATTTATTGTTGCCTTGAGTTGTTCTAAAAAATAATATTACTTCCAGAAACAAAAAAAAAATAACATTTTGAGTCATAGAGCACAATTAGCAGGGTGTGTTCCCTTCACAATAAGATGTTAATAAGTAAGCTGGCAGACAGCAGAGGCTCAATGTGACAAGCACAGACTATATTTATTCTGGTACGTTTCAGGGGGAGCGCTAATCTGTGTAATCGCCTCAGCGGAGAATCTCCTTCAGTGACGAATAGCAATTACCATTTCATTTGCAACCGGTTCCCTTCATTTACCAGCAATTTTGCGCTGTCAGCCCGCGCCCCCCACGGAAGGCAGAGAGGCGGCTGTATCTGCGCACTGTGTCAGCAGGAGAATCTCCATTTCTTAGTTCGCTATTCTCAATCTCCTGTCCTAAAGACAAGTCATCTCACTCCGATGTTACGTAATGTCTAATCTCGGATTAGAGGGATTGTAACCTAGAGCCACGGACGCAGAAACATGCGCTTTAACAGTTAATGGACATCACCTCGCACCCTCTGACAGGCAGTGGATGTGCTGGAGATTTCTGCATGGGAGGTATTAAAAAGAAAGCTCTGGTGTCAAAGTGTCAACAGATTGGAATGACAGAGCTGTTTAGATCACTAACTATAAACCATTAAATCTGAACACCAGGCAAACCGCTAAATGCACAGTTGATAAAGATATAAGGGAACTGCTTTACCTGGCAAAAATTTGTATTTCTGTCCATCCAGTCCTGAAGGTTGCACAGCTCTGCCCCACAATACTGCCCCCTCTGGTAGGATAGAACACCTGATTGTTCTCCTCTGCAGCTGCACCTCTCTGCTCCACAATACTACCCCCTCTGGTCAGGTAAGACACCTGATTGTTCTTCACTGCAGTTACACAGTTCTGCCCCTACAATACTGCCCCCTCTGGTAGGGTAATATATCTGATTGTTCACTGCAGCTGCACAGCTCTGCCCCACAACACTGCCCCCTCTGGTGGGGTAATATACCTGATTGTTCACTGCAGTTGCACAGTTCTGCCCTCAGAGTACGGCCCCCTCTGGTAGGGTAGAACACCTGATTGTTCTCTACTCCAGTTGAACAGCTCAGCCCCACAATACTGCCCCCTCTGGTAGGGCAGAACACCTGACTGTTTTCTACTCCAGTTGCACAGCACTGCCCCACAATACTGCCCCCTCTGGTAGGGTAAGACACCTGACTTTTCTCCACTGCAGTTGCGCAGTTGTGCCCCACAATACTGCCCCCTCTGCTAGGGTAGAACACCTGATTGTTCTCCACTGCAGTTGTACAGTTGTGCCCCACAATACTGCCCCCTCTGGTAGGGTAAGACACCTGATTGTTCTCCACTGCAGTTGCACAGTTGTGCCCCACAATACTGCCCCCTCTGGTAGGGTAAGACACCCGACTTTTCACTGCAGTTGCACAATTCTGTCCCAACAATATTGCCCCTCTGGTAGGGTAGAACACCTGATTGTTCTCCACTGCAGTTGTACAGTTGTGCCCCACAATACTGCCCCCTCTGGTAGGGTAAGACACCTGATTGTTCTCCACTGCAGTTGTACAGTTGTGCCCCACAATACTGCCCCCTCTGGTAGGGTAAGACACCTGATTGTTCTCCACTGCAGTTGCACAGCTCTGCCCCACAATACTGCCCCCTCTGGTAGGGTAGAACACCTGACTGTTCTCTACTACAGTTGCACAGTTCTGCCCCACAATACTGCCCCCTCTGGTAGGGTAAGACACCTGATTGTTCTCCACTGCTGCTGCACAGCTCTGCCTCACAATACTGCCCCCTCTGGTAGGGTAAGACACCTGATTGTTCACTGCAGTTGCACAGTTCTGCCCCCACAATACTGCCCCCTCTGGTAGGGTAGAACACCTGACTGTTCTCTACTACAGTTGCACAGTTGTGCCCCACAATACTGCCCCCTCTGGTAGGGTAAGAAACCTGACTGTTCTCTACTACAGTTACAAAGTTCTGCCCCACAATACTGCCCCCTCTGGTAGGGTAAGACACCTGATTGTTCACTGCAGTTGCACAGTTCTGCCCCCACAATACTGCCCTCTCTGGTAGGGCAGAACACCTGACTGTTCTCTACTGTAGCTGCACTGCACTGCCCCACAATACTGCCCCCTCTGGTCGGGTAGGACACCTGATTGCTCTTCGCTGAAGTTTAGCAACATTAACAGGTCCTGTTACTAACCAACTTTGAGACAGTGAAAGGAGAAGCAGCAGACTTGGGGGATCTCTGTCACTCTGCTCTCTCCTTCTATCAGCATGATCCTTACACTGCAGAACAACTGCGCTGCTTTTTCCTCCCCCTTCCTCTGAGCTCAGTTGTACAAGAAGGTGATACCCGGTGAAATTCAGTTACTTATACTACTTGCATTTAAAAAAATACATTTAGGACTACCATGTGTTACAAAATTGTCGTGCAATCAATTATTGATAGCACCCCAACACACTGAGGCAATGCACCTGCAATGCAGAACAATGCATGGTAGTATATTGTGTTAACAGAAAAGAGTCATGCCCAATTTTTGGCACATTGGGATACATTGGCAGCTCATTCAATTCAGTGGACTGCCTTAATTCAAAGCACATCAATGTGCAACACAAAGCACCACAAAGGATTATATGAGCCCTCAGGGATGGATTGATAAATACAGAGCTGCAATAAATGTTAAAGTGGAACTCAAGGCTAAAAACAAATAACTGCAAACAGCGCGCTCTTCATTGCAGAAAAGACATGAAATGTCTCTTCTCTTCTACTATAAAATACACTTACCTGCCTATTCGCAATCCTCTGTAAAATGTACCCGGAGCTACGCATGTGCAGCTTCATTTACATTTCCAGTACAAGTATGCTGGAATGAATGACTCCCTTGCATGTGCAGAAGTGACTAGCAGCCGAAGACTGCCGAAGATAGCTGAAGACCAACACCTGGAAGAACCCAGGGAGAGGAGGCCAGAACCGGTGAGGGATCTCATGGACATCGGACCATTGCAGTATAGGTCAGTATTCCTGACTATGGCTCCACTTATATTTAGGAATGGCAATTTTTACATAGTTACATTGGTCCAGCTTGGGGCAAATGTAAGTATGCAAGTGCCATACCTGCGGAATCCCAGTGCAAGCTGGAAATCCCTGCAGTAGACACCGTGATAGCCACTAGCTTCCAGGCCCCATGCCCAGTGGCTGCCCTGCTACTTACTGGTCACTCTCTTGGCACGGACACCATTATTCTGCTGAAAGAGGCCACTGCCATCATGGAATACCGTTTCCATGAAGGGGTGTACTAGGTCAGCAACAATGTCTAGGTAGGTGGTACATGTCAAAGTAACATCCACATGAATGGCAAGACCCAAGGTTTCCCAACAGAACATTGCCCAAAGCGTCACACTGCCTCTGCCAGCTTGTCTTCTTCCCATACTGCATCCTGGTACCATCTCTTCCCCATATAAGCAACAAACACACACCCAGCCATTCACATGATGTAAAGGAACATTTGATTCACCAGACCAGACCACCTTCTTCCATTGCCCAGTGGTCCAGTTCTGATGCTCACATGCCCACTGTATGTGCTTTTGGCTGTGGACACAAATCAGCATGGGCACCCTTAGGCCTCATGCACACGCTCACTTATAAATGTGAGTTTAGGAGCTTAATTCTCAAAAAAAGCCTACGTGTCCTACACATGGCTTTTACCAGAGTTTAGCAGCAGCAGAGTTTAGGGCAATTACATGTACCTCTCCTGATGCGCGTCTAGCGCTTGGGTGTTGTTTCATGTATATGGAAATGAATAAATGTCCAAGCGCTAGTTGTGGCTAAACATGACCGCATTTACACACTTTTTTTGCCACGTTTATCATTTTGCTGCTGCCAGGAGAACTAAACGTGTAGGGAAGTTCAATGTGTACAGGAGGCCTTACTAGTCTGCAGCTATGCAACCCCATACACAGCAAACTGCGATGCTGATTTGAACACTTCAGGGACAACATGTTTACTTGCTATCTAATATATCCCACCCTTTCAGATGTCAGATGCCCCCCCCTCTCTCTCTCTCTCTCTCTCTATATATATATATATATATATATATATACATATACACAGTTGTGGTAAAAATAATAGCAGTGTGTTGAAAAAAGTGAATAAAGCTCAAAATCCTTCTAATAGCTTTTATTTCCATACACACAAATGCATTGGGAACACTACACATTCTATTCCAAATCAAAACATGAAGAGAAGTATATCAAATTGGTGTTGTTCCTCTAAAAAATTGAAGAAAAGTGAATATTAGACTGTTCAAAAAAATAGCAGTGTTTGTATTCTTCTTTACAAACTCAAACATTCACTATATAAACTGAAAAATGTTTGAAGATTTTGCTTTCCTTTGAATCACTTAATGAATATTTAGTTGTATAAGCACTGTTTCTGAGAACTGCTGTACATCTGTGTTGCATGGAGTCAACCAACTTCTGGCACATGTGACCAGGTATTCCAGCCCAGGATGATTGGACTACATTCCATAGTTCTTCTCTATTTCTTGGTTTTGCCTCAGAAACTGCATTTTTGATGTCACCCCACATGTTTTCTATTGGATTAAGATCCGGGGATTGGGCTGGCCACTCCATAATGTCAATCTTGTTGGTCTGGAACCAAGATGTTGCACGTTTACTGGTGCGTTTGGGGTCGTTGTCTTGTTGGAACACCCATTTCAAGGGCATTTCCTCTTCAGCATAAGGCAGCATGACCTCTTCAAGTATTCTGATGTATTCAAACTGATCCATGATCCCTGGTATGCGATAAATAGGCCCAACACCGTAGTATGAGAAACATCCCCATATCATGATGCTTGCACCACCATGCTTCACGGTCTTCACAGTGTACTGTGGCTTGAATTCAGTGTTTGGGGGTCGTCTGACAAACTGTCTCCGGCCACTAGACCCAAAAAGAACAATCTTACTTTCATCAGTCCACAAAATGTTGCGCCATTTCTCTTTAGGCCAGTCAATGTGCTCTTTAGCAAACTGTAACCTCTTCAGCACATGTCTTTTCTCCAACAGTGGGACTTTGCGGGGGCTTCTTGCAGATAGCTTGGCTTCACATAGGCGTCTTCTAATTGTAACAGTACTTACAGGGAACTTTACACCTTCTTTGATCTTCCTGGAGCTGATTGTTGACTGAGTCCTTGCCATTTTGGCTATTCTTCTATCCATTCGAATGGTAGTTTTTCGCTTTCTTCCACGTCTTTCAGGTTTTGGTTGCCATTTTAAAGCATTTGCGATCATTTTAGCTGAGCAGCCTATCATTTTCTGCACTTCTTTATATGTTTTCCCCTCTCCAATCAACTTTTTAATCAAGGTACGCTGTTCTTCTGAACAATGTCTGGAACGACCCATTTTCCTCAGAATTTCAGAGAGAAATGCACTGTAACCAGCATGTACAACATTTGCTGCCTTCCTTCCTTAAATAAGGGCAATAATTGCCACCTGGTTTTCAAAGAATGAATGACCTCACTAATAGAACTCCACACTGCTATTATTTTGAACATGCCCCTTTCAATTAGTGATTCAATTACACAGAATCAGCAGCATGCATGTCATGACTGTTGGGTCTGTTGGATTTCTATTACTCTACTACACCTTCTAGTAAATTATTTGCCATGTAGAAATATCATTTCTACCAAAAACAGTGATTGATCAGGTTAGTGATGTCTGACTGTATATATATATATATATATATATATATATATATATCTCCCATTTCTAATAGAACATAACTGACATTTAAGATAAAAAATATCCTGTATTATACTTGTGTTGTGCTCCTAGTTTAAACAATGTAACACTGTATATATGACTAAGGCAATAAAATATTCAAAATCATCTGTGATCACGTGAAAACAATAATAATCCAAAAAATTTAAACTTACATACAGTATATAAATAAAAGTCCAAACAATCCAAAAGTCTCTGTGCCTGTGATTCCTGACCATTGCAGAACATTACCTTGTATATTGTCAGTAATATGATTCTTCACCACCATGCAGACCAGATCATTATATACGTGAATCCCACACCATATGTATAGAACTCACCGGAATATACTGATGTCTTTATTACAGAAAGATCAGACAGACATGTTTGTACTCTGATCTTAAAAGTTTAGTTCATCTTTACCAATAAACTGCCTATGCAGATGGTGGCATCTGTATATAGAAATAAACTACGCAGCTCTGATTAGAGTTGAATAATGTCCCTACTATATGTGTAGGCCATTGATGTTCCTCCTGAAGCCTGATTGGAATACTCCCAAGACGTTTCTAGGATGTTGCTAAGTGAGGCCTAGTCATTACTTTTCACCCCCACCATTAAAGGAGTGAACTCTCAAACACTGTACTGTGACAGGGGAGAAAAAACACATGTGAGGGTCTTGAATCAGAGAAAAGGCTCATTCCTGTGATGGTGGAGGTGACCAGTAATGACTAGGCCTCACTTAGCAATGTCCTGGGAGTATTTCAGTCAGGCTTTGGGAGGTGTGTAATAGCCTACACCTATAACAAAGGCATTATTCAACTTTATTCAGAGCTCAGACATGAAATATGAACAAAGCATATCCTTCTATAGTGTGTACTTGTCTCAATTAAGAGCACAGAGTGTCAGTTGTGTCTACTTCATTCCGCTGCTATCAACATGAATCATTTCTGACAAGTTTTCCCCACACCAAGAGAAAAAAAAGGTGATGGGGGGACAGCTTGGCACACAGCCTGTGGCTGACAGCCTCAGCTCTGTTCCTGTGAGCTGTGTGAAGGGGGAGGTGTCCCTTCCCTCTAATCAGCTCTCAGAACTCTCCTCACTGAGCTCTGCAGAGTGTCCACCCCTTGTTTTCTGAAAACTCAGACAAGCTGTAAAACTTTTGGACTTTGAATGGATATAGAGAAGAGAAGACTGCAGATAAACAGGTACAACTTATGTAGGAGGATTTGCTTCATCTCCATTTATCACCTGAGGCCAATCACTTCACTGGGTATATGTAAGGGTTTACAACCACTTTAAAGCTGGTGCGGTTTTAGTGTGGACGTGGTTTTTTAACATTTAATAAGCAGTTTTTTAAAGGTTTTCTACTAGAGTTTCTTTATTTGTTGACATGGCGTTGGAATTCAGATAAGATCACGTAAGACCGGAGCTGAACAGGAGAATAAACAAGCACTGCTGGACCTTTCTATAATAAAGAGGTCAGTGTGTTCCGGTGAATTCTCTGTGTGCACAGGGTGTGGATATGTTCACATATATATAATGATCTGAACTGTACGGTAGTGAAGAAGAATATTACTGACAATAATATACTAACTCACCTAAAGTGACACTAAACTCTGGTTTAAAAAAAGAATTCTATTCAAGTATATATTCTTAACTCAAAAAAATGCTTTCTGTTGCTCTCAACTTCTTTCAAATCCCAAATTCTTTTTTTTTTTTTGCTGCTGTGACCCCACTTCCTGTTAGCAGGTGGCTACATTGATTCTCCATGGTCCCACTGTATGTAGGAATGTAGCCACCCCTCTCTAGCTTGCTCCTGATTTGGACTATGGGATTTGTGGTGTGTACTTGACCGCAACTAACGTGCAATGCTCTTTCCAAACAATTTCTTTTCCTTTTTACAAAACACTCACTATTTTTATGTGTCGCTCCCTAGCTGGGCAGATGAGTGGAACATCACTCCCTGTAGAGTTTGGGCCCAAAAACAACAATGTCTTACTCATCCAAGCACCCAAGTAGCGATATTCACACAGCTATCATGAGCAATCCCTGTAATGTGTCCAGTATGTCTACTTCCTATGATCGTCAGCTCCATCTATTGGCCATAATGCTTATAATCTCTTGAAATACCTCAATTGGGACAACACCACATTATGGCCACTAGATGGAGCTGAGGAAATAGACCAGGGGTGTCAAACTGGTGGCCCTCTAGCTGTTGCGAAACTATAAGTCCCATCATGTTTCTGGCCTTGGGAGTCATGCTTGTAATTGTCAATCTTGCAATACCTCATGGGACTTGTAGTTTGGCAACACCTGGAGGGCCGCCAGTTTGACACCTGTGAAATACACATATTAGATACATTACAGGGATTATTCGTAACAGATATACAAATGCAGAGACATTCCCACAACAATTTTCAATAAACTGACCCCATATTAAAGGGTGAGCATTTCTCTACCATGTTAAGCCTTGTATAATGATTGAGTCACTGGAGAGTCATAGTAGGTCAGCAGTGTGACATGGCCCTAATGGTAAGGATCTGGTGACGCTAAGTAAATTGATTTATTTCTCTTGGGGTAACAATTATGACCACTAAGGAATTGCCAAATTACTGTTCAACACAATGACCCTCTATATTTTTCCAGTACATGCATGGCCTGGTGAGACACGAGCAGCCCACAGTATTTTTCTTTTTTTTCTCTTTCTGATAGATGTTGGCTATAATGTATAGTTCCCCTCGGTAATTTCCTTGGCATTCCTTCTAACAGGAAGTGGGGTCACAGCAGGAAAAAAAAAAACATAATGTAACCACCCCTCTCTAGCTTGCTCCTGATTTGGGATTTGTGGTGTGTACTTGACCGCAACTAACGTGCAATGTTCATTCCAAACAATTTATTTTCCTTTTTACAAAACACTCACTATTTTTACGTGTCGTTCCCTCACTGGGCAGATGAGTGGAGCATCACTCCCTGTAGAGTTTGGGCCCAAAGACAACAATGTCTCACTCATCCAACCACCCAAGTAGCGATATTCACACAGCTATCATGAGCAATCCCTGTAATGTGTCCAGTATGTCTACTTCCTATGATCGTCAGCTCCATCTATTGGCCATAATGCTTATAATCTCTTGAAATACCTTAATTGGGACAACACCACATTATGGCCACTAGATGGAGCTGAGGAAATAGGCCAGGGGTGTCAAACTGGCGGCCCTCTAGCTGTTGCGAAACTTTAAGTCCCATCATGTTTCTGGCCTTGGGAGTCATGCTTGTAACTGTCAATCTTGCAATACATCATGGGACTTGTAGTTTGGCAACAGCTGGAGGGCCGCCAGTTTGACACCTGTGAAATACACATATTAGATACATTACAGGGATTATTCGTAACAGATATACAAATGCAGAGACATTCCCACAACAATTTTCAATAAACTGACCCCATATTAAAGGGTGAGCATTTCTCTACCATGTTAAGCCTTGTATAATGATCGAGTCACTGGAGAGTCGTAGTAGGTAACCAGTGTGGCATGGCCCTAATGGTAATGATCTGGTGAAGCTATGTAAGTTGGTTTATTTCTCTTGGGGTAACAATTATGACCACTAAGGAATTGCCAAATTACTGTTCAACACAATGACCCTCTATATTTTTCCAGTACATGCATGGCCTGGTGAGACACGAGCAGTGAGAGCTGTGAAAATGTGGAATAGACTCCCTCAAGAGTTGGTTCTGGCCAGCTCAGTGGATTGCTTCAAAAAAGTCCTGGATTCTTTCTTAGATACACAGAATATAACTGGATACTAATAGGTAAAGTAGATCCAGGGAATATCCGATTGCCTCTCGGGGGATCGGGAAGGAATTTTGTTCCCAGCAGGAGCAAATTGGATCATGCTTTGCTGGGTTTTTTTGCCTTCCTCTGGATCAACTTGGGGTGTAGGATTAAAACTTTTTTTTATTTTTATGGTTGAACCTGATGGACTTTTGTCTTTTTTCAGCCATACTAACTGTGTAACTGTGATATTTGTGGTAGAAGGATGCCCCCCTTGCCCTCAGGCCCCATAGTCACCCTCTAGACCGCTGTGGTAATGCCTCCCTCATAGGCCAATGCAGGTGGCATCTGTTTCTAGGATCACCAACAAACTGGCAGAGCTTCTGCACTCCACATATTCAGTTTCTCTCTTTATTGAAGCCGGGCACTTGGTTGGAGCTGCAGAATTCACGTTAGGCTTGGCACATTATTCGCTATAAAGCAGGAGGCTGCAAATCATCCAGTAGTAATTTAACTGGGAAAAGGGCAGATTAGTTAAACTGGGTCCATCTGAAATTAAAATCTACGCCTCAAATTTATGTTTAACGGATGAACAGGTTTCCTCTCAGTATTTCTGACCAACTGTTAAAATCTGTAATTATCCCAAGCAAGTGGTCATGTGTAGCACAGTGATTTGTTTCATTACAAGGAGTAGTTCATAAAAATTGCTGCTCTTGTGTCTCCTGCCTGTCAAGTCACGTACCTCTCCTCTTCATCCGTACTTACTAAATTGCAAGAATGTGACATGCAAAAAAAAAAAAAAAATACACGAGAATCATTTTCCAGGACCAATTTATCAAAAGGGTACAAAGAAAAGACATTGTGTGTTACCCATAGCATGAGTGTAAGAGTTCACTCACTCTAGAAGTTTCTTTTTCAATATAATCACTTTTTATGAAAGTTTTGCACAAAACAGCAATACAAAAAATACGAAATGCAAAAGACCACTGTTACATGGGTAGCTGTAAAAAAATGTAAGAAGGCTAAATAACCTTCTGTCATAAGGGCCATATAACAATGCCACTACAAAGGCAGTCAATGCACATCATGAGATAGCAAAAGATCCCCTCCAGGTGAGTGCCAAATCTGCATAACCCCTCCACAGACACGCAGGTGCTGACCCGATCCATGATCACAGATGCAATGGAAAAACAGAATGGTTGGCCGCACAAACAGCAATGTGGTGGATGAAATCCTTTCACACGTGCGAAACACGTCTACTGCTCCTCTGTCCTGTCTTGGAGCTGTCATGTTCTTATATTGCATGTAAATGATTCCAATAAAGGATTTAATCCACCACATTGCTGTTTGTGCGGCCAACCATTCTGTATTTCCATTGCACATCATGAGATACACTGAACAAAATCCAACCAGTGACCATTAAACAGGTATGTGATGAAGTGGTAATATAGAATGTTCATATGCCAGCAACCAGTACCTAATGTTTCTTACGGGACCACATGTAACCATTGGAAAAGGAATAAAAATCATAAAGATAATTCAACCACAAAAAAAAAAAAAAGGCAAGAAAGTGCACAAGAGTATTACCATAATGGGGATATGCCTAATGGTCACCAATCTGGGAGTGGCAATGCCAAGGAAATTACCGAGGGGAACTATACATTATAGCCAACATCTATCAGAAAAAGAAAAAAAGAACAATACTGCGGGGTGCTGAATACCAAAGCTGCTATAGCGGAACATGAAATAAAAACACACGATTTGGGGCAGACTCCAGTAGGCCGGTGCATTAGAGTAGGTGCAAAATCCACAAAGCACGCAGGCAGTATAAACAGACCACTTAAACATCAACACAGGTTCACAGTGAAGATACACTCAAATGTTAATGTAGGACTGTGGTCATGTTATGCAATTTCAACTATCACGCAGTAAATATACTTTACAACAAGCCCTTACTGACCTCTGTTGCTGTGAACACCAAGGAGTAGTTCATCCTCAAAGTTCTGAGAAAAAAACAACTTTCACTTTCATTTTCCTTTTGTTGCTCCCTTTAAGCCTGCCAGTCTTCTAATCCATGATGAAGATGGAGGGAGCAAAATGCAAAGTCCCAACTTGAATGACTTCACTGCTTCTCTTTTGTGAACTTTGAGGATGAATTGCTCCACAGTTCCTGCAGCTAAAGAGGTCTGCAAGGGCTTGTTTTAAAGTTTAAACGTTTAACTTTACTTGCTTGTTAAGAATATATAAATAGCTGAACGTACATAGATTGGCCACAGTTCTACTTTAATTCTATGTTAACTACCTCCCTGGAATGAACAAAAAAATGGCAACAGCTAAGATAACCTTTTTTGGAGAAAATGCATCTCTAATTTCCCTCCAATGCTGCTCACATAACCAAAAGCCTAGACATGGGATTAGAATTTTGATTAGCTGATTCCCTATTCACAGAGTTTGGATGATTAATACCCAGGCAATGTTTGCTGTATTAAGCTCCCCAACAAATTTAATTCCCTGTTAGAGCATATTAACCATTTCCTACCTGCCCACAGTACTTTCACTGAGGTTGGGCGGCAGCTACAAACTAGACGATGTACCCGTTCGTCGTCCTTTTTCTATGTCTTGGGCGCACAACTGAAAACAACACAAGTTTGTCAGCAGGTTTCAACCAATGATTTTGGCTCTATACCTGCTGATTGGCTGTAGCCAATCACAGCACAGATTTCTGTGTTTACAAATACACAGAACTCTGTACACAGACAGTGATCTAGCTATTTCTTCTCCCTGAAATAAAACCTGAGTTCAGGGAAAAAACAGCCAGATCTGTGAGTACAATTAGAACACATTACATTTGTTAGGCACGCAGTTAACCCCTTGATTACCCCTTGATGTTAACCCCTTCCCAAGTAGTGTCATTAGTGTAGTGTACAGTATTTTCACTGATCGCTGTCACTAGTGACGTCAGTGTCAGTCAGTCGGTGTCCCTCCCAGCCAGTGTCTGTTAGCATCAGATTTCTTGCCACACTATCACAGTCACACTTTAAGTCGCTGATCACTGCCATTACATATATAGCGTCTATAGCTGCGTAACTTCCAATATATTCACCATAGTTTGTAGATGCGATAACATTCACACAATTAGTAAACACTTCTTGGGGTTTTTTTTTAACCAAAGACATGTAGCAGAATACATTTTGGCCTAAATTTATGAAGAAATTTGATTTTCTTGGATACATTTTTTAACAAATAACTTTTTTTTTCAAAAATTTTAGTTTTTTTTTTGTTTACATAATAAAAAATAAAAAACCCAGTGGTGATCAAATGCCACCAAAAGAAATCTAAAATTTATATTGAATAGCTCAAGCGCTAACTATGGTGAAAAAAAAACAAAAATACAATATATTGCTGTAGCCACTGGTGCACATAACCCATGTCACAGTGGGGCAAATATACAATCAAAAAAATGAAATAAAAAAAAATGAAAAAAATGATGAATTAATTTTTTGATTACCACCAAAAGAAAGCTTTGTGTGGAAAAAAATTATATAAATTTCATTTGGATACAGTGTTGCATGGTCAAGCAATTGCCAGATAAAGTAGCACAGTGCTGAATAGCAAAAAATGAAGAGAGTAAAACCTTCTGGAGGTCAAGTAAATTAAACAGTTATTGTATGTAAACAGTTACGGTATATACGCCCTTATCCTTATATACTCCAGAACTCTCCATTATGCCCAAAAGGAAATATACAAGTATTGCCTTCTGCTAAGGGAGTACCAGAGGCATAATTAAGTCAACTGAAATTAACTGTAGTGATGACTCCCCCCCAGAACAGGCAATTGCAGTGGGTCAAAGTTACCCTATACCAGTGGATCTCAACCTTCCTAATGCCGTGACCCTTTAATACAGTTCCTCATGTTGTGGTGACCCCCAACCATAAAATTATTTACCCAGTAATTATAATTCATGGGTGTCGTTTTACCTCCAATACTGCTGCTTTCAACACAGTAGCTGCTTTTAACAGAGTAGCTGCTTTCAACACAGCAGCTGATTTCTACACAGTAGCTGCTCTTTACACATTGGAAATATGTGTTTTCTGATGGTCTTAGGGGACCCCTGTGAAAGGGTCGTTCGACCCCCAAAGGGGTCGCGACCCACAGGTTGAGAACCACTGCCCTATACCAACCAATCAGATTTTGCCATTCTTTGTAAAACCTTGCTGCACAAACTGACAGTTGGCACAGGAGAAGATTTATTCGGTGTTGGAATCTAATGTCTTTATTTTGGAATTCTTCAAAGGAAGCAGACCTCTAACTGCGCTACAGTAAAATGACTCCGCTTTGTGCTGCATGACTTCATTTCTCCCCACGTGGCTCCCTTCAGCCCTAATGCCTGATGTTACATATCAATAGTATTGTACCGTCAGCACTTTGTTAGTCAGCCGAGCAGACTCTGTCTTCCTGCAGAGACTAAAATACAAAAAAATAATAAAGCTTACTTTTTTTTTTTTTCAAAATCCTGCTTTTGAAGAAAATGGATCACAACACCTGTTCTGAGAGCACAGCTAACTCTTCTTCTGCTAAGCAGTTTTTCATCTTATTTCTGATTAATAGCTGGCAAAAATAACTTCTTCTGTGGTCATCAAAATGTGACATTGTGCAAAAGAAAAATGACCTTCGTGCTGTAATACAGTCCCTCCTGTTATGTTCTGCAATGAATATGCAGGTTAGTCTTTCATATGTATCCACTACGGGAGCGATCAATGGCAAATCATTGTTGCTTTATTACAGGCCGACTCTAGCCAAATACACTGATGAAACAGGCTGCATAGGTCAACTACTGGATGTTATCTGCTATATTTGTAAAATATACAAACATATTTCCACCCATGGCTTCATCCGTGGTAGGAAAATATCACCCCTGTGCAAGAAAAAGTTTTGGGCACCCTATTCAGCTACTGCCCTTATACACTATGTATTGGAGAGATAGATAGATAGATAGATAGATAGATAGATAGATAGATAGATAGATAGATTATAGATAGATAGATAGATAGATAGAATAGAGATAGATAGATAGATAGATAGATAGATAGATAGATAGATAGATAGATAGAATAGAGATAGATAGATAGATAGATAGATAGATAGATAGATAGAATAGAGATAGATAGATAGATAGATAGATAGATAGATAGAAAGATAGATAGATAGATAGATTATAGATAGATAGATAGACAGAATAGAGATAGATAGATAGATAGATAGATAGATAGATAGATAGATAGATAGATAGAATAGAGATAGATAGATAGATAGAATAGAGATAGATAGATAGATAGATAGATAGATAGATAGATAGATAGAAAGATAGAATAGAGATAGATAGAATAGAGATAGATAGATAGATAGATAGATAGATAGATAGATAGATAGATAGAATAGAGATAGATAGATAGATAGATAGATAGATAGATAGAATATATATAGATAGATAGATAGATAGACAGATAGATAGATAGATAGAATATATATAGCTAGATAGATAGATAGATAGATAGATAGATAGAATATAGATAGATAGATAGATAGATAGATAGATAGAATAGAGATAGATAGATAGATAGATAGATAGATAGATAGATAGATAGAATATATATAGATAGATAGATAGATAGATAGATAGATAGATAGATGTTTAGCCTTTGCATTGATGGATGTTAAAAGTCCAAATGGTCCTATAACAAAAGGTCTACGCCAAATATGAAGGGGGCTTCAGCAACCACCCAACCTATGTCCAGCCTAGATGGAGTCGAGTTGCATGGTTGGCATTGTAGTTCTGCAAGGTTTTCCCACTGCCACACCTCACGTCAGCTCTGGGGACCACTAATGAGCATCACCAAACTGGTGGAGCCCACCTTGAGTTGTATCCCTAGTGTATGCCAACTTAAAGTGGAACTGCAGTGGTCATTTAAGCTAATAAAGTGACAGCTAGAGCACCAATCCTGAGGACCAGGGCCCAGACAAGGGGTGAGAAGAAGGGGCAGCTACCCTGGGAGAAGCACAGAGAAGCAAGGAGGGCAAAGAATAGATGTAGGGTGGTACACCCAATTTATGGCATGTATTAACAGTAGTGGAGGGGAGCACAATTCTGGATCATTGCCCTGGGCACCGGATGACCCTATCTCTGTACCACTGAGGACCCTATGAACCAATATCTTCCTGAGTCCTTGTTATGCAAACACTCACTTAATCTATGATGTCAGTGCTCTGGCCAGCCCCCTTTAGCCTTCCCTGCCCTGTTATTTTGGATGCCAATGGCATTTAGTATTTAAAGAAAAAGTCTAAATTACATTTTTTAAGTGCTCCTGTCTTTTAGGGGACAAAATGCAGGCAGCACTGTGTCCCCTCTTTCTACATGCTGAGATCTCCCCACCACTGTTAAACTATGGACTAGCAACGAGATCAATATTAACTAAGGTTTGATTGACAGCGCTTGTCTCCAGCTCCATGCACTTGCAAAGAGATAAGCGCCATCGCTAGAAATGTAAGGGGAGAGGGTATCTCAGCTAAACCCTTCACAACACAGATAGTAGACAGGGGTGGTGGCAACTGAGCACCTCCAGCAGAAGGGAATTTTAGTAAAAAATACTAGCCTTTGTAGAGGTTATAAGGAGGTTCTAATACATCAACGCACTGACCTACTGTATATTTCGTTTTTTTGACAACCATGAAAGTTCTTTTTTAATGGTGGTAAAATCTAGAGTAGGTATGAAGGAGTGCCTACAAAGCAGCAATTCCTGAAAGTCTATAGGTTTCCTAAGGTTCCCAGCCCCACAGGGGACCCCGACTGGGCCTCCCTTTCCCCAGATGGGGGCACAGACAGAGCAACAGCCCACATCTTGGCAGAGTTTTAGCAGCAGACTCAAGAGGAATCTCCTGGGGTACTGCAAAACCCCTGATTATATTATGGGACCTGCGGGGGGAGGGGGTTGAACTCAGAAATATGGCAGGAAATCAGCAGAGTTAACGCCTTACTCTCGGTTCCACCAATCCTAGCAGGTCATTTCCAGGCTATCATATACACATCTATATTGTAACAGCTTAGCTGAAAAACAGTGCTGTGGACCCAGACAGTTGCAGAACATGAGCTAACCAGCAGGAAAACTTTAACCCTTTCTGTAGGTACCTGCCTACACGCACATCTATTTTTGTGACTTTAGTTGGGCTTTTCAGCTTTTCAGCATTCACTGGCTGTATGCTTAGTGCAGGTCAACAACTCTTCGGTTATGGAAGTCAGCATCACAAAGGTGGCCCCAAGCATGTATCTTTCTTAACGCAGTGGCAGCAGAAAGTGTTGTTTTGCACAACCATCACTGGAAGCAAGCATTATGTGAATAATGTTTCAGTTTAACAAACAAGGAGTGACACCCCTCTTTATTACACGTATGATATCGAAAAATCACATCCTAAAGTCCAACTGCATGTTTTATGTATGATTTGGAGGAAATGTACTGCAATAGCTCAAGGTGACCAAGGCTACAGAAGATTGATAACTTGTTCCTTGCATCCTTCATAGAGGCAGCTGCACAGAGAGGCAAGTGTAAATAATACAAGCCCAACAGCCCAGGGACATTTAACAGAAATTCAATTGCTGCTTATGATCTATTTCCCATAATGGTGGAAATTCATAAGTCTAGAAGTCTAAACACAATGAAGATTTCATCTGACTTTAAACAATGCACATCCTTCCCTATTCAAGGAATGGTCAATGGAAAGCTATTAATACAAAACCAACGCTTGTCATCCAACAATAAATTTATGAACAACGCTCATTTCACCAACGCAAGTAAGAACGCTGGTTTTGAAGGAAGTTCTACCTTTAAATCACTACTTGTCAATCATCTCCATGCCCCTAGGCATGATATTTACCATTAGGTTGATTGCCTTTATGTTCAGAACTAAAAAAAAAAAATAATTAAAAGTTACCTTTTACCTACGCTGAATATGCGGCCACTGGTGTGTGCTAGGAGGAACAATGTTGATGCACAGATCCCAGATCCCATATGTTTCTTCCTTTTTTCTGTTAAAATTATTATTCATTTTTATTTTTTATAGTTATTATTATTAAAATTTTCATTATCGCTCAATACCAGGCAACTAAAAAATGATCCCATGCATTGGGCCTGCAAGCGTTAATTGATTATTCTGGTCTCAGGCAGTGGTCTCCAAACTGCACCCGGGGCTGTATGTGGCCTTTTGCTTGCCTTTATCCAGCCCTTGGGGCACTATTCCTCCCACTTACATTAACAATGGGACAAAATTCCTCCCACTGACATTAACAATGGGACAAAATTCCTCCCACTGACATCAATGATGGGACACTATTCCTGCCAGGGACACCAAAGATGGGGCACTATTTCTCCCACCAACACCAATGATAGCACACTATTTCTCTAATACCAAAAATAGGGCATTTTTCACTCCCACAGACCCAAGAACGTGTTCTACTCCCACTGGCCACAGTCCGGCCCCTCTAAAGTCTGAAGGACAGTAAAATGGCCCCTTGTTTAGAAAGTTTGGAGACCCCATTTCTAAAAAAAGCACAAAAAAATTGGATTTACGTACCTGATTCTCCAATCCTTCTTACAGCTAGACTGGACCATGTAGCAGCTTCTCCCCCATGCTCCAGCAGTATAGGGACCTGATATAATCAAGATCAATGCAGGGCCTGTAGCCCTGCACTGGTTATGCTGATACCCAGAGGCAGTCCACTATCGGAGTGTTGGGGAGCGCCATCTGCAGGGGGAGCGGAGGATCAGGATCAACTGTTTCTCCTCCCTCGACAAAACATGCTATTAAGCCCTGCAGCAACCCTAAGCCCCCCCCCACCCCCACCCAACCCCTCCATCCTCAAGGGCTAATTTTTTATCTGCCAGGAGTTGGGCTTTCAAAAGTCACAAGACACATTTCATTCAATTCCATTTACCACAGAGGTGTTTCAATGCTGTAATTCACGTCTCAATATGCTGTGCTGAAAAAAGCGCCGCATGCAATGCAATGGAGTGAACCGACTTCATAGCAAGCAATGGCATTGGGAGTGCACTTGGCTACACAAATGGCATGAACGTGCTCTGCCACATAATGTTATGGAGAATGGGTGAAGGGCTGAGTTGGGTAGTCCCATTTTGTTTCTGTTGTACTGGTACAGAAGGGTAAGTGAGCCATGACATTCTAGGATTGGCATTGTGTTACTGGCAGAAACTGCAGGTAAAAATAAAGGGGAAAGCAACCTGAAAAAAAAGAAAACAAATGCAGACACCACATCTACGGACTGGCAAGCTGCAATATAAAACATTTTTTGTTTTTTGGGATCAGGTACACTTTAACAACTTGCTGCCTGATGTACATATAAAAATGTCAGCAAGTGATTATTACAAGACTATAGCTGCAGCCACAGCCATGGTCTTGGTGCCATTTTTTTCAGCCAGCGATCAGCTGTATTGTTAATGTGATCACTTTAACAGAGCTGTACATGCAAAAAAAAATTTTCAACAGCCACCATTTTATTCCCCAGGGTTAACATGTGTGTGATAAATTGAAAAATTGCCCCAGACAGCAAGTAATTAATAAGACTGGTGGAACAGGACTTTTTTTGCTTTTCTTGTAGGTAAAACTCGCATGAGGGTCATACACAGAGAAACAATCGTTTTGTATGAAGAAAAGAGAACAATTGTTCTTCAGTGATAGATTTTGAACACTTCTGGTAATCATATGTGCACATTACCATTTACAAGGGCTCCCCTATGCTATTCTAGCGATGCTCAACTACTTGAAATGAGGGCAGAATCCCAGCACGTGTCTTGGAGACAGTCATTTGAGATATTTGATATACAGGTGTCAAAATGTTCCTCTAATAGATCTGTTTTATCACGTTTCATCTTTAGCGTGACACTATCGATTGCTATTAAGACTAACATACTATAAATTTTATGTTTGTGGTTATTGTCATGGGTTAGGTTCATGGTTACAGTATATGGAAAGCGTCACCTTGTAAAACAACCTGTTCAGTTTAAAATAGAAATGCAAGGCAAAAAGAATATATATATACAGTTGTGTTCAAAATAATAGCAGTGTGTTGAAAAAAGTGAATAGAGCTCAAAATCCTTCTAATAGCTTTTATTTCCATCCACACAAATGCATTGGGAACGCTACACATTCTATTCCAAATCAAAACATGAAGAAAAATATATCAAATTTGTGTTGTTCCTCTAAAAAAATAGAAGAAAAGTGAATATTAGACTGTTCAAAAAAATAGCAGTGTTTGTATTCTTCTTTACAAACTCAAACATTCACTATATAAACTGAAAAACATCTGAAGATTTTGCTTTCCTTTGAATCAATTAATATTTAGTTGTATAAGCACTGTTTCTGAGAACTGCTGTACATCTGTGTTGCATGGAGTCAACCAACTTCTGGCCCCTGTGAACAGGTATCCCAGCCCAGGATGACTGGACTACATTCCACAGTTCTTCTCTATTTCTTGGTTTTGCCTCAGAAACTGCATTTTTGATGTCACCCCACAAGTTTTCTATTGGATTAAGATCCGGGGATTGGGCTGGCCACTCCATAATGTCAATCTTGTTGGTCTGGAACCAAGATGTTGCACGTTTACTGGTGTGTTTGGGGTCGTTGTCTTGTTGGAACACCCATTTCAAGGGCATTTCCTCTTCAGCATAAGGCAGCATGACCTCTTCAAGTATTCTGATGTATTCAAACTGATCCATGATCACTGGTATGCGATAAATAGGCCCAACACCGTAGTATGAGAAACATCCCCATATCATGATGCTTGCACCACCATGCTTCACTGTCTTCACAGTGTACTGTGGCTTGAATTCAGTGTTTGGGGGTCGTCTGACAAACTGTCTCCGGCCACTAGACCCAAAAAGAACAATCTTACTTTCATCAGTCCACAAAATGTTGCGCCATTTCTCTTTAGGCCAGTCAATGTGCTCTTTGGCAAATTGTAACCTCTTCAGCACATGTCTTTTTTTCAACGGTGGGACTTTGCGGGGGCTTCTTGCAGATAGCTTGGCTTCACATAGGCGTCTTCTAATTGTAACAGTACTCACAGGGAACTTTAGATCTTCTTTCATCTTCCTGGAGCTGATTGTTGGCTGAGTCCTTGCCATTTTGGCTTTTCTTCTATCCATTCGAATGGTAGTTTTTCTTCTACGTCTTTCAGGTTTTGGTTGCCATTTTAAAGCATTTGCAATCATTTTAGCTGAGCAGTCTATCATTTTCTGCACTTCTTTATATGTTTTCCCCTCTCCAATCAACCTTTTAATCAAGGTACGCTGTTCTTCTGAACAATGGCTGGAACGAACCATTTTCCTCAGAATATCAGAGAGAAATGCACTGTAACCAGCGTGTACAACATTTGCTGCCTTCCTTCCTTAAATAAGGGCAATAATTGCCACCTGGTTTTCAAAGAATGAATGACCTCACTAATAGAACTCCACACTGCTATTATTTTGAACATGCCCCTTTCAATTAGTGATTCAATTACACAGAATCAGCAGCATGCATGTCATGACTGTTGGGTCTGTTGGATTTCTATTACTCTACTACACCTGCTAGTAAATTATTTGCCATGTAGAAATATCATTTCTACCAAAAACATTGATTAATCAGGTTAGTGATGTCTGACTGCTATTATTTTGAACACAACTGTATATATATATATATATATATATATATATATACACACACATACACACACTGCTCAAAAAAATTAAAGGAACACTGTGAAAAAACATCGGATCTCAATGGGGAAAAAAATCTCCTGCTGGATCTCTATAGTGACTTGGACGGGGTAAGGTGTTAGGAACGTAAGAATGCCCCATCGTTTGATGGAAATGAAAATGATCAACCTACAGGGGACTGAATTCAAAGACACACCGAAAATCAAAGTGAAAAAAAGATGCAGCAGGCTAGTCCATGTTGCTGAAATTTCATTGCTGCAACTCAAAATGGTGCTCAGTAGTGTTTATGGCCCCCACATGCTTGTATACAAGCCTGACTACATTGGGGCATGCTCCTAATGAGATGACGGATGGTGTCCTGGGATATTTCCTCCCAGATCTGAACCAGGACATCACTGAGCTCCTGGACAGTCAGACGTACAACCTTGTGGCGTCGGATGGACCAAAACATGATATACCCGAGGTGTTCTATTAGATTTAGGTCAGGCGAGCGTAAAGGCCATTCAATGGTATCAATTCCTTCATCCTCCAGGAACTGTCTGTATACTCTCACCACATGAGGCCAGGCATTGTCGTGAACCAGGAGGAACCCAGGACTTACTGGATCAGCGTAGGATCTGACAATTGGTCCAAGGATTTCATCCCGATACGTTATGGCAGTCAGGGTGCCATTGTCTAGCCTGTAGAGGTCTGTGCATCCCTCCATGGATATGCCTCCCCAGACCATCACTGACCCACCACCAAAACGGTCATTCTGAACGATGTTACAGACAGCATGACGTTCTCCATGGCTTTTCCAGACTCTCTCACGTCTGTCACATGTGCTCAGGGTGAACCTGCTCTCATCTGTGAAAAGGGCGCAAGTGGTGGACCAGCCATTTCCAGTGTTCAATGGCAAATGCCAATTGAGCTCTATGGTGCCGGGCAGTGAGCACAGGGCCCCCTAGAGGACATCAGGCCCTCAGGCCACCCTCATGAAGTCTGTTTCTGATTGTTTGGTCAGAGACACTCACACCAGTTGCCTGCTGGAGGTCATTTAGTAGGGCTCTGGCAGTGCTCATCCTGTTCCTCCTTGCACAAAGGAGCAGAGAGTGGTCCTGCTGATGGGTGAAGGACCTTCTACGGCCCTGTCCAGCTCTCCTAGAGTAACTGCCTGTCTCCTGGAGACTCAGCAAACCTTCTGGAAATGGCACGTATTGATGTTCTCCATTCTGGAGAAGTTGGACTGCCTGTGCAACCTCTGTAGGGTCCAGGTATCGCCTCATCCTATGAGTAGTAACCCTAGTGAAAAAGTCAGAAAAGATGAGTAGGGAAAAAAATGTCAGTGGCCTCCACCTGTAAAACCATTCCTGTTTTGGGGGGTCGTCTCATTGTTGCTCATCTAGTGCACCTGTTGTGAATTTCATTAACGCCAAAGCAGCTGAAACTGATTAACAACCCCCTCTGCTACGTAACTGACCAGATCAATATCCCAGGAGTTTAATTGACATAATACTCTAATTAAAAAATGTTCCTTTCATTTTTTTGAGCAGTTTAATGTGCATGTTTTAGCATGTGTTTTCACAATGTGCAAGCGTGAATGGGTCCTTGGACTTCTGGATGCCTAAATTCCTGTGCTACAATTTCCAGTGCTGAAGCCTCAAGTCTTTGTCCTCCAAACACATCTCTATCCAAACTTTCAAATTGCAGTTTTCTTAATCCAAGCAGCTGTGGGGCGGTGGAATAGCAGACGCAAACAAAGGAAAGGTGAAGCTGAAGAGGTCAGTGCTCTTATATAGACACATTCCCAGATTTACTCAATGACATATAAGGGCACTGAAATCATCTGGGATTTACGTGAGTTTGGAGGACACCCAAGCTCATCTCTATTAAGCTCCTGCATCCAAACCATTCATGACAATTTTCCAAAAATTACTGCACTGCTCAAATTAATTGCATCACTTTTCGGACCTTGCACAATCTCCCTCAGTACTGTTCAGATGAGCAATCCTACCACTGATGACAATGTATCAGAAACAGAATCGCTAACTCTAATCTACAGCAGCCGTTCTCAACCAGGGTTCTACTGAACCCAAAGGTTCCTCTAAAGGTGACTAGGGGTTCTTTGAGCAGTGGCCATCTGACCTTGAATGTGATGGTGCCTGTGTAGTTGCAGGTCCAACACCACTTAGCAGAGGCATGTAAGAGTGTTATTTTGACCACCACCGTAAGAGGAGCATTCTTCCCACTGACCACCACTAATGTAATGGTCACCAATGGACTAATCTTAGCAGGGGTTCCCTGAGTTCTGAAAATGATTGCAAGGGTTCCTTTGGTGTACAAAGGTTGAATAAGACTGCTCTACAGTGTTCCAGGTGGACAAGGGGTCAATTCCATCAAGAGAACTGACTCCTTGACTTGGGTAGCTCCATTATTATTATTATTACATCGAGTTTATATAGCGCCAAAGGGTTTACTGTACAATAAAGGGGGGGGGGACAATACAAGAAACAGAACAGCAACAACAACAGTACACGAGGGGTTAGAGGGCCCTACTCTTTCGAGCTTACAATCTAGGAGAGCTCCATAATTGGCCATTGTTGTCAGCAGCTGAATCGCGCATCTGACAACACTCTTAGCTCCAGTAAAACTTTGTTCAGAAAACCTTCCTCCTCAGTCTTGTCCCTGATTATTCAAAGATAATTAAGCTAATTAGTGATGCATTTATAAAACAAAAATGATCCGTGGTGAGGTATTTATAGCTGTTCCTTTCCTGATTCCGTTAGATTTTTTTTCCCTAAGCACCTGGAAAAACCTTCTTTTCTAAGAATTCCTTTAACTACACTTCTCTTCTCTGGAACAGTAAATAATCTGGCAGCCCCTAAACCTTTCAGTCTAAGATCTTATTGAAAAAGCAATGCATTGAAATGAGAATCACATTCTGCTTTTATAGTTTGGTATTTTTCGCTTTGGCACACTGCAGTAAACTTAATCTGAGGACGCATTAAGATTCACGACTGCTGAAAGTGCATATATGATAAAGAGAATATCTAATAAATATTACGAATTTAACAAAACTGTGCTGAATGTAGAAAATCTTATTCCACCACAGCAATCTAATATAAAGATGTATGGATTTAAAGGGACACTGTCACCTTGCAGATTCAGCGTTGGTGTGAAGCCTCCCATTTGGCCACTTTAAACTCACATCTCTCCCACCACTCCTTTTTTTTTGTGGTCAACACTGCAAGTGTCCCCTCCCATGAAGCAGTGCTGAAGCCTAGTGGCCAACTGCTAGCCCCAAGACCTGTCACAGGACTTCATCAATCTCTGTGAGCTCCAACGCCAACATTTTTGGTATTTTGGTGGCTGCAACAGAGGAAGGAGTGACATGGCAGCTCTGGAAAGGCGCAACAGCAACTGAGAGAAATTCCAGTGAACATATGAAAATATTCCTGACATTTCACAATAAACAGTATCATTTTTCAAAAGCCTGAAATTTATCATACAAAACCATCCTTAAAGTGGTACTAAACCTCGGACCATGCACTCACTATATCTGGTCTCCCAGGACCCTGCACTCACTATATCTGGTCTCCCAGGACCCTGCACTCACTATATCTGGTCTCCCAGGACCCTGCATTCACTATATCTGGTCTCCCACAGTACACAGAACATGGGAATGCAATTATTTTAGTAACTATAAACTGCTAAATACCTTTTCTCATCTGCAGTATATAGCAGTCTTCTATCAGTGTTCAGCAGAGCACTAGTTAAAGTTTGTAGGAGTTTTCATTCTCCCTTGATTGTCCTATGAGGCTGCAGGACCCCTGATCATCTGTCTGGACAGTGCTGATTGGCTCTGTGCTGATCACATGCACCGTCTCAAGAAAAAAAAAGCAACTTTCTAGCAATACACACCAAACTGAGCACGTGCAGCTTGTCCCCAAGGCTCTGTTCTGTCAGCAGATGGATTGGGGTC
This sequence comes from Staurois parvus, assembly GCF_062004578.1. Classification (NCBI taxonomy): domain Eukaryota; kingdom Metazoa; phylum Chordata; class Amphibia; order Anura; family Ranidae; genus Staurois; species Staurois parvus. The sequence goes on along the minus strand of NW_028318079.1, from coordinate 780,817 downwards.
AGTAGAAAAAAGGGAGGATCAGAGAAGACAGGATCAAACAGGCTTTTTAAAAAAAGACTCTCTAGCAATACACACCAAACTGACCATGTGCATGTGACTACAGATTCAGTCTGTATCAGGTGTTTTTTTTTTTTTCTTGGGATAGTGCATGTGATCAGGAGGGGCAGAGAAGACAGGACCAAACAGCCTTTTCACACAAGGCAGAGGATTAACCCCTTAGGTTCTACTATGAGTATAACAAGCATGCTTTACTGCATATACAGACTGATTTTGCTGTTGTGGGCTTAGTAACACTTTAAGCTTCTGGCAGATGATTTGGTCTAGCCTGAAATGATGACATTAGTCTACTGCAGGAAGGAGTGATTAGATTGCAGAAATCTGACTTTCCAGCAAGGATCAGACAGGCCTCAGAAGGGGCAGATCTGTGTCGGACATTTTTGAACATAGCCAAGAACTGCACAAGCAGTAAAATCTACATGATGTGTCTACAGTCTAGGAAGTAGATACTGACCCTAAATGATGCCTGAACAAAGATGGCACCATCCAACTTTAGAGAAAAGCTTTGTCCAGGGAAGATCTGCTGTAATATTTCTATGAACCATTCACAGAATATATAATGTTCTGTAAATGGCAAAAGGGAGAGGAGAAGTGGATAAAGGGCACTAACTCTCACGTGTGTGACAGCCACAGCCAGGGGCAGACTGACCATCTGGAAACTCAGGCAGTGCCCGAGGGCCCGGGGTCAGTAGGGGGCCCCATGAGATGCCCCTGGTACCTTTTTCATAGGCTTTTTTGAGTTTGGGTAAGGACACAGGGGCCCCATGATCCCCTATTGCCCGGGGGACCCATGAGTTGTCAGTCCGCCCCTGGCCACAGCTCTCATAAAGTCAACGGTTGGATAAAAACAATTATCACACTTGACTGGAGGAATCATTTGTTTCCGTTAATGTGGACCTTCAAAACAAAAAAACAACTTATTTGCACCCTCTCCAATATTGACATACATTTTTTAAGTGTTTTCCTCCTTTTTGTGCTGCAGTGCACCATACTTCCTCCTTTCTTGCCTAGGCAAGAATGACATTGTGCTCCTGGTCTCAAGGCACTGGTGGACCCAATGGATAAATTGATGTGTTGAAGGGCTCTACTTGGCCTTTGGATCCTGGCAGAGACCTTCAGCACATCTCCCTACTCATGGGGTTTTGAAGACACCGCAGTTATGGAGGTCCCGGATCTCAGATGTGCCACAGGTCCCTGACATGTACTTCCATTGCACACATTCTTGGAAATGGCAAAAAGATAGGTGGGTGCTATTGCAACTACAGACTGGAAACCAGTAACTTCATAAGCAGTGTATATCGCCAGCACACCATGGATGTTAGGAAAGGTGTCCAAATGTTTATTCCAGCGATCACATTCTAGAAGTAGAGTGCAACGTTTCAGAGCTACGCATGACCTCTTCTTGTGATGATCACATGCCTGATGAAGGGGACTTGCATGGCTCCGAAACGTAGCACCCTACTGCTTTCATGCGATCGCTGGAATAAACGCTCGGACAACTTTCTCAAGATCCAGGGTGTACTGGTGATATATACTCTTACAGGTCTCTTTCAGGTCCCAAAGGTTGAGTAGAGCCCTTCAGGAAGCCTGCGCCGGTGAGGGGGTGCAGGGCCAGCATTTTGAGGACTGAAGTTCCCCTTTAAGAAATAATAAAGAGGTCTGCCTGGAGTTCTACTTTAAACTATAGAGTGGCATGAGTATCAAACATAGCCAAAATTCTTCTTTAACCACCTGCCTACCGAGCACTTATACCCCCTTCCTGCTCAGGCCAATTTTCAGCTTTCAGCGCTGTCGCACTTTGAATGACAATTGCGCAGTCATGCGACACTGTACCCATATGAAATTTTTATAATTTTTTTTCACATAAATAGAGCTTTCTTTTGGTGGTATTTACTCACCACTGGTTTTTTTTTTTTAGCTATAAGCAACAAATTTGAAAAAAAAAGTTTTTCTTTGTTTCTATTATAAAATTTTGCAAACAGGTAATTTTTCTCCTTCACTGATGTGCATTGATGAGGCTGCACTGATAGGCAGCACAGATGAGGTGGCATGGATAGGCAGCACTGATATGTAATGGTGGGCACTGATAAGCGGCACTGACTGGTGGCACTTCTGGGCAGCACTGATGGGTGGTACCAGTAGGCACTGATGGGTGGCACTGCTGGGCACAGGCAGGCAGCACTGGTGGGTATATTAATCAATCAGCACCAAACTAACTCAATAAATCCCACTCTTATAGAAAAGTTATTCACTTCCACCCTTGAAAGTTAATCACAATATATATAAAAACTTTTCTTTATACAAAATCCAAAGAACATAAACATACAAAAATGTGCAAAAATGTCCCCAATGTCTTACACACCATACGCAAAAAATCTTTTCTTCTTTCAAAGTAGATATCTTTCTTAGTTCATGAAGTTTCCAATGACCATAAACCTCAAAAAAACAAACTCAAAATAGTGTCATACCCTTGTGCATCATGTGCATCATGCAAAACACATAACTAGTGAAAAAAATAAAATACTATATGTGTATATCTACATACACGTATATATTCTATAAACGCATATATATATCCAAACTCTCAAACGTGAAAACACTCCAATTGTGTCCACTGTACTTTCCTCATGCTGTGACAGCGTGAGGAAAGTGCAGCCGATAACCGGCACCTGCATTTACTGGTGATCTCCTGTGTCATTGGACACGGCTGATCACGTGGTAAAAGGCTGCTGCGATTGGCCTTTTAACACATCACGTGATCAGCTGTGTCTGTAGGACACAGCGAACATGGAGATCGCTGGATGTGCGCCCCCAGGGGCGTGCGGGAGGACGTGTTCTTGGAGGACGTCATATGACTCCCTCCCAGAACTGGCCAGCCGCGGTGAAGCTGTCATTCGGCTATCTGCAGTTGGCAAGCGGTTAACTAAGCAGAGGGTGCTCAACAGAGCGTGATGCTTGTGCCTAGGAAGCCTGACATTAATATGTTATTTTATGTTACTTTTATGTCACGTTATAGTATACATCATATATGGCCAAATCTACCGAGCCCTCCTGCTGCCTGTGCTGTAATAATCACACTGTGCCGTGTAACCTTTTACAATCACGCCGTTATTCTGCTCCCTCGCTGCGTTCCGCGTGTCGCTGTGTAGATGAAATATTTTTCCTATCAACAAATACATGCACCTTGTAATCATGAATTATGCAAACCTACATTACTCTCCTTATTATACCAGGCGCCAGCTGCTGAGAGAGCTCAAAGGACCCGACCGGTTACAAAGAGGTGCGGAAAGAGATGTCACAGAGAGCGAGATTGTGTGTGCTCCTCGCTCTGAGGCTTTCTCCGGATCTCACAACCCAACACTTCCAGTCTCTACCAGCTTTATTGGTATTCAGGAAAACTGACAAATACTTTGTTGGAGCACATTTAGTCTAGTCTAGTAGTTTCGTTTAGCCAGACTAAGGCCTCATGTACATAAACTTCCCTAGACTGTTAGCTCTCCTAGCAGCAAAAAATGCTAAACGCAGCAAAAATGCGCATAAAGGTGGCATCGCGCTTAGCCGCATTTATTCATTTGATTGGCCAGAGTATTTTCCACTGACATGAATAAACACCCAAGTGCTAAACGCGGCTAGCATTTAGGCACATTTATACGTGTTTTTACCGCATTTGGCGTTTTATGACCAACCGTTCCTCTCTGACAGTGATTCTTCTACATTCAGGAGAGGAACGTTTAACTGCCCCTAGACTCTGATAAAAGTCGATGTGTACATGGATATATAGGCTTTTATTGAGATGAATTCAGGGACTTTGGCAACAAAACGCCAAAAGCTCCTAAATTTATGTTTAGGAGCAGCGGTGTTCATGAGGCCTAAGAAGAAATGATTTCTGATTTGTTGGTTTATTGCACTTGACTACTTTTTCCAGAAAAAGAAAAACTCTGGATTATGGAAAAGCAGGCTATTGGTTTAAAGAAGAATTCCAGATATGGATATTTTGACATAGTTCTATTGATCCATCTTGGACCAATGGAATGATGTATATACCCTACATGACTGATGCCCGTGGAAGCTGGAAATCACTGAGGTAGGCACCAATTCTCCAGCGATCTCCACTTGCTTCTGGGTTCCACACCGAGCGGCTACCCTGCTGCATTATGAATATAGAAGGTTGGAAGCTTGGCATGGGCACCATTCAGAGTTGCTTTGCATTTTCTAAATGAGTGAAAAGTGTTCTCTGATTGGATGAGGTGGGGAGGCACGGTGGTGATGTCACACTCTCCACCTCATCCAATCAGAGAATGCTTTGCATTCATTCATAAAATGTAAAGCATTCTCTGAATGGCGTCCCAGCTGAGCAGTCAACCTCAGAATGCAGCAGTCCGGCCGCACAGCACAAAAATCAGAAGTAAGTGGAGATCACTAGCTAATCAGTGTCATCTTTGTAGACACAGTGATTTCCATCTTGGACCAATTAAATGATGTATATACCCTACATGACTGATGCCCCTGGAAGCTGGAAATCACTGAGGTAGGCACCAATTCTCCAGCGATCTCCACTTGCTTCTGGGTTCCACACCGAGCGGCTACCCTGCTGCATTATGAATATAGAAGTTTGGAAGCTTGGCATGGGCACCAATCAGAGTTGCTTTGCATTTTCTAAATGAATGAAAAGTGTTCTCTGATTGGATGAGGTGGGGAGGCACGGTGGTGATGTCACACTCTCCACGTCATCCAATCAGAGAATGCTTTGCATTCATTCATAAAATGTAAAGCATTCTCTGAATGGCGTCCCAACTGAGCAGTCAACCTCAGAATACAGCAGTCCGGCCGCACAGCACAAAAATCAGAAGTAAGTGGAGATCACTATCGAATCAGTGTCATCTTTGTAGACACAGTGATTTCCAGATTCCAAATTCCAGGAACATCAGCCAGGTATGGTATATACATAGTTAAGTTGATCCAAGCTGGACCAAAGTAACAATGTATAAAATATCCATACCCGGTATTCCTCTTTAAAATAAGGAGTAATGGACATCTCCAAATACTTTTTTTCCAGTTGTTTTGCATAGGCAGGATCTTAGAAAATTTTATGAATTTTATGTCCCCAATATATTGCAAATCATAAGAAAGGCTTGGGCTGCATTATGTGAGCTAATCTGAACTTTGTCCCTGCAATATAGCAGAGTAACAGATACCTTCCCAGGAGAAAATGCTGCTCAGGGACCCCTCTGTTGCTGCTCACATAACCAAAAGTCTAGGCCAGGGGCTGTCAACCTATGAGATATAGGGGGCCTCAACCGTAGCCCTTGAGAGCACTATAGAGCCACACATTGAGGTTGATTTACTAAAACTGGAGAGTGCAAAATCTGGTGCAGCTGTGCATGGTAGCCAATCGGCTTCTAACTTCAGCTTGTTCAAGTAAGCTTTGACAATAAAACCTGGAAGCTGATTGGTTCCTATGCAGATACCAGATTTTGCAGGCTCCAGTTTTAGTAAATCAACCCCATAACAGGTCCATATATGTAATGCTACAAAGGACTGTCAGCAACTGCAGTGGAGATTACTGGAGGCTGCAAACAGAAGACAGTCAGACACTGGAGGCTTGCTATGAAAGACTGCAAAAGATGACTGTTATTACAGCCCCTTTGCAAATCAATGATCCCACTACTAAGGTCTGAAAAGGGTCATACAGCAAGTACCAAAGGGCCACATGTGACCCCCAGTCCAAGCCGCAGGTTGAGTGCTTGGGATGTAGGCACTGGTTACATGATCTCTTTTGATCTCATAAGATGTCTGCTACTCTCTACACAGCACCACCCAACCAATCAGGCTCTGCTACAGTGCACTTACTGTATGCTGACAGTGAATATGCTGAAAAGAAGAGAGAAGAATGTTGACTCATCAGCATCCTGCTGCTCCTTTACTACCCACATCAGCAGACAGGGGGTGTCATCAGATTAATCCACATTAGGCCTCCATCACATCAGTGATTACACACATATACCAGATTCCAGCGGCAAGAATCAGTGGCTTTTTGCAGCTAGGATGACAAGTGTATGCAAATAGTGGTGGCTGCTCAGCCTGCACATAATGACAGGCTGACAGCAGCTGTAGCTGTTCACATATGTCCTCATACCAAGCAGTTACCTGCGGTTAGGGATGGATGAGAGATCCTGGTTGGAGTCAGGCACCGGTGGCCAGGTAATGAAAGGCTGATGGAAGCTGTCGCTGTTCGCACATACCAGTTACCTGCGGTTAGGGTTGGATGAGCGATCCTGGTTGGAGTCAGACACCGGCGGCCAGTACAAGATAATGAAAGGCTGATGGCAGCTGTCGCTGTTCGCACATACCAGTTACCTGCGGTTAGGGTTGGATGAGAGATCCTGGTTGGAGTCAGACACCAGCGGCCAGTACAAGATAATGAAAGGCTGATGGCAGCTGTCGCTGTTCGCACATACCAGTTACCTGCAGTTAGGGTTGGATGAGAGATCCTGGTTGGAGTCGGACACCAGTGGCCAGGTAGTGAAAGGAAGGCTGATGGCAGCTGTCGCTGTTCGCACGTACCAGTTACCTGCAGTTAGGGTTGGATGAGCGATCCTGGTTGGAGTCAGACACCGGCAGACAGGTAATGAAAGGCTGATGGTAGCTGTCGCTGTTCGCACGTACCAGTTACCTGCGGTTAGGGTTGGATGAACGATCCTGGTTGGAGTCAGACACCGGCGGCCAGGTATTGAAAGGCTGATGGCAGCTGTCGCTGTTCGCACATACCAGTTACCTGCGGTTAGGGATGGATGAGCGATCCTAGTTGGAGTCAGACACCGGCGGCCAGGTAATGAAAGGCTGATGGCAGCTGTCGCTGTTCGCATGTACCAGTTACCTGCGGTTAGGGTTGGATGAGTGATCCTGGTTGGAGTCAGTCACCGGCGGCCAGGTAGTAAAAGGGTGATGGCAGCTGTCACTGTTCGCACGTACCAGTTACCTGTGGTTAGGGATGGATGAGAGATCCTGGTTGGAGTCAGGCGCCGGTGGCCAGGTAATGAAATGCTGATGGCAGCTGTCGCTGTTCGCACGTACCAGTTACCTGCGGTTAGGGATGGATGAGCGATCCTGGTTGGAGTCAGACGCCGGTGGCCAGGTAATGAAAGGCAGATGGCAGCTGTCGCTGTTCGCACGTACCAGTTACCTGCGGTTAGGGACAGATGTTCATGCTTGGACACATCTGACTGTGTCCAGGGTCACTCATTCATCCCTAACCACAGGTAGCTGATTGGTGTGCAGATACATGAGAACATGACAGTTGCTGTCAGCCTGTCATTACCCTGTATAGATCACAATTCGCATACACCTGTCATCCCAGCCATAGACATCCACTAATTCTTGCCCCTTGAATCCGATGTATGTGTGTAATCGTCCATGTAAAGGAAGCCTTAGCTAGGCTGTTGTCACAGGGGTCAAGGAACTATCTCTGCTGTCTGGCAGGAGTGTTTGGATCACAAGACTGGCCACACAGAATTAGAAGTCCTTTGGCGGCAAAACAGTTCTCGCCTATGTATATCAACCGTATCTAACTGCTTGCCCCAAGCTCTGCCTCCAAAAAGTAGAAATCCTAGAGCCAAACATCTGATCACACGTACCGGTGTTCTTTGTATACACCCTGCAAGTTAACACACATAAAAACCCACCTACCTCGCACACAACCATGTGACGGAGCGAACTGACAGCCCCCAGTCCATACTGCGGTTGCCATAGAGACAGGGATTTCATATATCTGCACCTGGTAGACCAGGACATGTAGTGGCAATGTACAGCAAAGGATGCAATTAATTATTCTTTGAAAGCCAAATGCCTGGCGCATTTTTGTCCTAATTTGTAAAACACTTCTAGAGACACTAATTATAAGAAACTATTAATGAGCCGCTTTTTAATTCATTCAGTGTTTATGAGGCTGCGTCCTGCAAGCTCCCAGCAATATGTCACATCTTCTCCCACTGTACAATGCATCCTGTTACATATATTGATTTTCACGTGACTTTCATACACTGGCGGAAGGTGATCCCACATGCCAAGTCAGCCATATCACTGGGAAACTGGAGAATAACTCAAGCGTGCCTCTCGTGAATCTGACTCTTGGAAAATTAGAAATTAGGTGGCTGAAGTTCCCCAGACAAATGGAAAGTAAACCTAGTTTATTTCATAGAACAACAGCTTTTTTTTTTTTAAAGGGAAACTCCCTCATGAAGTACTTTATTTTTAACCATTTGCCACCCGCTCTATGGCCGAATGGCGGCCGGAAAATGTCATCAGCATTCCGGGTGGACGCCATATGGTGTCCTCCCGCACATGCGCAGATTGCGCAGCGGTGCGATCTGTCACCGGCCGTGTACCTCGGACACGGCCGATGACAGATCTGAGTATCGGCCCCCGTTGCCGGTACCATGTGACCTGCTGTGACCAATCACAGCAGGTCACATGACAGTTGTATACAATGGATGGCTTCATTCATGACAGTTGTATACAATGGATGGCTTCATTCATGCCATCCATTGTATACTAGTGCCTAGCTGTGAATGGTCACAGCTAATCAGATGCAGGTCATGTGATTAGCTGTGGCCAAATGACAGCTAAGCACAAAAAAAAAAAAACCCCTGAATGAATCGATGTCATTCAGGTAAATGCTTGCTTATAGCAAAGTAATTCTTTGCTATAAGCAAACTGTGTAAAAAAAAAAAATACTGATCACTTCCCCAAAGTAGTACAATGTTACTATGGTAACATTGTACTACTTTGGTCATAGTGAAATATGAAAAAAAAATCTTAAAAAAAGAAAAAACATTTAATAAAAAATAATAAAAAATATATATATATATATTTTTTTCATACTGTCACCAGTCAGTGTCCCTGATCACCGCCATGCCAGTTATATGATGACGCTGTACTGCACTGGTGACAATATGTAAAAAAAAAATAGTGAAACAAATTTTTTAATTAAAATTATGACCAAAAAAATACAACTTCAAAAAACTCGCCATGCCTCTTATGAAGTACGTCGGACTGTCTACTTTGCAAAAAGGGGTAATTTGGGGGATATCTGTACTGTTCTGACATTCTTGGACCTCAAGAAATTAGATTGGCTGTCAGTACTTCAGGATTGATCAATATTCAGATCTATACCATAGTTTGTGAACTCTATAACTTTCCTACAAACTAAAAAATATATCCTAATTTGGGTTATTTTCACCAAAGACATGTAGCAGAATACATCTTGGCCTAAATTTATGAAGAACAATTATTTATTTGTAAACTTTTATAACAGAAACAAAGAAAAATGTGTTTTTTTCAAAATTTTTGGTCTTTTTTTGTTAATTTAGCAAAAAATAAAAATCTCAGGGATGATTAAATACCACCAAAAGAAAGCTCTAGTTGTGTGAAGAAAATGATAAAATTTTAGTTTGGGTACAATGTTGTATGACCGCGCAATTGTCATTCAAAGTGTGAGATCGCTGAAACCTGAAAACTGGCCTGGGCAGGAAGGTGTAAAATTGCCCGGTATTGAAATGGTTAAAAGCATATGCTACGTTTTGCAAAAAAAAAATTTAAAAAAATGGATCCTAATTGAAAAATGGAAAAATGTCCATGTATTCATTTGTTGCAATGGAACCTGCAAAGTACTGCAACTGTGATCAGCGCATCATGGGTGCAATGCACAGGCTCCTGCGGACTATTCCTCCAGCCCCAGGTCCACAATGAGGTACAGATCTTCAGTTATGGGGCTGGAGGAAGTAATCAATGGACTGCAACTGCGATGTCGTTACCTCTCTTGTGCTCCATTGGATATCTATGGGTCCCTCTGCTGCGGTGACAAATGTGACTTGTAGTCTTTAACCACTTCAAGTCCGGACACTTTTACCCCCTTCCTGTCCAGGCCAATTTTCAGCTTTCAGAGCTATCACACTTTGAATAACAATTGCGCGGTCATGCAACACTGTACCCATATGACATTTTTAGCATTTGTTTGAGAGAGATAAAACTTTAGTTTGGTGGTATTTATTCACCACTGGGATTTTTTTTTTTTTTTGCTATATAAATGAGAACGTCCAAAAATTTTGAAAATAGGTGTTTTTCTTATAAAAGTTTGCAAGTAAATAATCTTTCTTCATAAATCTTGGCCAAAATGTAATCAGTTATCTTTTAAGTAAAAAAAACAAAAACAAATTAGTTTATAACCAAAAATTATAATTTTTCAAAAACATTTTTATTTTATTTTTTTATATTATTATTTATGTGTTTTTTTTTAACATACTGTCACCCTAGCAGTACAGTGTCACCATAGTGACACTGTACTACTTGTGGGGGGTGATGAAGATTTTTTTTTTTCTTTTTACACGGATTGCTTTTACACCCATAAAGGCTGTAAAAGCAATCATTTCTCCTTCTTTCTGGCTGCATTCCTGCAGCCATTGAGAAATACTGTGTGAGCTGTGATTGGTCACAGCTTGTCACATGGTACAAGGCTGTTGTGAATAGCCTTGTACCATGTGATCTCTCACAGATTTCACAGGTAGTAAGCAATGATGTCAGAAGTGACATCTTGCTTACTACTATTCAGGTGATCACTGATTGACCAATCAGTGATCACATGATTGGGACCTGTACAGTGATTGGCACCAGATCGTGGTGCTGCGCGCTCCCAGGGAGCGCGCACAAAAAGGGAAGCGGGAAGGACATTTATAAACGGCCACCCGACCCTACACTGCTCCCATCCGGCCATTTATATACATGGGCCGGACGGGAAGTGGTTAATTCACAAATGTAATTTGACTATAGCAAGCCAGTAGCCTTGGAACCACCAACATCTTCTATCACAGAGGTGTTCACACAAGAAAATCCACACTGTGACACAGTAGCACTCAGGGGTTCTTGAGAAGCCAAATATGTAATAGAGGTGATATTATCAGATCTCTGTGAAGATGGGAAATTTCGGCCAGTGCTGCCCTTGTGAGATTGGGGAATCTTGATAGACATAGAAAAACAAAACAAAGGGTGCAAAGGCCTAATGTATTACCATCTTCATTTATTAGATTAAACCAAAGTGCATACTCACAAAAGCCAAGGTTTTAAAGTGAAACGTATACCTTATGGCGCCGCTCCAAGGAAAATCCAAGGATCGCCCCACCAGCAAGGAAAATCCAAGGATCGCCCCACCAGCAAGGAAAATCCAAGGATCACCCCACCAGCAAGTGAGAAGAGGGGAGCACGAGTCCGAACGATTCCAGTGTCAGCCAATGCAAGTGAAGGGATGGACACTGCTCAACCAACCCCAGCATTCCAATGTTAATGAATAGCCTCAGCCGTTGTACTGGCCATGACCTCAGATGCATTTCGACCCGCCCCCCGGGGCTTGGTAACAGAGGTCCAGAAAGCAAGCCCCGTTGGGCAGGGTAAAACACGTCAGGCCCGGTGGCCGAGGCTGTTTCTTAACATTGGACTCCTGGGGTCGGTTGAGCAGCGTCTTTCCCTTCAAAAGGTTTAAAAGCGTTATACAAAACCCATGAGCCAGAAGTAGTAACACTCAGGGTCCTCATGCATGAGAAACTACCAGTGACCTGTTTCGAGGGATGTGAAAACTTGATTTGCTCTGAGGAAGAGGGCATGTCCCTCAAAACGCGTCAACAGTAGTTTGTCATACAATAATACACTAGACCTTTGGGTCCTTTGTTTTCTTTATCTATGTCATACTGGTGTCCTTCACATAAACTTCATCTTTGAAAATTAGAAAGCAGATCTTTCCTAAGAAACATCATGATACACCATGGCAATCTCCTTCTGAGGATACTAGTTGCTTGGCTAATACACTGGCCAACTAGTATCAATGAGGTTTGAGTTACTAACCTGGAACAAGCATTCATATCTGAACACAATGGATGAAAACTATTGAATAAAATTTGTAAATATGCCACCCAGGAAACCAGCATTTGCAGATTCTACAGTGACAAGGGCAATTGTCATGTCTTTCTCGGGAGACTATGTCTTTCTCGGGAGACTATGTCTTTCTCGGGAACCTTCCAGCCAGTAGAACACAATGATCACGGCTATAACCACCGGCGGTAATCACATACAAAAAAATCTGACAGGCTGGTTGCACATAAGTCGCTCAATGGATTGACTTCAGTAAAACCAGCCTGCCCATAGATTGATCAAATCTCGGCCAGTCCATGATGAACCAGCCAAAAAGTGATCCATCTATTGCTGGCTTCTCTTTCTAGCAGCTATCAGCGTGGCAGGTCGGTGATAATGTATTATCCAGGGAAGGTTTTCAGCTCTGGGGGTCTCCAGTCCATTTACTGACTTAGTAGACTACAATGTACCATGGCTTTTATCTAGTGGTGCACTGAAATGTAAATTCTGGACCGAAACCAAAAATTCAAGATGCACTTGGCTGAAAACCAAAAATGAAATGGACAGTTTTAAAAAAATATATAATTTTATATATAATTGTATTATATTTGACTTTTTAATTAATATTGATTACATGAATTTAAATGAATATGAGTTAAAAAATACAATCCAGTAACATAAAATAACTTTTATTGAAAGTGACAAAAACTGGACAGAAAATAAAATGAAATATATATAAAAACTGGGAGGCGTTTTTGCATTGAAGTCAATAGGGGGTGCTTTCGTATTGAAGTCAATAGGGGGTGTTTTTGCATTTAAGTCAATGGGACGCAATTTTGCACTGACGTCAATAGGGGGCGTTTTTGCATTGAAGTCAATGGAACGTGATCTTGCTTTGAAGTCAATTATCATTATCGACACTTTTTTTTCTACATGTTTTCCATAATATATCAAATTGTTACTTTTTGAGTTTGGGTCCACTTTAAGCCTGTATGATTTTAGAGCTATTAGAATGAAGTATCAAATGAACTTGATAAAAATTCATGAGTACTTTAAGTGGCCTCTGAGTATAACAGACATTACCAATCTGAGCAATTACAATCAGTACCAGCAGTGCAAATCACAAAGGCCTATTATGCAGCACTGCAACAATAGGAAGCTACTCAAACCAGTGAACAGATCTTTCTCTGACAATGAGTCATTCTCTGTATTAAGGTAACAAAAAAAAACTTTTAAAAGCAGCTCCCTCCAGTGTCCCCCTTAAAGTGTTACTAAGCCCAGGACCCTGAATTCCCAACATCTGGTCACCCACAGTACACACAACATGGAAATGCAATTATTTTAGTAAATATAAACTTCTAAATACCATTTCTCATCAGCAGTATAGCAGTCTTGTGACTTCTATCAGTGTCCAGCAGAGCACTGGTTAAAGATTGTAGGAGGAGTTTCCATTCTCCCCTGATTGTCCTATGAGGCTGCATAACCTCTGAATCTCTGGACAGTGCTGATTGGCCCTGTGCTGATCACATGCACGCTCCCAAGAAAAAAAGGAAACTCTCTAGCAAAACATAACACCAATACCTTCTAAAACTCATCACCAATGCTACTCATGCATATACCTCCCATGAACAATATACTGTATGCTGACCTCCAGACTACACCCTGATGGCTAGTTATGGGTTACATGCGCTTGTGCCCCCTTCACGGGCGGCAAACAGGATGGCTCCAAATTCACTCCACCACAGATGGCTCCCACTGTTCCACAGATCCTCCACTCACCTAAGAAGCATTATTTCATTCATGAATGAAGATAGTGCTCTCCGTACAGTAAAAACATTTATTCAAGTAATAATTCAATTAAAACGACACACACAAGTCAGTGCACACATAGTGCTATGTACAGTGCATATCAAACACAGGCAGCTCTCAGTTTTACCGCCCCCACTGCCGTTATCAAGATGGCTACCGACTGATCCCGCTCCACTCCTATACGCATTACGCCCAATCAACAGGCTTACTCCCTGTTACTATTTTATAGTGAAGGTTTGTGGGATGACTGGCCTCTTTTGCTGCATTAAGGTATACACTCACTGGCCACTTTCTTTGATACACACAATTGCTTGGTAACACAAATTGCTAAGCAGCCAATCACATGGCAGCAACTCAATGCATTTAGGCATCTAGACGTGGTGAAGACGACTTGCTGAAGTTCAAGCACCACAATGGGGAAGAAAGGAAATTTAAGTGACTTTGAACGTGGCATGGTTGCTGGTACCAGGCGGGCTGGTATGAGTATTTAAAAAACTGCTGATCTACTTTCATGCACAACCATCTCTAGGGTTTACAGAGAATGGTCTGAAAAAGAGAAAATATCCAGTGAGTGGCAGTTGTGTGGACAAAAATGCCTTGTTGATGTCAGAGGTCAGAGGTAGGGTCAGAATTTGGAGCACAAAACATGAAAGCATGGATCCATCCTTCCTTGTATCAATGGTTCAGGCTGGTGGTGGTGATGTTCTGATGTGGGAGATATTTTCTTGGCACTAGCAAAGTGTACCAAATAAAGTGCCCGGTGAGTGTACGTTACTACCCTGCCCCCTAGTTTGTGATTGGACAATGAATGAGCAGCAGCATACTGGTAAGCACATCCCACTGTTTACTCTGATCTTTCCTTCTGCATGAAATTCCTTGCATTTGTGCCCATGGCAGAGCCTGTTTGGCTCTCCATGCTGACCCACCTTCCCCTAGTCTAAATGCTGCTGTACAAGGAAGACTAATACAAAATCAAAATCAGGGACTGACATTAGTTGCCTTTAAAAATACATTCACTAATTCAATAAATACATGACTACAATTTTTATAGCTTCCTGTAGTTCACCTCTAGTAGTCCGTAGAGCAGCCTTTCTCAAACGGGGTTCTGTGGTAGCCTACGGTTCCTCCAGAGGTTCCTAGGGGTTCCTTGAGCAGTTTCTTCCTCTAAGGTATCCACTGAAACCGATGATCTTTTTTAGCTATCTGTAAGGGAGGATTTTTCCCATTGACCATAAATGTACGCATTCTTCCTGTTTACCACCACGCTAATGTACCATGAGCTAAACTACAGCATATATTAACCGGGCCTCCCTGAGACCAGAAAGTCATTTCAAGGGTTCCTCCGTGTTAAAAAGTTTTAGAAAAGCCAATCTAGAGTATACAGGACTTGGAGCAGAGGCAAACAATATGCAGAGTGGAAAATGTCATAATGTGGTTACTTGTATGCTTTGATGCCATATAGCACAGTAAGGGCAGTTACAGAAGTCTATACATTGGTGTTTGGTAGGAGTTGCCTTCTAAAGCCCCATACACACAATGAGAATATTGGACAAATGATCATACATTTTTTTTTCATGCTAGTCTCATATTGAAAGTGAAGAGGCTACTAAAGTTACGAAAATTGTTGTACGACACAAATAAAATTTGGAAATTACTTTCCTGCAACCACGCAACAGACAGTGTTGACAGGGAATTCCCTCCCGTGGAGCCGCCATTCTGTTCTCCCAGCAGAGGGTGGGGGAAGCTGTCCCCGCTGGGAGAACACAGTGATTATTGGTAGCGGCTATAACAGCCACTAGCAATATTTGCATTTAAAATCCAGCAGGCTGGTTGTACCCATGTTGATCAATCAAAATCAACTTGGATATATTCAGCCAGCCCATACTTGGTTCAAATCTCAGCAGAAACTGGCCATGGTCTTGAGTCCCCATTCCCACCAAAGCAGTTTGTAGATTGAAGCTCCAAAATTCTCAACATCCAAAATTCCATGGTTTTCCCAATGTGCCTGTTCACAGCTGAGCACAGTGCCACTTAAAGCCTGTACTTCGAGAATGTACATAGGCTTCTCCTGAGATACGTACATAGGCTTCTCCTGAGATACGTACATAGGCTTCACCTGAGATACGTACATAGGCTTCGCCTGAGATACGTACATAGGCTTCTCCTGAGATACGTACATAGGCTTCTCCTGAGATACGTACATAGGCTTCTCCTGAGATACGTACATAGGCTTCTCCTGAGATACGTACATAGGCTTCGCCTGAGATACGTACATAGGCTTCGCCTGAGATACGTACATAGGCTTCGCCTGAGATACGTACATAGGCTTCTCCTGAGATACGTACATAGGCTTCTCCTGAGATACGTACATAGGCTTCTCCTGAGATACGTACATAGGCTTCTCCTGAGATACGTACATAGGCTTCTCCTGAGATACGTACATAGGCTTCTCCTGAGATACGTACATGTTTGAAGCTTCAAGCATTTTTGGCTCCAACAGACTTTAACTGAAGCACCTGAAAACACATGCAAAAAAACACGCAAAACCACTTGTATCACTCCATTGGCTAGCTTTTCATTGACTAAAAATTATTGAAAAGGAACGTTAAAGTTCTTGTACAAATACTCAAAAAAAGCCTGCAAAATTACCAAAGACACCTAGCTCAAAAGGGAATGCAGCCTAGCACTGTGCTAAATCCATGGTCCCATTGTGATTGACTATCACAAAGTTTTCTAAGTTTTTTTACAACCAGTTTTGTAGGCAAAACATTTCTTGGAAAAAAGATAATACTGGAATAATTTAGTGTTTGTTTCCATTTTAATAACTGGAGTTTCGGTCTTATGCTCTCTTTTCTAATCAGATAAGCTCAGTATTAAATATATTCATGTATTCATGCTTCCTGAGCAAATAGTAGATCACAGATTTCATTCCGTTTACAAGAGGAAAATCAAGCACATAATGAGTTATTTGTTCACCTTTTCTGAGTCTTTAATAATTCACAAACTACAAATGTTTCTTCTGCAGTATGTAATATTCCTGGTAAAAGAACGTGTCCTGTAAGAAATGTACATCCTAAAGGTACTAATTTTGTATTGTACTGTAATGTATATCTCTTATATTTATAAAGAGAATCTTTCAGATATGTAAAGTAATTAGGAGTAAAAGTTCCACCTAAGACAAGGTTCAATAAGATTCCTTTTACTACCTAGGTATAGGGAAATGCCCGGACCTTTACGATCTGCTATTTATTACTAAGCACTGCAGCTCAGGTCTCTGCTGTGCACACCTGACCTCCTTGGTGGTCTGTAACTTCTTGCCTACCAGGTCAATTCTGAGACTTCTCACATACATGTAGAAATTAGCTTTTTTTTTTGCTAGAAAATTACTTAGAACCAGCAAACATTTTTTTTTAAGCAGAGGTCTCAGAGAATAAAATAGTGGGTATTGCATTGTTTATGTCACATGGTATTTGCACAGTGGTTTTTCAAACTAATTTTTGTTTTTTAAATTACACTTTAATGCAGGGCTCGACAATTCCCAGGTGCCAGGTCACCTGGACCCGCTCTGTTCTCCACCCCACATCCTTGGCTGGCACAGAGTGGAACCCAGCATTCTGGGACCCCCAGAGTCTCCCCCATCCCTCCCCATGTATATTGTCTATTCGGAACACAGAGACCTGCACAGCTCCACGAAAGCCAGTCCCCTGGAGAGCACCGCAAGCCCACCTCCCCCCCAGAGCCCATGGAGCAGAGGAAGCAGCCTCCTGCAGCGACCGCCACTTCAACTCCAGGAAGTCCATCAATGCTGCCTTCAACTGCGACAGCACTCCCTACCAGAGGACTGAAGTTACTGGGGGCCACCATGACTGTGAGATAGCAAGCAGTCCCACCTCCAGCAGGATCCCAACTGTCTCGCTGTCCCCTTCCTGTGACACTGTCCCCCACCTATCCCGCTACCCCCCTCATGTGACACTGACCCCCCCCCCCCCGCTTGTCTTGCTGCCCCTTCATGTGACACTGCTTCCCACCTGTGATGCTGCCCCCTACCTGTCCCACTCCTCCCCTCCTGTGATGCTGCCCCCTTCCTGTGATGTCCCCCTCCTATGATCCCTATGATGCTACACGCCACCTACCCTGCTGCCCCCGCCTGTGACACTGCCCCCCACCTGTCCCACTGCCCCCTCCCATGACAATTTTCCCCTTCTGTCCTGATGGCCCCCACCGGTCTTGCTGCCCCCCTCCTGTGACGCTGCCACCCTCCTATCCTGTTGCTTTCCCTCTGCCCTGCTGCCCCCCTCCTATCCCGCTGCCTTCCTCCTGTCCTGCTGCCCCCATCTTGTCCTGTTCCCCCCCTCCTGTCCCGCTGCCCCCCTCATCCTGCTGCCCCCTCCTGTGGCGCTGTCCCCCCTCCTGTGATGGTACCCCCATCTGTCACGCTGCCCCCCACCTGGCTCCTAACGTTTTTAGCTGGATCCTAGATTCAAAGCAAATTTGTCAAGCCCTGCTTTAATGAATTTTGGAGAATTTAATTTAATACCCAAGTTTTTGGTAAAATATGAAAGAATATGTTACGCAGAGTAAATAGATACCAAACATGTCACTCTGTAAAACTGCGTCAGGCATCAAAACTACAGTACCTACAAATTTCCATAGGTGATGCTTTAAAAGTCTTTAAAGGTTACCAGTTTAGAGTTACACAAGAGGTCTGGTTTTAGAATCATTGCACTTGCTCTGAAATTTACAATGATACCTCACATGTGTGATGTGATCACCGTTTCAAATGCTTGCAGGACTTACGTTCACATTTGTGCATGAGCACGAAGGGGCAGGGAGCTTTAAATTTTTTTAAAAAGTATTTTACTTGAAACTTTTTTTACACTGTCCCTTTAATATTTTTTATTTCTTTTATCAACTTTATTGCTATGACAAGGGATGAACAACATCCTGTGTGATAGCAATAAGCAGGCTGGGGCTGTTTATGTAGAGATCTGGGGTTTATTAGACCCTAGATTTCTCCCCTGGCCTCCAGTAACAGGTCAGAATACATGGAACCGGAATCAGAGGTGACTAAATGCTCCTCGTTTCCAGTTTCTGACCTCACAGAGAGGGAAGAACAACATCAGTTCCTCCCTCTTTGTGTAATGCAGCTGTTTCTGCCAGTTGAATCAGTCCCGGGTTCACCAGTTGGAAGGCAGAGCCCAGGAAAGGTGGCACTGGCTACGGAAAGTTTTGATATGATGTCTATAGCTGCAAGCAGCATTCCAGTATAACCACTTAAACCTGCCAACGTCACATGACGTCTCCCCAGGGGAAAGTCGTTAAAATGATACCAGAACTTTTATTATAAAGAGAATCTCTTCAGATACAGCATGTCAAGCATCGCCTATAGAAAATGTAGGTTTGACATGTTGGGTATCTTTTTACTCAGTCCAACCTCAACTTTTATATTTTACCAAAAAAGGAGAATATATTGTGTTGTATGATCTAAAATTAACTTTAGTGTATTTTTTTACTGAAATTTTGCGTTCAATAAATTGTTGTACTAATATCATGTGACATAAAAATCTGGAACTCCCATGATTTATTCTTTAGAATGTTTAGGCTTTTTAAGTACTCTTCAAGCCTAAAATTATTTTTTTGTGTAACAAAACGTGTGCAAAAAAATCTTTGCCAGTGAAAGGGTTAGAGGACAAAATGGGCAGGGATCAAACAATTTGTGAGTAGCAACAACGAGGCTATAAACCGAATATGTGTCCAGGGTTCATGAACCTAGGGATGCCCATGGAATTAAAAGTGCCTCATTTATAGTAGTGCTCCCCTGCTGCACCGTCTCATGTATTTCCTTCAGACTGTGTACATTCAGAGGCACTTTCTGGATTTGAGTATTTGTCTAACTCACCAAACCATTATTCCAGTACACAAAGCATTTTCTCCATTTCAAAGAGCTGTAACTCTTGAAATAAGGGAGAGCAAATCACTCTGCCCTTTTCTCTAATTCCATTAAGTTAAAGTGGTTTAAATAATTACTCACGGGTACAAGGTGAGGGAATTATAATGGTGCCATTGATGGGAATTGTAGGGCTCTCATTTTTACAGCTTAGCCGCAGTGTGTCAGCGATTGCCTCTTTTCCTGGTTTTATTGAACCAGACTCAGGAACTTTGAAACTCTGAGATATATTTAACAGAAGGCACAACTATGATCCATCAAATCTATTTCTTCAAGAGATGATTTCTGATACCCAATACGGGTACAAATAAATAAGAAACTGCTTAAGCATTAGTTTGATTAAACATTTACTAATGTACACAACTAAACTAATTTTTTCTTAATGAATGGCATACAAATGAGAAAGAATGGGTTTTCTGACACGTGTTTGTTTTTTCTGGCAAAAAACAACCCTTTAAATAAAGAAGATGGATTTTCGGTCAAACACTAAAGTATATGATGCCCAGTCAAAATGACTTCAGGTGTATTCAGTAAAAGGTCATTGAAATGCTTTAGGATACAAAGATATTTTAGACAACAGTGCCATTTGAACCTTGTTGCAACAGTATAGAAAAGAACCTTTTTTTTTTATATAGCATTACAGGGCCCCTATTCACAAAGGTAGCTCCATTAGGGCATGGCTTGACTAAGTTGGTGTGAAGGAACTCAGCTGGCCTCCACAGAACAATTAGCTCATCACTACTGAACATTAGTGGGTAGCTCCATTAAGGCATGGTTTGACAACTGTGGTGTGAAAGAACTCAAGTGGCCCCCACAGAACCACAAGCTCAACCCTACTAAACATTAGTGGGTAGCTCCATTAAGACACGGTTTGACAACTGTGGTGTGAAGGAACTCAAGTGGCCCCCACAGAACCACGAGCTCAACCCTACTGAACATTAGTGGGTAGCTCCATTAAGGCATGGTTTGACAACTGTGCTGTGAAAGAACTCAAGTGGCCCCCACAGAACCACAAGCTCAACCCTACTGAACATTAGTGGGTAGCTCCATTAAGACACAGTTTGACAACTGTGGTGTGAAGGAACTCAAGTGGCCCCCACAGAACCACGAGCTCAACCCTACTGAATATTAGTGGGTAGCTCCATAAAGGCATGGTTTGACAACTGTGGTGTGAAAGAACTCAAGTGGCCCCACAGAACCACGAGCTCAACCCTACTGAACATTAGTGGGTAGCTCCATTAAGACGTGGTTTGACAACTGTGGTGTGAAGGAACTCAAGTGGCCTCCACAAAACCACTAGCTCAACCCTACTGAACATTAGTGGGTAGCTCCATTAAGACACAGTTTGACAACTGTGGTGTGAAGGAACTCAAGTGGCCCCCACAAAACCACAAGCTCAACCCTACTGAACAGTAGTGGGTAGCTCCATTAACCACTTCCCGTGCGGCCCATGTAAATAAATGGCCGAACAGGAGCGCTGCCTTGCGGGTGGACGTTTCTAAACGTCCCCCCACATCCATTGCCTGTGCGTGCTCCCTGGCCTGCTGTGTCCTCCGAAAAAAGATCGCTGTATGTGACCTCTGCGTGAGGTCCCGATCATGTGATCACTGATTGGCCAATCAGTGATCACATGAACGGTAGTAAACAAAATGTCACTTCCTGATATCATTGCTTACTACTTGTGAAATTTGTGAATGATTACAGAAGTCACATGGTACAAGGCTATTCACAACAGCCTTGTACCATGTGACAAGCTGTGACCAATCACAGCTCACACAGTATTTCTCCATGGCTGCAGGAATGCAGCCAGAGAGAAAGAGAAATTATTGCTTTTACAGCCTTTATGGGTGTAAAAGCAATCAGTGTAAAAAAAGAAAAAAAACATCTCCATCACCCCCCACAAGTAGTACAGTGTCATTATGGTGACACTGTACTGCTAGGGTGACAGTATGGATGATATTGACTAGAAGTGCATGCATCTGCAAGTAACTAATGGAATGAAAATAATTTCATTTGAAGATTCTGATCCATCCAACCCAAACACAAGAATTAGGAATCATCTTATTTCACTTTTACACCTTATTGTATTTTTTGGAATATGTTTCCATTTCATATCTAGTGCATTTTTTATAATAATGAAAAATTTTAATGCAAAAAGAATTGGCTGATTATCCAAGTCAAAGACTACCGTGCTACTCCTATCCAAATAACACGAAATGCTCCAAATCAATTTGGATCATTCGTTATGGTGTCACGTTATTTCGGATGCTTCAAACATTAAAGTGTTACTAAGCCCAGGACCCTGCATTCACTATATCTGGTCTCCCACAGTACACACAACATGGAAATGCAATTATTTTAGTAAATATAAACTGCTAAATACCTTTTCTCATCAGCAGTTAGAGCAGTCTTGTGACTTCTATCAGTGTCCAGATGAGCACTGGTTAAAGCCTGTAGGAGGAGTTTTCATTTTACTCTAGGAGGATGCAAAACCCCTGACCTCTGTCTGGACAAAGCTGATTGGCCCTGTGCTGATCACATGCACTCTGCCAATAAAAAAAAAAAAACTCTCTAGCAATACACATTAAACTGAGCATGTGCAGAGTGACTCCACATGATATGTCTGATCAGTAGATAAGAGGGGGGCACTGGAAGAAGGGGAGGATCAGAGAAGTCAGGATAAAACAGCATTTTTACACAATACAGAGGATTAACCCCTTAGGTGAGTGTAACAAGCATGCTTTACTGTATATACTGACTGATTTTACTGATGTGGGTTTAGTAACACTTTAACAAAGGGCCCAAACTATCACATCATCCAAATGAAACAAATAAGTACAAACACATTTTTTATTTTCATTACAATTTATTCTGGATTTGTTGAAATTTGTAAATATTGTGATTCAGAGATTCAGATTCATCCGTATCTTTGAATAACGAACATTTTGCCTGAATTTCGATTCTTAACAAAACGAATCGCAAATGTCTTTTGTGAGCACTTTGGCTGTTCTCCTCCAGAGCTAAGCTGACAGATGTAGTGAATCTGCCATCACTACTCTTGTCAACTTGTAGGTAGGAACTTTCCATGCAGTGCCCCCCCCCCCCCTCACATGATACCACCATGCTCAGGGCAGCCACCCCTCCTGCCCACCCCTTGTCTCAGCCCTGTCAGACACACAGAGTCAGATATTCATCAGCAAAGGATTACATGACATCATCTGGTTAATGTGAACCTTGTTCTTTCCTCTGCCATGACATATTGATGGCGTTATAAAACTGCATGCATAATAAATGTCTGAATTGAGAAGATACTCTCAAAAAAGCAAAAGTGGTGGGGCTGGATCCGCTGAAATGATTAATGTAGAGTCCAATCAAATTTGATCCAATAAATGTGATCCCAGTGAAACTGCTTACAATAATAAGAAATGAGGAGCTTCAGTAACAAAAAACAGCTGGACGTGTATCGGTGTAATACTTCTTTAATCCCTGGTTCACACTGATGAGATGCTGAATTCGCAGCGTTTTCTGTGCGAATTCTGCACCGCATCAGAATCGCACCCTATTCATGCGAACCTCTGCGAGTGTGCATGTTAAGTTAATAACACCCCGAAAGCGGTCCACAAAATGCGGTGCGATGTGCAGAATCGGTTCGCATAGGTGTGAATACTCATGCGATCCGATTCTAGTGCGGACCCAAAAAAGGGTCCTGCATCTTTTTGGTGCGGTGCAATTAGAGCCATACAAAATGTATGGCTCCAATCGCATCGCACACAAATCGCATGTGATTTGCACAGGAATGCGGTGCGGTTCCTGTGCGAATCACATGCGTGATACCGCACCGCCTGTATGTGAACCCGGGCTAAAAAGTGAGCCAATGTATTTTATAGGTCCATACCACCTCCACAGGGTCTGTAGGGATGACGTATTATTTGTTATATAAAGCGAACAAGATTTTTAGGTAAATGTGGAAGTCACACTCTAAAAAAGAAAAGTCAGCAGCTACAAAAACAGCCACTCACCTGTCCCTCGATCCCGCGGTGTTCTCCCCCAGCCTGTTTCCGAGGCCGGCTAGTGTTCCCGATGGCGGCATCTTCAATGTGGGCACCCGGCTATGACAGCTTGCTGCTTCAAAGCCGGGTGCCCACTGCGCATGCGTGACTAGCGCTGCGCTTTCTGAATGGTCCCGTAGTCTTCCAGGACCTGTCACGTGTCCCAGAAGTCTATGGGGAGGGAGGACAACTTCCGCTTCTGATCACCTAGGCGATCACAGCAGAAGTGGGAGCAGGTAACTGTCAATTTCAAGTACCCGTTCCCCAAAGGTGCCAATTCTTAATGGGGAGCGGGCGACCAGTCTTTAAAGTGGAACTTCCCGTTTTGGGTGCAGCTCTTCTTTAGGTTCCGTGCACACAGGGCGTTTCAATAATGCTGGTAACGTTAGTTGTGTAAAGTCATGTTAAAAACTTGAGTTTTTCCGCATTTTTGCATTAGCGTTTAGTGGCGTTTTGACGCATTTGCATTTTTTAGTGGGTTTTTTTTCACACAAAAAAAAATTTTTTTTGCTCAGAAAAGATCCAAAAACGCCAGCTTGCCACATTTGACCACATTTTGCCATGTTTTTCGAAAAAAAATCAAAAAATGCCAGCTTGCTGCATTTGACCACGTTTTGCCATGTTTTTCGAAAAAAAATCCAAAAACGCCGGCTTGCCGCATTTGACCGTGTTTTGCCATGTTTTTTTAAAAAAAATCCAAAAATGCCAGTTTGCTGCATTTTACATCGTTAGAGCGTTTTTACAGCTAAAAAAACTCCTCTAGAAACCCAGCCAAAAAACACCCCTGCCAAAAAATGCTGATTACGACCTATGTGTGCATGGACACATAGGATAACATGCTGGGGGGTTTACTGGCTGTAGAAAAAACTGCCAATAGCCAAAAATAGCAGCTGTAAAAACATCAAATGTGCATGAGCGTTTTTAGCCCTCATGCACACGGGACATTTTGAGAACGCTGGTAACATTAGTTGTGTAAATTCACATTAAAAACTTGAGTTTTTCAGCTTTTTTTAGTGTTTTTGCATTAGCTTTTAGCAGCGTTTTGTCCTGTTTAGCGGCATTTTCCTAAATTTTACCGCATTTGCGGTTTTTTTTTTACAAAAAAATGGGGGGGTAAAATAAAAGTCCAAAAACACTGGTTTGCAGCATTTTACCGTGTTTTTAGTCCTCATGCACACGGGACATTTTCATAACGCTGGTAACGTTAGCTGTGTAACGTTTTTCAGCTTTTTTTAGTGTTTTTGCATTAGCTTTTAGCAGCGTTTTGTCGTGTTTAGCGGCATTTTCCTACGTTTTACCGCATTTGCGTTTTTTTAGCGTTTTTTTTTACAAAAAAATAGAGGGGTAAAAAAAAAGTCCAAAAACACCAGTTTGCAGCATTTTATCGTGTTTTTAGCCCTCATGCACACGGGACATTTTGATAACGCTGGTAACGTTAGCTGTGTAAAGTTTTTCAGCTTTTTTTAGTGTTTTTGCATTAGCGTTTAGCTGCAGTCAGCTGTGTTTTCCCACATTGGTGTTTGTTAGCGTTATGTTTTTACCCCCAAAATCAAAAAAACATCCAAAAACACCGGTTTGCTGTGTTTTACATCGTTAGAGTGCTTTTACGGCTACAAAAACTCCTCTAGAAATCCACTAGTCCTGGGTTTTTTTTTACAGCCAAAAAACGTTGATTACAGTCTGTGTGTGTATGGACACATAGGATAACATGCTGGGGGGTTTACTGGCTGCAGAAAAAAACCATCAAAAGCCAAAAAACGTCAATTACAGTCTATGTGTGCATGGACACATAGGATAACATGCTGGGGGGGGGGGGTTTACTGGCTGCAGAAAAAAAAAAAACATCAAAAGTCAAAAAACGTCAATTACAGTCTATGTGTGTATGGACACATAGGATAACATGCTGGGGGGTTTACTGGCTGTAGAAAAAAATGTCAAAAGCCAAAAACAGCCGCTGCAAAACGCCCCGTGTGCATGAGGACTTACAGCTAAAAACTCCTCTAGAAATCTACTAGTCCTGTTTTTTTTAAAAACCTCCAGTGTGCATGAGGACATAAACTGAAGAGTGGAAAAAAACAGGTGCAGCTCTGCATAGAAACCAATCAGCTTCCAGGTTTTATTGTCAAAGCTTAATTGAACAAGCAGAAGTTAGAAGCTGATTGGCTACCATGCACAATAGCACCAGATGCTGAGTGCACCGGTTTTAGTAAATCTCCTCCATTATGTGCTGTAGACAACTTGACCTCTGCAAACAAATGTAAAAATACAAATTAGTTATATTTAGGGATTCAGCAGCGTTTCATTGTATACTCTATGTATCATTGTTTTGTTCCTTTGGGGTAATAAACTTTTTTTTTTTTGGGGGGGGGGGGGGCTGGTTTAATTGTTGCGGTTTCTTTTTTCTTGTTCGTAACTGGCAAGGTTCAGTAAGTGAAAGATTTTATAGATTTTTTGGAGGCTTTTTTTTTTATATACCCTTAGCTGAGACACACCGTTCAAGTACACTTGCTGCAATTTTTCATAGCGTGTGCTAGGAGTGAGGCTTGGCTTCTATAATTACATGATCAATAAGTCCCTGACATTTCTTCACATCGGCAAGTCTCTCATGTTAGATTAGTTTCTGTCATAAGGACAAGACCAGGCGCGCCGTTTTACAACAAGCTCACTACCTGTAACTTGACTGCAAGTTCTGTTCACATAAATTAGGATTTTGGGAAAACCTGCCTCCAAACTGAATACGGTTGCTGTAGGTGCAGGGAAGAGGAGCTGAAAGTTTTCTCCTTTGAAAGAAATCATGCTTTCAGGTTACATAAACTAATATCAGTGTATTTTTCTAGTACACAGTTTGAAGGATTTACCTGACATTAACCACTTGATCAGATGTTTTCCAGATGGCTTGATCAGATGCTTGACAAGCTGGTGACAGTTTGTAAACAGCAAACCAAAACCAGAAGTGACAAAATCCTCATCTCTTTCAGCTTTATAGACCATAGAGATGGTCATGGAATGGTAGTTCCTCCATCATCACTAGGGTGTGCCACCTTGACCGTTAGTTTCAGTCCTGGGCTCCCCAGTACAATGGGAGAGCTTGGGAAGGCAGCAGGAGGGGAGGTGGTTGACCACATTCTACCACATGTAAAAGTGATCCAGCGGCTCTATAGCCGTTCAAATCACTTTTATATTATAGAGCACTGACAGCTCTAAAAAAAAAAGCTACGATGGCCATGACTGCAGGTGCAGCCATGACTGAAACTGGAGGACTAACAGGTAGCTCTGTTTGGGGGAAGTGGTTAAAGTGGTTGTAAACCTCCAAAATGAAAAATGAACAAAGAATATCCTTCTATAATGTGTACATGTCTCTATCCAAAGCACCAAGTGTGATTTCTGTCTCTACCATCATTCCTCTGCTATCTGTATCAGTCACTGTCTAAGTCAGTCTTTCTCAATCTTTTAAACACATAGGAACTCTTGAAATAACTTCACAGTCTCAAGGAACCCCTGCTAAGAATTCTTTTATCCAGAGCTCACTGTACATTAGTGTGATGGTCATTGAAAAAAATGCTCCTTACATTTGTGGTCACTGGGAACGATTCCCCCTTATAGAAAGCTAAAAAAGATAATTGGTGTCAGTGGTAACTTACCTAAGAGTCACAAAGTGCTCATTGCTCAAGGAACTCCAAGCAGGAGCCCAAGGGTTCAATGGAACCCTGGTTGAGAAAGGCTGGTCTATGCCAACACCAGACAATCCCTGGAGACAGCCCTGCCTACCCTCTAGCACACAGCAGGAAATTGACAGCCTCAACTGTGCATGTTTACCTATGAATCTGTGTATCCAGTCCCTTCACTTAGGTCTCAGATTACACTCAGCTTTCTGCTCTATGCTGTACAGTGTGTGACATTTGATCTCTGCCTCCTTCCTTCTGAAGCTGAAAATGCTGTGTTATAGTAAATTCTAGACTTTGAACAGATGTAGAGGGCTGCAGATAACCAGGAACAACTTATATAGGAGTATTTCTTTCATCTCCATGTATCACCTGAGGCCAGTCACTTCACTGGGTATATGTAAGGATTTACATCCACTTTACGTTTACTTCTCCCCTCTGTTTTCGCTGGTGATCTGGCCAGTAACACACCTCCTATATTAGGGCCTCTCTACTCTGGATAAAGGAGCAACAGAGTCACCTTTGGACAGCAGCATTCTCAGTCTGGAGGAGGGGAGTGTTAGATGGACTACAGATTTAAATACACTAACACAATGAAGCCAAACTCCCAACTCACACTTTATAAGCAGTTGCAGCAAACATTTTTCCTTTTGGGATAAAGGTTTTACATAAATAATTAAAACCTGATCTTTGTAAGCACCCTCGTCAGTGGTAAATGGTTTGTCTCAACGTATACATCTGTAGGACAGCTTGTTCTGCTGACAAACAACAGACTTACTGGTAGGACCACAAGGTGAAAAAAAAAAGAAAGAAAGCCTTTAAAACGAATGCAGCCACCACATCTAAGAATTGGTAAGCTGCAATATAAGAAATGTTTGCTTTTGGGTTTAATACCACTTGAAATCAATATCATGCTGTTTAATTACACCAGAGTTCTGCAAATCCTCAGAATTGTCTTGCTTCTTTATATTAAAGACCTATATTGTTGACCCTGCACCCTTGATTTTCTCGTACTGATTACTGTCCCAGCAGCTCTCTGATTTCCCTTCACTAAACGAGTTTTTGCTCTCTCTTGTAACACTATCTCAATCCATCTGTGCTCTTTGGAGACATCTGCTTCATTTCCTTGTTGCTATAAGGGAATGGTACCATTAAAGAGCGAAGAGTTAAAAAGTGCTTTGGAGTGCAGAACGAATAGCCTACTCGCCAAGCCATGCTGAACGGCAGGGCTGCCATTGCATGCTGTTAAATCCGGAAGCGTAAAATGTTTCTATGGCATTCCTTGCCCGGGCGGCAGTGATATTATCCTCGGCATACGGGTTTCTATACTGAGCAGTCTGGTCACATAGTGGAGAATCTTATAATCATTCCGCCGGCTTGTCTGAAATGAAATAGATCATTATGGATTTCCTCTGAGGAATGATCTGTCTGCAAAGTAGTAGGAATTAATTTTCTCCAAAAAGAATCAATATTCATAATAACGTTTTGCAAATGGCTAATCATTTAACCAGATAGCGAGGTGGATCTGTTCAGAGGAGACCCGAGAAATGGAATCTGCGGCTAGGTCTGTTCACCGGGAGGCTGGGTGTGCTTGCAGTGCCTTGGTCATTTTACCACAAAGGGGAGCCGGTTGTTTGACGCCATCTCAAAAATGTAAAAACCCAACTAAACCTTCAGTTTAAAGCAGCTATATATATTCTATCTGCAGCAGAACAAAAGGTGTGCAAAGTCTTACAGTAAGTTTGCTTTAGAAAATAGCCACATCCAAAGCCTGCCCCTGCCACTATGCTACAAAAAAAGGGCCTCTCAGTGTTTCAAAAATGGTTTCCAGGTAAACTTTTGTAGCGCAAACCCCTGAAGGGCCCCTCAGATTCACCCCAGGTTCTCCTACCAATTGAGTGCAAAGCAGCCAGGAAGCTCCCACAGTTTCGACACACAATGACCAGGCAGTGAATGTCTTTTTTAGGGTTTAGTGCTTGTTGACCTTGGTTGGGGTGCAGGGTAAGCCTCAAAGTTTAGTGCACAAAGTAGCAGAGAACACTATTTGGCTTAATTAAAATCTTCAGGGTAACTCCCTTCTGGACAAGCAAGAGGCAAC
The DNA here is from genome assembly GCF_062004578.1 of Staurois parvus. Lineage (NCBI taxonomy): Eukaryota > Metazoa > Chordata > Amphibia > Anura > Ranidae > Staurois > Staurois parvus. The sequence goes on along the minus strand of NW_028318079.1, from coordinate 751,300 downwards.
CAAACAACTCAGGGGACTCCAAGCACAGGAGCAGTCCCCAGTCAGCAATTCTGGAGCATGCACTCAAAGGGTTAAGCAGCAACAATCACTAGGATCTGACACTCTGGCCTATATTCACAATGGCCCCATGTACTTAGATGCCTCCATCTAATACCTGCCAGACACTTCTCCTGTGAGCCTCCAGGCCAGATGCTCAGTTCACCCCCCGAATTTGCTCCAATTCCAACCAGAAAACAGCCCCCCCCCACTCTCTGAGCTAGGACCTTGATTAAATCTTAAAAGCTTCAGCTAATCTGCTTAGAAAAACACCAGTCCTTCTGGCTGGGTCTCCTCCTTTAGGACAAAAACCCTGCTGTTCCAGGTCCCAGACCATTTATGCCCCCTGTCACCTACTGGGCATTTTCTCCCCCAAAGATTGGCCAAGACCACATGAATATTCAGGCCCAGGGTCTGTTTCTTCCAGACCACTACATTCTAGTGCAGCACTAAACGCTAACACTTACACGCGTTTTTGAGTGTTTGGCACTTTGGGCCAAAACGTTCCTCTCCTGAATGCGATTCTTCTGCATTCAGGAAAGGAACGTATAACTGCCCCTAAATTCTGCTGCTCCTAAGCTCTGGCAAAAAAAAAACCTATGTGTGCATGGACACATAGGCTCCTATTGAGTTGAGTTCAGGGGCTTTGGTAAACCCCCCGCCCCCCAAAAGCTCCTAAATTCAAGTTTAGGAGCAGCAGTGTACATGAGGCCTTGACCCCTCTTCAACAGTACACTTACAACCAATCACTAGAAGGCCATGACCTATGTTGGCTATGTACACATCAAGCCCAGGGGCATCCATAAACGCATTGATTATTCTTAGATTTTAGGTTTAGATTTCAGCACCAACTGAATATTAAATATATTGACCAATGACTGTGGAGGAATGAATTAACATGCCACACCAGTGTTGCTAGCTTTGATTATGAGCTGATGTACACACATGTCGATTATTGGAAACGTTTTTTTAAATTATTACTACAAATCTAGTCAAAGCAAATCCTTTAAGGCTCCATGTACACTTTCTGCTGCCAGCAGAAAACCGCTGAACGCAGCAAAAACGCGTGTAAACACAGTGCCGCACTTACCTGTGTTTAGCCACGTTTAGCACTTGGACGATTATTCATTTCATTGGCCAGAGTACTTGCCATTGAATGAATAAACGCCCAAGCATTAAACGCGATTAGCAATTAGGAGCGTTTACAATCATTTTTGTCGAGTTTTGCGTTATTTTGGCCAAAACGTTTCTCTCCTGAACGTGATTCTTCTTCGCTCAGAAGAGGAACATTTAACTGGCCTTAAAATCTGCTGCTCCTAAACTGTGATAAAAGCCTATGTGTCCTTGGACCTCTCCTATTCTCCTGGGGTCAGCTGATAGCTTCCCATGGTCTCCAATACCATTTCTATGCTGATGACACACAAATCTATCTCTCTACATCTCAGCTCACCCCATCAATTTCCTCACATAACACTGATTTACTAACAGACATATCAGACTGGATGTCACACCACTTCCTAAAACTCAATCTATCCAAAACTGAACTCATAATATTTCCTCCCCCACGTGCCTCTTCCCTGATTTCTCAGTCAAGATCAATAGCACAACTATCAACCCATCCCTGCATGCCAGGGTGCTAGGGGTAACCCTGGATTCTGAACTATCCTTTCAGGCCCACATCCAATCCCTGTCCAAATCATTCCCACATCCAATCCCTGTCCAAATCATGCCACCTCAACCTCCGCAACATCTCTAGAATATGCCCCTTTTTAACCAATGATACCACAAAGCTTCTCACTCCCTGGTCATCTCTAACCTCGACTACTGCAACTCCCTCCTCATTGGCTTACCTTTACATAGGCTATCCCCCCTCCAGTCCATCATGAATACTGCTGCCAGGCTCATCCACCTTAACAACCGTTCAGTGTCTGCTACCCCTCTCTGCCAATCCATCCACTGGTTTCCACTTGCCCAACGGATAAAATTCAAAATAATAATAACAACTTACAAAGCCATCAAAAACTTTGCCCTCAGCTACATCACCAACCTGGTCTCAAAATATCAACCAAACCGCTCTCTTCGATCCTCCCAAGACCTTCTGTTCTCTAGTCCCCATGTCACCTCCTCCCATGCTCACCCCCAGGACTTCTCCCGAGCTTCTTCCATCTTATGGAACTTCCTACCCCAATCTGTCCTGCTATCTCCTGATCTATCCACCATTAGACGATCCCTAAAAACCCTTCTCTTTAATGAAGACTATCCTTTTTCTAACTAGTAAACTGCTTTTTATTTCCTCCATCAGCTCATCCCCCACAGCTATTACCTTTTGTATCAATCAACCCTTCCTCCTAGATTGTAAGCTCTAATGAGCAGGGCCCTCTGTTTCCTCTTGTACCAAATTGTATAGTAACTGTAATGTCTACCTTCATTTTGTAAAGCACTGCACAAACTGCTGGCGCTATATAAATCCTGTATAATAATAAGCAGACTGATAACACAAGTTCATTCAAATTAAATATGACTCATCCATATTCATGTCCTTTTTGTAAAACCAAATTGAAAAGCCCACAAATATAAAAAATCATTAAGTAAAAATACCCAACATTAATAAGTACAATGTTTTATTATATCTATACACAAATATTATTATTTATTTATTACAGGTACTTATATAGTGCCGTCAATTTTACGTAGTACTTTACACATATATATTGTACATTCACATCAGTCCCTAACCCTCAAGGGGTGTACAATCTAAGGTCCCTAACTTACATTCATACATACACATATTAGGGCCAATTTAGACAGGAGCCAATTAACCTACCAGCATGTCTTTGGAGTGTGAGAGGAAACCGGAGTACCCGGAGGAAACCCACGCAGGCACAGGGAGAACATGCAAACTCCAGGCAGGTAGTGCGGTGGCTGGGATTCGAACCACAAGTGGAAGTGCTAACCATTTAGCCACTGTGCTGCCCAATAGTTTAGCTTTCATTGCTATTTTACACTGAATGGTTTGTTTTACAAGGGGAGGTTTTACATATAGTTTAGCCCTTCCATATTCTATCCAAAACTAAAAATGACAATTATACATACACTGTAATTAGTTTGTTTCATCTTTTTGTAGGTTGTAATATAATAAAACAAGCAGCACTCAGCTAACCCAAGACATTCTTCCCATGGCTTATGCATACATGCAGTCCCTTTGAATCCAAGCCTGGATCATTTACTATAGTACAGCGGACAGCCATCATTGCATATTGCTCTGTATCAGGCACCAGGGTCATGCCACGTAGAACGAACAGAGAAGCCATAAGTAATGTTCTCATCTGCGATTGTTTCCCACTCACAACAGACCCTGAAGTGAGAACTGACTCCAGGGAAACGTGGATTGGAAATGTGGGTGGAGAAGAGGGCCTCTGTAATAACCATCTGCCGCATGTAAAGACATGAACCAGAATATCATCCATAACACTACAGCTAAATAGTTATAGAAATGTGTATACGTATACAGGAAAAAAAAGTGTCACAGTGTTGAAGTTCTGTATATAATTATTTCATTACCACTGCATAATCAGTCTTCTAAAAGGGTAGTCTGATACAATCTAATGTTTCAGCTACACTTGGGTAGAGGTGGGCTTGCTACGCAATTTCTTGCTACATTTCCAAGTGCATCAACCCTGTTTAGGCTAGGTTCATATCTATGTGTGTCAGGAATACGTGTAAATTCCGCGACACACACACAGAAACACGCTGCCCTTTACAGACTCGTGGCGGTGACATTAACTCTTACAGGCACATCCCATGCATCTGCAAACTTGCGCGTTTTCAGGCTCGCCAAATCGCATGGTACCGCTCGATCGCACCTGTATGTGTGAACCAAGTCTTAAAGAGACTCAGTCACTGAGAAAATGTAATTGCTAACATAAATAAATGCCAGGCAGCAAGAGGTGCCTGCACATATATTTAATTGCTTCCTCCATGACCCTTCCAGGTAGTGCTGGAACTTGCAATTTGGCAATGGCATGTATATACATTGGGTTTAAATTAACAAGGTACACTTTGTCAAATATCTAAAGAAAGGCTTTAATAGTCAATCAAAGCAAAAATGATTGTGAAAAAGCTAAAACCAGTGAATATATATATAAACCTGGTTGATACTGCTGTTTTCTATCTCCTCCTCCTGTCCATGTCCCCACTGCAGTTGGGGATTTTGTAGAGCAGTGTTGGCAGCTACAGCACATGCTCAGTTTTCAGTGTATATTTACCCTGAGCATTTTCTCCCTATAACATACATATAAGCAGCCCATGTGACTATAGAGTCACATATGTGAGCATATATGACACCCAGGGGCGGACTGACCATTTGGAAACTCGGGCATTGCCCGAGGACCCGGGGTCAGTAGGCTGCCCCATGAGATGCCCCTGGTACCTTTTTCATAGGCTTTTTTGAGTTTGGACAAGGACACAGGGGCCCCATGATCCCCTATTGTCCGGGGGTCCCATGAGTTGTCAGTCCGCCCCTGATGACACCCCACTCCCTCCCTCCTCCTCCATGCCCACTAACCAGCCAAACACAATGAGGGTAGGATATTACATCTTGATTGATAGAGGTTTCACCTCCCTGATATTCTAAGACACAGGCTAGAGTGTGTCAGAAATCTGCCCACACCACGTTATTTCCAAAAAAAAAAAAAATTGATTACAAATATACACTATATTGCCAAACGTATTGGTAAAAGTACTTGCCTGACTGCATTGTGCCAAGTGTAAAGTTTGGTGGATGGGGGATTATGGTGTGGGGCTGTTTTTCAGGGCTTGGGCTTGGCCCCTTAGTTCCAGTGAAGGGAACACAGAGGACAAGGGGGCACTCTTTACGTCTGGAGGAACAGAAATGTAATCTCCAAACACAGAAAGGTTTCTTCACAGTGAGAGCTGTGAAAATGTGGAATAGATTTCCTCAAGATTTGGTTCTGGCCAGCTCAGTGGATTGCTTCAAAAAAGTCCTGGATTCTTTCTTAGACACACAGAATATAACTGGATACTAACATTTATAGGTAAAGTTGATCCAGGGAATATCCGATTGCCTCTCGGGGGATCAGGAAGGAATTTTTTTTTCCCAGCAGGTGAAAACTGGATCGTGTTTTGCTGGGGTTTTTTTTGCCTTCCTCTGGATCAACTGTGGGTATAGGATTATAACTTTTTTTTTTCTATGGTTGAACTGGATGGACTTTTGTCTTTTTTCAGCCGGACTAACTATGTAACTATATGTAACTATGTAACTCTTAAGGCTTCAGCATACCAAGACATTTTGGACAATTTCATGCTCCCAACTTTGTGTGAACAGTTTGGGGATGGCTCCTTCCTGTTCCAACATGACTGCGCACCAGTGCACAAAGCAAGGTCCATAAGGACATGGATGAGCGAGTTTGGGGTGGAGGAACTTGACTGGCCTGACCTCTGACCTCAACCCGATAGAACACCTTTGGGATAAATTAGAGCGGAGACTGCGAGCCAGGCCTTCTCATCCAACATCAGTGCCTGACCTCACAAATGCGCTTCTGGAAGAATGGTCAAACATTCCCATAGACACACTCCTAAACCTTGTGGACGGCCTTCCCAGAAGAGTTGAAGCTGTTATAGTTGCAAAGGGCAGGTCAACTCAATATTGAACCCTATGGACTAAGACTGGGATGTCATTAAACCTCATGTGTGTGTAAAGGCAAGCGTCCTAATACTTTGGCAATAAAGTGTATTTTTATAATATAAATATATATATATATATATATATAAAACATATTAAAACAGGTTGGGAAAGAGCTGGGTCATGTTACAGCTGTATATTAATTAGGAAAAAAGTACAAATTTTTTTGTTTTATTAAAAAAAATACAGTGCCATCATCCACATACAGAGAGAGGGGGCAATGTAAATTAAACAGTGTGTGTTTAGTATCACTTTAAAGTTAACCTCTATGAAATTAATTAATCTTCCCCAATAGGATCTAGATATATATACAGCCAGATAATGGACCACAGTATGTAATTTACTAAGAGGTTGAAAAATCTCTGCTGCCTATAATAATGACCATGAAACTGTTACTTTGAACCCAAGCAGGCTTACCTAGGATGGCAATGCAAAGGACCACGGCTATATGCGAGGTCCCATAACCCATATCAACCAACCGCATTCACATTTTAAGAAGTGAAACTGAGATGTGATTGGTTGCTTTGTGTAACTTACGATGCTTTACAAAAAGTCATTATGTGTAGCATGAATTTCTAAACAATCCTGCAAGTGAGAAATATGAGCAGCACACAAGAGAAGGACAAGGGTGACCTTGGCAGCTGGATGAAACATGATCCTATAAGTAAATGGAATATTATTAGAGTAAGGAGACAGATATTATTGTAGATTGTATTTGCTGGTTGAAAAAAAAATTTTTTCTATGTGGAACTCTGTGTAGATGAAATACTATCAGTGCTGGAGGTGCAGCCATTTCTGTACTTGGCATGCCCCTGTAACCCGGTTAATGAGTGGGGACGTTTGTATGTGAGCCCTGAGATGGAAGAATCTTTTGACGACTACCACTAAAAGGACTCAGAATCCTAGAAAGAAAAACCAATGTTGAGTCTTCATATTCTATGGAAATACCAGTTAAAGGAAACATGGTGACAGCAGGCACCACACTTTGCAGGCAGGCAGCTTTGGGTTTTGTCCAATTTTCTTCTATGAACTGGTGGAACCCTTGGACCCAGGCTCGTTTTGCAGCCTCATATCCAATTCAACACACACCCCACTATCCGACACCACAGCAAACAAGGAGATAGCTGCTTCGACAAACAGAACTGTTCTCCATCTCCAAGCACTTGCATGCTTTCCTGGAACAATTAGCCGAAAAGTCCCCCTTCCCCTGCAGTCATCATGTTTTGAGTAAGTGCTTGGAGATGGAGAACAGTGCTTTTGTCAAAGCAGCCAACTTCTTGATACCTGTGTTGTTGGAGGGCCACAGAGGATAAAGAGGTGTCACGTCCTACTTCAAAGCTAGCCTTAGACAGCACATAGAAAGATGGGACAAAGTACAAAACACAAATAAAAATTGAAGTGAGATTTCTTTTTAAGCAGTGAAAAGATTTGATGTTATCACGCTACTTCACACTATAATGTGTTTTACTCAAATAATTTATATATTTGATGAACATTGAGCTCTAAACCTTTATGGCCTTGCAAAGGCACCATGAACACAGGAAAATAGAACCAACACACCAAGCACAGCTTAAAACTCAGTGGTCTTTACAGTGGCGATGGGTGGTTGTAACGCATATCTAGCACAGTCCAGAACCTTGCCTTGACACACACTCAGTACAGGCCAGGAACTCACTTTGTCAGACACTCAGCACAGTCCAGAAACTCACCTTTGTAGACACTCAGCACAGGAACTCAATTTGGTAGACACTCAACATAGGTCACAAACTAACCCTAATAGACACTCAATACAGGCTAGGAAATCAATTTGATAGACACAACACAGGCCAGAAAATTGATTTGGTAGACACTCAGCATAGAGCAGTATCCCACATTGTCAAAAACTCGCACAGGTCAGGAACTTGCACTGGTGGACACTTACCACCTGCCAAGGACTCAATTTGGTAGATGCTCAACACTGGCCAGGAACTCACACTGTCAGAAACACAGCACAGGCCTGTGGAATCACATTGTCAGACACTAAGCACAGGTTAGGAACTCACACTGGTAGAAACATAGCACAGGTCAGGAACTCACATGAGTAGATAACAAAGCACAGGCCAGGAACTCACATTCATAGACACTCAGCACAGGCCAGGAACTCACATTTTCAGCCACTTAGCACAGGCGAGGAACTCTCATTGGGAGACCTTGAGCACAGATGAGTAACTCTCATTAGTAGACCCTCAGCACAGATGAGGAAATCTCATTGGTAGACCCTCAGCACAAGTGAGGAACTCTCATTGGTAGTCCTTCAGCACAGGTAAGGAGCTCTCAATGGTAGACCCTTAGCACAGTTGAGGAACTCTCATGGGTAGACCCTCAACACAGGTGAAGAAATCTTATAAATAGACCCTCAGCACAGGTGAGGAACTCTCATTGGGAGATCCCCAGCACAGGTGAGGAACTCTGATTGGTAGACCCTCAGCACAGGTGAGGAACTCTCATTGGGAGATCCCCAGCACAGGTGAGGAACTCTCATTGGTAGACCCTCAGCACAAATGAGGAACTCTTATTGGTAGACCCTCAGCACAGGTGAGGACCTCTCATTGGTAGACCCTCAGCACAGTTTAGGAACTCTCAGTGGTAGACCCTCAGCACAGTTGAGGAACTCACATTGGGAGATCCCCAGCACAGGTGAGGAACTCTCATTGGGAGATCCCCAGCACAGGTGAGGAACTCTCATTGGTAGACCCTCAGCACAAATGAGGAACTCTTATTGGTAGACCCTCAGCACAGGTGAGGACCTCTCATTGGTAGACCCTCAGCACAGTTTAGGAACTCTCAGTGGTAGACCCTCAGCACAGTTGAGGAACTCACATTGGTAGACCATCAGCAGAGGTGATGTACTCTTATAAATAGACCCTCAGCACAGGTGAGGAACTCTCATTGGGAAACCCCCAGCACAGATGAAGAACTCTCATTGGTAGACCCTCAGCACAAGTGAGGAACTCTCATTGGTAGACCCTCAGCACAGGTGAGGAACTCTCATTGGTAGACCCTCAGCAGAGGTGAGGAACTCTCATAGGCAGACACTCAGCACAGGTGAGGAACTATTATAAATAGACCCTCAGCACAGGTGAGGAACTCTTATAAATAGACCCTCAGCACAGGTGAGGAACTCTCATTGGGAGACCCTCAGCACAGGTGAGGAACACTCATTGGTAGACCCTCAGCACAAGTGAGAAACTCTCATTGGTAGACCCTCAGCACAGGTGAGGAACTCTCATTGGGAGACCCTCAGCACAGGTGAGGAACACTCATTGGTAGACCCTCAGCACAAGTGAGGAACTCTCATTGGTAGACCCTCAGCACAAATGAGAAACTCTTATTGGTAGTCCCTCAGCACAGGTGAGGACCTCTCATTGGTAGACCCTCAGCACAGTTGAGGAACTCTCAGTGGTAGACCCTCAGCACAGTTGAGGAACTCACATTGGTAGACCATCAGCAGAGGTGATGTACTCTTATAAATAGACCCTCAGCACAGGTGAGGAACTCTCATTGGGAGACCCCCAGCACAGATGAAGAACACTCATTGGTAGACCCTCAGCACAAGTGAGAAACTCTCATTGGTAGACCCTCAGCACAAATGAGGAACTCTCATTGGTAGACCCTCAGCACAGGCAAAGTACTCTCATTTTTAGACCCTCAGCACAGGTGAGTAACTCTCACTGATAGACCCTCAGCACAAGTGAGGAACTCTCATAGGTAGACACTCAGCACAGGTGAGGAACTCTCATTGGTTAACACTCAGCACAGGCCAGGAACTCACATTGGTAGACCCTCAGCACAGGCCAGGAACTCACATTTGCAGACACCCAGCACAGTCTAGTTACTCACTTTGTCTGTAATGTTTATTCAGCTAAGCATGTTCTGTGTTTGGCCACAGCACTTTTTTTGGGGCTAATACAGCCAATCTTTCCTATAGTCTACTGCTGCTCCGCCCATAAAAATGGTGTATAAAGGGGGTAGTAATGTAGACTCAAATGACAAGAAGTAACAGTGCTTCCCATAAGCACACATCAATGAACTTGCTTAAAGCAACATATAAAATTAGGTTAAATGTAATCCAGACATTTCCTTATAGGTATATCAGTTCCAGAATAGCTATAGCAGCTCATTGAATGATTTTACATATTGGCTTCTCTTTAAATCACGTCACCCTCGTTATATTGGAAGAAATCATTATCTTTCTCTCCTGACAATTTATTTTCATCATTAGAACAATGTCATTATTATACTTTTGCTTAAATATACAATGTAACTAATTACAAAGCCTTTCCCTTAAAATTGTGGTTTGCAGGTAAACAGCACCCTGAGCAATCATTTTGTTTTTCTGTTTCCAAAATGACAATGCCAATAAAACACTGTATTTTATAGTTTTCCTCTTGTAGTAAAGCTTTCCATATGATGAAGTTTGCAATTATATTGCTTCCAGCCTCCCTCAATAAATCTTCCAGTGATTCAGTTTCTTGTGAGTTGCAAACAATGGTTGATTTTTGTAGCGATCCTTGACTAAGTGACTACAAATCTTTAGTCGTCAGACAAACTTCTGATTAGTGCATAGAGGACTAAGTGTCGTGGTGTTAGAGCACCTCATTTACGGAAAAAAAACCCTGCCCAACCAAACTTTCTCACTGCCAGAGCTGGATTTAAAGGGTCAGTCCTTCCAAAGTAATACTTTGGCTATGGTTAGAGTATGATGGTCTGATCCAGGCCCTGATTCATTATATTGTATTGGATTCTTTCACAGAGGGATACCCCTGCCATAATTCAACATCTGTCCATCTCCAGCCAAAAGTTTACATTTAGTTTTGGGCAGGGCCGGTGCTAGACTATTATGCGCCCTAGGCAAGAAAGACCCCCCCCCTTCATAAATAATAAATAGATTAAAAAAAATTAAAAACAGTTGAAAATATTAAATTAACAAAACATGAAACTTCTATATTTCTTTTAATGTGGGGGAAATAAAATGCTGTGACAGCAGGCAGCTGAACTGAGTGCTCCCACACAGTGACAGATCCAACACATCACACCACCACCAACACAGACAATACTGGCCTGATTAGCAGGCCCAGCAGGCACTAGAAAGGAAGGATGTGGGATCATGATGATGTCATCAGTCACTGACACATTGCGCATGTGATGAATATCTGGTTGGCTGGGTCATACTCCCACAGATACAAGACATCAGAGTCAAACATTACCTTCCTTCAGCAGCTCTGCCTCTGCTGATGAATGGGAAAAGAAGGGCTGGGACTCCAGTGTGATCAGCAGCCACCAGCCGGCTTGCAGAAAGGGACTGAGTCTGAGAGAAATACTGGAAGGCACAGCAGCTCAGCTGCTACACTGGCTCCAGACACCTGGCATTTTTCTTTGTCCTTTCTTCCTCCCCTCTGCCGCCCCTCCTCTCAGCTGAAGGATCATTCATGACGTAACAGTGTCCCAAACAGAGTGCTGGCCTGTGCTGTGCCCAGGCGCCCATAGGTGGCAGTGCACCCTAGGCAGCCACCTAATTTGCCTAGTGGAAGCACCAGTCCTGGTTGTGGGTACAGTAGGGAAGGGTTAGAGCACAGTTTCTCAACTAGAGTTCCTCCAGAGGTTGCTAGGGGGTTCCTTAAGCAATGAGAACTTTCTGCCCCTCAGATAAGTTCCCACTGACACCATTGATCCTTTTAGATATCTGTAAGGGGGAAATCCTTCCCAATTACCGAAAGTGTAAGGAGCTTTCTTCCCACTGAGCATCAGACTAATGTATCATGAGTTGTAGATATAGTAATTGTTAGCATGGGGTTCCTGAGACTGGAAAGTTATTTCCAGGGTCCCTATTTGTTGAAAATGATGAAAAAGGCTGGGCTAGAGCAACCATTCTCTACCAGGGTTCCTCTGTGGGATATTAGGGGTTCCTTGAGCTGTGGCTAGCTGGCCTCCCATCTGATGGTTCCTCCATAGTTCCATATTCACCACCACCTGGCAGAGCCAGGCTGTGCCCTGCCACAACTTTGGCATTGATTAAACTACATAGGAATATGGCTCCTTCGTAAGTCCCGTTGAATGCACCTATTGCCTCCTGCATATTCTATGTAGTTTTCTTCATAGATTGCACCAGGGCCAATACCCCTACAAACATGTGCAGTGGCCCATCTTTACACTACCAGATATTTCACATTTGTAACTTTTTCTGCTAGAATATGGTACTTTAGTCTGTTTTTTTATGTTTAACAGGCTAATCATAACTTCTCCCTAAAAACAACAACAAAAAACCTTGTAGTATACATAACTCAATAGCTAAAGCTCAAATTACACACATAGCTAAATGAGCCATAATAGTAACTCTACTTCCCAGCCATGCTCTGTAGAGCTCCATGGAGAGTTTCAGTTAGAGAGAGGCAGCCTGAAAGGAACATGTGGATTGATTACAGTTGACGTATTTTCATTTTTATCGCAAACCTCTCACCAAGCAGGTTAGAAGGAGGTCAATACAGGTCAAATAATCTTGTAAATACATTTCAAATAATCTCAGGCAGGCCATAGATGTTACATTCTTTTACAGGTATAAAATTGCTTGGTTCCCCCATCAACACAGTCAGTGTTGATGGGGGAATGCCTCCCACAGTGCCATTGAGTTCTGCCAGTGGGGAGCTTTCCCAACTGGCAGAACACAATGTTCACTGCTGGCAGCTATAGCCACCAGTAGTGATCGCATGCAAAAATCAGACAGGCTGGTTGTACTGAAGTTGTTTGATGGATAGACAACAGTACAACCAGCCTGCCCATAGATGAATATCGATCCATCTATGGCCAGCTTAAAACTAATGACAAATACAAGCAGGATGAACCTGAAAGCAAGCTGCATTCTCCCATTGACACAAGCCCAAAGCCCACTGATATGGGTCCAAAAAAAAAAAAAATCGGTAGAACTTTGCCCTTTTGAAGTAGAAAAGCACCTTTCAGTAGAGGGTATGATCTATCTACATAATACCATTTACTATGAGCATCTATGCTTCACGGTAGTTGCAGCTCTTCCGTCCACAGACATCGGAGAGCAGCCACCTGCTCAGGATCTCGTATTTGTCTACGTTGTAATGGAAAGTCATTCTACTGAAAGATTGACAAACACAATTTACCTTCATGATGCACATAAACAAACTTCACATTTGGGCTGCTGTTGATTTATTAACATTTGTGGTGACAGCGCTGTCTGGTCCATGCACTGGAGCTCTGGAATAAATCTTTGTGTACAATCTATGCTGGTATAGAGAATTGGCAGGTATTTGCTCCAGAGGCTCATTGCTGCACGGCACGTGGCACGTCATTTTATTGTGGTTTTGTTTCATCTCTAGACCTGGAAAATATAAACTCAGACTTTTCTTGCCAAGCTATGGGCAAACTCAAGGTCCTCGAAATGTTACAGCAGAACTAAACTATATCTGAGCAACACAAACTGAAAATGCTATTTAAAGTGTAACTAAACCCACAACAGGAAAATCAGTCTGTAAATGCACTAAAGAAGGCTTGTTATACTCGCTGTGGAACCTAAGGGGTTAATCCTCTGCGTTGTGAAAAGGCTCTTTGATCCTGTCTTCTATGATCCTCCCTTTCTTCTATTGTCCCCAATCCATCTACTGATAGTACAGAGCTCTAAAAGTCACTCTGTACATGCTCAGTTTAGTGTGTATGGCTAGAGGTTTTTATTTTCTTTGGGAGGGTGCATGTGAGGGCAAATTAGCGCTGTCCATACAGAGGGTCAGGGGTCATGCAGTCTCTTTCTTTGGGAGGGTGCAAATGATCAGCACAGGGCCAATCACCGCTGTCCAGATAGAGGGTCAGGGGTCATTCAGTCTCTTTCTTTAAGAGGGTGCATGTGATCAGCACAGGGCTAAACAGCACTGTCCAGACAGAGAGTCAGGGGTCACGCAGTCTCTTTCTTTGAGAGGGTGCATGTGATCAGCACAGGGCCAAACAGCACTATCCAAACAGAGGGTCAGCGGTCATGCAGTCTCATAGGAAAGTCAGAGCAGAATAAAAACTCCTCCTACAAGATTAACCAGTGCTCAGCTGGACACTGATAGAAGTCACAAGACTACTATATACTGCTGATGAGAAAAGGTATTTAGCAGTTTATATTTACTAAAATATTTGTATTTTCATGTTCTGTGTTCTGTGGGAGACCAGATATAGTGAACGCAGGGTCCTGGGTTTAGTAACACTTTAATTCATGTTTAATATTCAAAGCAAACTCCCCCATCCATCCATGTCTCCATGCATTATTTTATTGAGAAATCACTTTGAAAAACACCCCCCAAGCATTTTTGGCCAAGGCCATCTTCAGTAAGAGCAGATGAGTCATGTAGCATTTACTTCCTGGATTCTATCTGCCCTCAGCTCAGGCATGCAGGCAGAAGAAGGTGCTTAGCTAAGAAAGCCCTTCTTCCCCTCCTCCAGATTTAAGAAAAAAGCCATGAAGAATCCTGGGATGTGTGACATCATTTTGTCCTAGGCCAGAAACCAGGAAGCAACTGAAGAAATGAAAAAAAAAGCTTAAAGCCTTGTTCACACCAATGTGTTTTTAGTGCATTTTGCAGAAATGCACTACACTCCATTTAACATGGTTTCCTATGGGACATGTTAACAGCTGTGCGTTTTTCAGCCCCTGTGTTTATGGAAAGGGTCAAAGACTTTTTTAAACGCAACACGTTTTTGGTTCAATAGACTTCAATGGAAACGCAGCAGAAATGCATGTAATGCGTTTTTGACGTGTTCTGCATTTATTTTGCCAATAGGAAAGTACTGACTTTGGTGTCACTTTAATGCGACTTTGAAGTGACTTTGGATGGGTGCAGCTTTGATGCAAATTGTTTTTTTTTGCTAACAGGAATAAGTGTGACAGTTATTTTCATGTAGTGCAACTTTCATCAGACTTGGATGCGACTTAACATTCTCTGGCACTCAAGTAGCATCATTTACATTCTCTGGCACTTAAGCAGCATCAAAAGTCACATCAAAGTCACATCCATGTCGCACCCATCCAAAGTCACATCAAAGTCACATCCAAGTCACACCTATCCAAAGTCACATCAAATTCACATCCATGTTGCACCCATCCAAAGTCAAATCAAAGTCACATCCATGTCGCACCCATCCAAAGTCAAATCAAAGTCACATCCATGTCGCACCCATCCAAAGTCACATCAAAGTCACATCCAAGTCACACCTATCCAAAGTCACATCAAATTCACATCCATGTCGCACCCATCCAAAGTCAAATCAAAGTCACATCCATGTCGCACCCATCCAAAGTCAAATCAAAGTCACATCCATGTCGCACCCATCCAAAGTCAAATCGAAATCACATCCATGTCGCACCCATCAAAAGTCACATCAGAGTCACATCCATGTCGCACCCATCCAAAGTCAAATCAAAGTCACATCCATGTCGCACCCATCCGAAGTCAAATCGAAATCACATCTATGTCGCACCCATCCAAAGTCGCATCCAAGTTGAACCAACCCAAAGTTGCACCCAACTAAAGTTGCATCAACGTTGCATTAAAGTTAATACTTTTCTATTGGCAAAAAAAAATGCAAAATGCATCAAAAACGCATGTTCAAAAATGCAAAATGCACTGGAAAAATGCATCAATTGCAACACGCAGAGGTGTGAACCTCGCCTTAAACCTGTCAGAAGTGATAGCAAAAGAACAAGCAGCAGAGAGAAATGGAGGGACCCAGGTGGAGAATGTCTGCTTTAGCCTTCGTCCAAAGGACACACTGAGATCCATGCATGTCCATGGGGGTGCACTGAATCCCAACCACGGCCCTACCTGCCTGGAGTTTGCATGTTCCCCCTGTGCCTGCGTGGGTTTTCTCCAGGTACTCCGGTTTCCTCCTACACTCCAATGACATGCTGGTAGGTTCATTAGATCCTGTCTAAATTGGCCCTAGTATGTGTATGTATGAATGTGAGTTAGGGACCTTAGATTGTACACCCCTTGAGGGTTAGGGACTGATGTGAAAGTACAATATATATGTAAAGCGCTCTGTAAACTGATGGCGCTATATAAGTACCTGCAATAAAAATGAATAATAATAAATTATATTGCATTAGGCAGATGTGTTGCTGTGCATCAATTTGCAGTTTCTTTGTGCATTGCCATGCGGTTTGACGTGTTGATGCATGTTTATAATGCGTTTAGAATTTAGAGGCTTAATAGCCATTGCACTGAAATGCAGAGAAAACCGGACATTTATTTTTCAGAACGCACTGTACTGCAGTGCTGGGATGGGAACAGACGTTGTTTTTATTATGTGGAAGATGTGCCTTTTAGTACGTTGCAGTGCATGTGTTAAAACGTCAAATTGGACATTAAGCCTCACCATATTTAACCCTTTGAGGACCAAGGGACGTATTTGTCCCATGTTTCTAATTGCGTGTATCATCTGATTAAGAACTTAAAACTCCTTTTTTTTTTGGTTTGAGTCAAAATATTAGTTCTTATCAACAAACAACAAATGGATCTAGCTTTTTGCCAATTATTTCATGAAATGGCATAGTTACAGCAACTGAAGTGTACGAACTTTAAAAACAAAAAAATTGATTCTTACCTTACGGTCCTCAAAGGGTTAACCCTTAACATACTCTCTAATGTTAGTGTAGTCCCTAAATCTCTTTAGTTACCTTATTACCATCCAATCAGTCCTGCATTGAGATCCACCGGCGTCGAGATCGTGGCACCCAAGACTAATGATTCCTATTGAAGACTAGAGGGACAATGCTGGAAGTACACTACACTATCAAGCTGAAGTATATTACGCTTTTAATGAGGAACTAAGGAGAATCATATGCAGATATATGTACTAATTACTGCATACATGCACCAATTACTCATTACTTGGATATCGGTGTTCTGCCTATGTTAAATGAATATTTTATATGCAAATTAACACAGAATTACAAAGATCACAACATGCACAAGAACTGTCTGGAGATTATAGAGACATGCCTGGGAATTGGATGGAAGTCATTAAAAAATACTAAAAAAAAAACCCCAATACAAAAGATTTTTTTTGTTTTTAACTTCCTAATGCTAAAATAGATTCAAAGCCATACCAATGACTAAAGATGGCGACACGTTTTACAAACTGATTGTACAATCTCTGTTCTGTCTCTTTTGGAGTTTGTTCACATGTGCGGCAGTGTTACATACAGGGGCGGACTGACCATTCGAGCACTGGGGCACTGCCCGAGGGCCCGGGGTCCGTAAGGGGGCCCTATGAAATGCCCCTGGTACCTTTTTTAATAGGCTTTTTTGGGTGTGGTTTGAGTGTGGGCAGGGACACAGGGGGCCCCATGATCCCCTATTGCCCAGGGGCCCCATGATTTATCAGTCCGCCCCTGGTTACATAGTTACATAGTTAGGGCTCGTTCACACTTGACTTTATTTCTAACTCTTGCCGAACGCCTCTATTTGCTGGGTTTTTTTCCCTTCCTCTGGATCAACTGTGGGTGTAGATTTATAACTTTTTTTTTTTTTTAATGGTTGAACTGGATGGACTTTTGTCTTTTTTCAGCCAGACTAAGGCTACTTTCACACTAGTTTTGTCAGCAGGCGTTTGGGAAGCATTTTTTAACGCTTCTCAAACGCTCCCAAAACGCCCTATGCGCGGTTTTGAGGCGGTTGATAGGTGTTTGCCAAGTGTTAAAACCCGCACCACAAACTCCTATAATGAAGTTAAATGGTATTAATGCTCCGCAACCGCCTCGCAACTGCGTCGCAACCGCACCGCAAAACTCCTGCCAGGCGTTTGCGGAGCAGCACCAAAGACTTGAATGGGAGGCTTCAACTCCTCCTGACTCGACACGAGGTGTCAGTTTTGCTAACGCTTCTGTGTGAACAGCACTGTGTGCTGCCATGTGCAAAATTTTCATAGACGTTTGAGAAGCGATTAAAACTCTTCCCAAACGCCTGCTGACAAAACTAGTGCGAAAGTAGCCTTAGTCTGGCTGAAAAAAGACAAAAGTCCATCCAGTTCAACCATTAACCTCTTGCCGTCCGCTTGCTGTTGATAAACGGCAGGGAGGTGGCAGTCCAGGGGCAGGTTGCCGTTCATAAACGGCACCCACCTTTTCTAGCTGTGCGCGCTCCCTGGGAGCGCGCAGCACCGCGATCCAGTGCCCGCTGTGTCCTCTGGACACAGTGAAACACCGATCGTCGGACGGGACCTCTGTACGAGGTCCTGATCATGTGATCACTGATTAGCGAATCAGTGATCACATGCAAAGTAGTAAGCAAGATGTCACTTATGACATCATTGCTTACTACATGTGAAATCTGTGAATGATCACAGAGGTCACATGGTACAAGGCTATTCACAACAGCCTTGTGCCATGTGACAAGCTGTGACCAATCACAGCTCACTCAGTACTTCTCAATGACTGCAAGAATGCAGACAGAGAGAAAGAGAAATGATTGCTTTTACATCCTATATGGGTGTAAAAGCAATCAGTGTAAAAAAAATAAAAAATCTTCATCACCCCCCACAAGTAGGGTGCTAGGGTGACAGTATGTAAAAAAAAAATAAAAATAAAAAATAATAATATAAAAAAAATAAAATAAAAATGTAGAAAAAAATGTTTAAAAATTATAATTTTTGGTTATAAACTAATTTGGATTTTTTTTTTAACTAAAAAAATGACGAAATAAATTTTGGCCAATATTTATGATGAAATATTATTTATTTGCAAAATTTTATAAAAAAAACCACTTTTTTTCAAAATTTTTGGACTTTTTCATTTACATAGTAAAAAAAATTTAAATCCCAGCGGTGAATAAATACCACCAAAATAAAGCTTTATCTGTCTCAAAAAAATGGTAAAAAATTCATATGGGTACAGTGTTGCTTGACCGCGCAATTGTCATTCAAAGTGTGATAGCGCTGAAAGCTGAAAATTGCCCTGGACAGGAAGGGGGTAAAAGTGTCCGGACAGGAAGTAGTTAAAAAAAAAAAAAAGGAAAAAAAAAAAGTTATAATCCTACACCCACAGTTGATCCAGAGGAAGGCAAAAAAACCCCAGCAAAACATGATCCAATTTGCACCTGCTGGGAAAAAAGTCCTACCTGATCTCCCGAGATGCAATCGGATATTCCCTGGATCAACTTTACCTATAAATGTTAGTATCCATTTATATTCTGTGTATCCAAGAAAGAATACAGTGACTGCCAATCCTTTGAAAACCGATCCATGCTTGGATCACCTTTCAGAGGTGTTTGACAAGCGGTGAGATGGGATTGTACTGCCTCCTTACCACCTATGTTAATCCCTTGAATCCACCGCTAGCAGGCCGGAACTGCATGCATTGCCCAAAGTGACAGGGCTTATAATTCCTGCCAGCATACACCCCCAGCTGCTGCCTCTGCAGCTAAAAGAGGAGCTGTTTGGGGGCGGTAAAGTGCAGGGTTTTACTGCCCTCCAACCGCCAGTGTGAATGAGGCTATACGTTTGCCATACAGGCTTTGATAAATGATATGTTGTTTTTTTTTTTTTTTATAGGAATAATTGATCTTCAGATGACAACCCATTTGATTGATATGCCACACAGAGAAGAGGATTCCGATTGACAGCTTGTAACTTAGGATTGTAAGTGTCAATCGCATCTCTGTTCCCACCATGTAATAACATAATCTGATCGATCGAAATACAATCATATTCATGAGCAAAGTATCTCAGAGCTGCGAATTGATGCAAAATAATTGATAACAGTCCACCCTGGCTGAATGATTCGGTTTGTTCAGATCTGAGTCTAGATTGATCAGAAGGGAGTTAAGGCTATTCGATGATTTGTGGATTCGATCATCTTGATTGGAATGCAGATAAGAAAGTTATTGACGCACGTGTGACCACAATTACCAACAATGTACCAAATCTATTGTGGCTAAACGATGGGGTTTATTTAAGGCACATAGACTGTGCACTTTGCAAGTGCAGTTGCTCCAGAGCTTAGTGAATGCGGTGAAGGTCTGCTGACTTCTGTCATCCAATCATGTGCAAGCAAAAATGCAGTTTTTTTTTATTTTCCTTGCATGGAATTTGTCATTTTCCTTGCAAAGTGAAGCTTCACCTCATTTATTAAGCTCTGGAGCAACTGCACTTGCAAAGTGCACAGTCTATTTGCCTTTAGTAAATAATCCCCAATCTGTTTATTTCCTATGCAATTGGGAAAGCCCTTATATACATAGGAGCTATGCTTGCCATATAAAAAAACAACCAGTTCGCTTTGTAGGTTGCCCTCCCGCTCAATATCTTCCAATTAAAAAAATCAAAGGAGTCAGGTGAAAAATTGTCGTCCAATCAGATGCAGACACTGTTCAGGTATTTTGTCAGCCGATGGCATCAGCTGTCATAATACAATAGCTGGCAGCAGACAATCATCAATCTGCATTGTACAGAATGGATGGAGGAATCTGTTTTTTTTTCTATTTCAGTCCTATGTGTGTCTATATGTTTACGGCCAGCCTTTATTTATTTCAGGTACTTATATAGCGCCATCAATTTACACAGTGCTTTACATATATTATGCATTCACATCAGTCCCTAACCCTCAAGGGGCATACAATCTAAGGTCCCTAACTTATATTTATACATACACATACCAGGCCAATTTAGACTGGAGCCAATTAACCTACCAGCATGTCTTTGGAGTGTGGGAGGAAACTGGAGTACCCAGAGGAAACCCACACAGGCACAGGGAGAACATGGAAACTCCAGGCAGATGGTGCCGTGGCTGGGTTTTGAACCGATGACCCTAGCACTGCCAGGCAGAAGTGCTAACCATTTAGCCACTGTGCTGCCCATGCCTGAGATCTAAAGGAGATTGCACAACCGCATTGTAATGTTTATGGTCAGTTTAAAGCCTAGTGTCGATCTTATTTAACCCCCCTGCCCCCCTACTCTGCTGTGCAGTGATGTGAGCGCCTCCTGTGAGCCTAGGGTGGCAAGGAGTTTTTCGTGGCTGGGAAGAGGATCAGTGGTGGATCACAGAAAGGCCAGTCTATGAAGAAGGAGGTGAGAACAGCAGCAAAAGGTGTTTTTTATTTTAAAAGGTCCTGGGCAATGTATTTTAAAAATGATTTAAAAAAATGGAACTGGGCTTTAATGGAACCATACAGCACAGATGGCCCAACATAGAAAGTTCAGAGCTGCCCTATATCTACTGAAGTCCAGCAAACCTTTATGGAGGCACATGAGCCATCTGTTCCCCCCAGAGGAAATGGTAACGGCTAAATCAGTTTATTACTAGCAAGGGACTTGCGTGTGGGAGGAGCAATAGACTCAATAAAAGCATAAAAAACAAAGTCTCCAGCACTAGCTTGGCAAAAAGGAATAAATTATGGCCCATAGATAACATTTTAGAGCAACCTTCCTCAACCAGGGTTCCTCTAGATTATGCTAGGGGTTTCTTGAGAGATGAGCAGCTGTAGCCTCTCTGAAATCATCTCAAGTAACCACAGACACCAATGATCTTTATAGCTAGTGAGGGATATTTTTCTCAATAACAACTAATGTAAGTAGCATTGTTCCCTCTGATCACCAGTATAATAGGGCCTTTTTCCTACTGACCACCATTTTAAGGGGCCTCTCTTCCAGTGACCAACAATGTAAGTCAGTCCCTTTCCCACTGATCACCAGCCTAAGGGGGTCCCTCTCCCAGTGACCAACAATGTACATCAGTCGCTTTCCAACTGATCACCAACCCAAGGGGGCCCCACTCCCAGTGCCACTATTGTAAGTCGGTTCCTTTCCCACTGATCACAAATCTAAAAGGGCCCCTTTCCCACTGATCATCAATCTAAGAGGGCACTATCCCCCTGTGCCAGCAATGTAAGTCGGTGCCTTTCCCACTGATCACAAATCTAAAAGGGCCCCTTTCCCACTGATTACCAATCTAAGAGGGCTCCTTTCCCAGTAACCAACAATGTAAGTTGGTCCCTTTCCCACTGATCACCAACCTAAGGGGGGCCCTCTCCCACTGACCCACAATATAAGGTGGTCCCTTTCCCACTAACCACAATGAGTGGAACATTCTTCCTGCTAATCACTAGGACATTGTATTCTGACAACGGGGACTCCACCTTGCTTTGGCTGAAAGCTGCTGATCGAACAAGGTTTTCCAGAAGTTCCGTTCAACAGAATCTGATCTAACAATTTGCTTTAGTCTTACAGGAAGGGCTACACACAGATTGAAATTTGGCCAGTCGTTGCTGAACTGGCTGACTTTTGATCCATGTGTACCCAGCTTAAGTGAGCCTCCCTACCAATGACCAACAAAGTTAGTTCCTTTCTCATTGATCACCAATCTTAGGGGATCCTTTTCTCACTTACCACCAATCCAAGGGAGCCATTCTCCACTGACCACCAACCTAAAGGATGCCCTTCTCCATTGACCACCAATCCAAGGGAGCCCTTTTCCACTGACCACCAATCCAAGGGAGCCCTTCTCCACTGACCACCAATCCAAGGGAGCCCTTTTCCACTGACCATCAATCCAAGGGAGTCCTTTGTTGCGCACCAGTAAAGAGGTCACTTCACTGACCGCCAATGTAAGGGGACACTTTTCTACTACAATTTTTACTCCCCTGGGACTCGATCGAACAAGATTTTCCAGCACTCCTGTTCCACAGAAGCCGGTCTCACAATGTAAGGGGACACTTTTCTACTACAATTTCCACCATCTGCATTACTTTTCTGGCTATTATTTTTATCTGTATGGTTTCATTACTATTACAAAAAGATTATTTTGTTATAGAGTAGCCTGGGGCATCCAATACTTAGCATAAGTATGCTACATTCTCTCATTTATTGTTATATCTCAACTTACTGTTCACACCAATGTGTTCCCTGAGATATGAATGTTTTTTCAAGGGTTAGGGAAAGGAATTAAATCACCTATTGCGCTTTTACTGCTACCACTGGCTCGGGTAAGCTGGCCATAGATGGTTCCTGCTTAACTGGCCGACATTCAAACCATGTATGGTCAGTCTGAACATACCGAAGTTGAATAATCAATCAACTTGGGTACAACCGGCCTGCCGGATTTTACATGCGATGGCTGTTATAGCTGCTAGCAATAATCACTGTGTTCTCCAGGTGGGGACGGCTTCCACAGCCCCCTCGCCCCCCCATGATGGGAGAACACAAAGGCTCAGTGGGAAGTATTTCCCTATCAACACTGTCTGTGGTTGCAGGAAAGAAAATTGTTCCATCTATGGCCGGCCTTAGGGAGATTTACACTCACTTCCTGTCTGGTGGACAATATTTTGTGTAAACAGAAAGTGAGGTTAATCTGCAACAAGGATACAAAACACATGCACTGGGAAGCATTTTGATGTGTTTCAGTTGAATTCAATGGAAAATGCATCAAGCAAAAATGCAAAGGTATGAGTCCAAAAGCAACTAGTCTATGCTGAAAGACGGGAGTGACCAAGATGGTGGATTCCTGGAGCGTGCTGAAGGGTGACCACAAGGAGGCTGCTGCCCCTTCACCGCCTGATATTCCTGAGGTGATGGCGGCCATCTCCACCTGCTAGGCTACGCTCACTTCCAAAGCTATGCTGAACGACATTGTGCAGCTGCTAGTTTGTGTAGAGTCATTGGTTCCTGCTGCTGTCAATCAAATCTAATAAATAGGAAGTGGGGGCAGGGCCAAGCCGCGATGTGTATGTCTATGGACACACGCAGCCCGGCTTGGGAGCGAGCACACATGTCTGCCCCCATAGCAGAGAGCTTGTTATGTCGGCAGACACAGAAGAGGCGGAGAGTGCCGGAAGTGGACCCCAGAAGAGGAGATTCAGGGCCGCTCTGTGCAATACCAGTGCACAAAGCAGGGAAGTATAAACTTCTTTTTTATTTTTGGTAAACAAAGGAGACTTTAAAACCACTTTAAATCTCAAGTGCTAAAATCAATAACCTTTCCAGCTGCCCACCATTCCCAAAATTTCCAACACAAAGCAAACGTTGGAAAGTCACAACGAAACTGCAGGTGAGTCACTGACAACAGAAGCCAATTGCATCTTGTTTTTTTGGCATTTGACTAAAAGCATCTTTCGCCTGTTGAGTCACAGGCCTGATCCAATGCTTTTAGATATACTACCGCAGCTACATAAATTGCTTACACAGAAATAATGACACCGCCTCCTCAGTCATCCATATCCCAGGAGGACAGCGAGTGTCTGACTTGTATCATACGGTGCAAATAAGACCTATGCTAGTGCTACTTTGATGAATTAACCCAGTGCAATATCACTAAAGTATAGAAGACACTTTGTTTGTAAGAAGGAATAAAAATGTATTTAGATTTATGGATTTGCCTTTTTTTGCATGCTTTAGGTATATTCTTAGGCATAAAAATATCAATCACTCCACATTGAAAAAATACGAATAATCATCTCCTAACACCTTCAAGCACCTATATCAGACTGAAATACTGAAACACAGTGGGATATTGATCTCAAAATGTTGAATCTCTCTCATAAACGGGTAGTAAAAGTTGTAAATAAATAAAAATAAAAAATATATATACATCTATATCTATCTATCTATAGAGAGAGATCTATCTATATATATATATAGAGAGAGAGAGAGATCTATCTATCTATAGGGAGATCTATCTATCTATCTATCTATCTATAGAGAGAGATCTATCTATCTATCTATCTATCTATCTATCGAGAGATCTATCGAGAGAGAGATCTATCGAGAGAGAGAGAGAGAGAGAGAGAGAGAGAGAGAGAGAGAGAGAGAGATCTATCTCTCATAGATAGATAGATAGATAGATAGATAGATAGATAGATAGATGTCTCAAATGAAAACAATAAAGATGCAAAGAAAACTGCGCAAGCATGTGAAATATTAAGTGAGCAGCAAACACACTAGGTGATACTTCCCTAGATCATACAATATTAAAATCTACTGTGATGCACTTAAAGAAAATTAATATTCAAATAAATATATAAAAATATCCAATTCTGGGAGCAGGATTTGGGCATGTCTCCTGATGTGGCGGAGTGGAGAACATGGTCCATGCGGGTACATAAGGGCATAATGAATGTAGCCCTTATGTACCTGGTGCTCAACAGATAGTACTTGGTACCCGAACGTCTTTCTAAAATGTACCCGGGTTTGTCTCGCTCATGCTTTAGGGCACGGGTGTCAAACTGGCGGCCCTCCAGCTGTTGCCAAACTACAAGTCCCATGAGGCACTGCAAGACTGATAGTTACAAGCATGACTCCAAAGGCAGAGGCATGATGGGACTTGTAGTTTCACAGTAGCTGGAGGGTTGCCAGTTTGACACCTCAAACTGGTGGTTAACAATAACAATTTTGGATACGGGTTTACTCATTAATCTACTCGGTAACTATGGTTAGCATTCCCAAAGATGCTCGGACCGCGTTACTAATGAACCTGTGGACAATGTCCCGAGACCCACCCAGACCTTGATATATTTCATGTTCCTAGTGGCCAAGAAAACTATTGCTACTGCTTGGATAAGCCCTGCGGTTGATTTGGCCTTAATGAAATGGAAGCTAACCTGGATCATGTTACATGAGCAACTAGTCAGTGTTCTACGGGATAAACAACCTCTGAAAAAATATGGAATCCCTGGCTCTCCTACCTGCAGGTACCAGATCGTCCTCAAGTCGATGGTAGGGTGGACTTCTCAGATGGGTGTAAACCTCCTTTACTACTCTCCCTTTCTTTTTCCTTTTCTTCCTTCTCACCTTCTTCTCTCTTGACTTTCTTATGTGAATTGTTTTATTTTTTGGACTGTATTATGGACCTCTACTCCGGGTTTAAGAATACAGTCTAGATTATATGGGTATCCCCCCCCCCCCCAGGTGGAAGAGAGGATGTTGTACTTGAATTGATTGTAGTGTCATTACCTCCTCTCCCCCTGTTGTCCCTTGAATTCCTCACTTTGAGATAATATCATTCTGGTCACCTATGTATAAGACTTACTTCTGTAAACGCCTCATTTTGATTACTGTTTCAGTGCTTTTGTACTGTTTTGTTATTTCAAATTCAATAAAAAGATTGCAACAGAAAAATCTCCAATTCCTCAATCAATAAAAATATACAAAGTGTCCAATTATTAAATAAAACAAAAATCAATATGCCTGATATGATCAAGCAAGTGAAAAGGAAAATCCCCAAATACTTCTACAAAGAAAGACCCCAGGAAGACGTCCTGTTATGACGAAGCACATAGGGTGGAGCCATTTGCTGACGTCATCGAGCACCAGAAGTGACCCAGAACTTACTGTATTTGCTGGCTAGAGTGGTATTCTTAATGCACAACTTTATTTTTTTTTTATATATGTGAGTGCAATACTTTAATTAATAAAAGTACCAGGAGGTTTTTACACTATGTGGGGTGTTTATTTGTGTGTTTCTTCCCTGAGCTAATGTGGTTGAAGACCAGAGATTGTTGCTTGGATGACAGCAGGTGTTGGATGACTCTGTGATGGAGGGGGAGAGATGCCATTGATACCTAACAATACTGGCCATGCTGTTTATGACTTCTCTTTAATAAGGGGTCATATTCATCTGGTAAGCCTGCATCTTGCCATTATCCTGGTGAAGGTTTTGGATTTACCTTGACACTTAATCCCTGCAATAAAAATCATTTTTTTCATTTTGATTCACATTTCAGTGGACTTTCTTTATAAAAGTATTTGGGGACTTTCCTTTTCACTTTTTCATATGCTCGATCATATCAGACATATTGATTATTGTTTTTTTATGAACTGGACACTGGGGGCGGGTTCATTTACTAAAAATGGAGAGTGCAAACTCTGGCGCAGCTCAGCATAGAAACCAATCAGCTTTCAGGTTGTTTTGTCCAAGCTTAACTGGACAAGCTGAAGCTGGAAGCTAATTGTCCTATGTGGCTGCATAACCCCTGACCTCTGTCTGGACAGCGCTGATTGGCCCTAATCGAAAAAAAACATTCCCTCACATGTACCCTCCTAAAGAAAATAAAAAACTCTCTAGCCATACACACTAAACTGAGCATGTGCAGAGTGACTCCTAGAGCTCTGTACTATCTGCAGATGGATTAGGGATAGTGGAAGGGGAGGATCAGAGAAGACAGGATCAAACATTTTTTTCACAATGCGGAGGATTATCCCCTGTATACAGTGAGTATAACAAGCATGCTTTCCTGCATATACAGACTGATTTTACTGTAATAACACTTTAAGTGCAACACAGAGGATATATAGAATGTATATATATATATATATATATATACATACACACACACACGCGCAGTATATATATTATATTGGTCAGTCTCAAAAATCCTTATACATGTATTTGATTCCAATGCCTGACTCCACACTCACTGATGAGCTCACTAGTCTCATGCTTCCCCTTTCACTGTCCAGTCACAAGACCTGTAGGTGTTACTAGACTACAGCAGAGAAAAATTGGGTCTCCTGCTCTGCCAGATAGGGTTGTGCTATGTGGCTGAGCTGTGTAAATCTCAGAACTGGATGGACACAAATACAAATCATTTGACAGGTAAAACAGCCCCTTTATATATATTTCCTCTATATGTGTAGCTATTCGCCTTGTGTCTAGATTCAAGTGAACCCCAATGATTGGGATGGTTCTGTTAAGCACCTCTGATCCTGTGAGCATGTGTAATAGCGAAATTATCAGGTCACCACATATGTTTTACGTGTTCTGTCCTCCAGGACCTCTTCGGGAGCTTGTCATGTTAATATTCATTTATTTATTACAGGTATTTCTATAGCTCTGACAATTTACACAGCGTTTTAGATGAATATTGTACATTCACATCATACCCTGCCAACAAGGAGCATACAATCTAAGGTCCCTATCTCATACACATATTAGGGCCACTTTACAGAGGAGCCAATTAACCTACCAACAGGTCTTTGGAATGTGGGTGGAAACCGGAGTACCCCGAAGAAACCCCTGCAAGCACAAGGAGAGCATGCAAACTCCATGCAGATAGTGTTGTGGTTGGGATTCCAACTGATAACCCCAATGCTACCATGTAGAAGTGATAATCACTAACCACTCTATCTTATTTATATTTTATTACAGAAAAACTATTGTGGTTTTTGTCGGGCGAATTCATTATTCCAAAAGGAGTGAATGGTACGCTCCTCGGAAAATGTGCTTCTTATTAAAAGCCAAATACCTATTGGGTCTTTCACAGCATTTGCTGCTTATACATCCGCCAGATCAAGTTGTTTTAGTTGCCATTACCGACACATCTGAATGCGAAATGAGAACTCCGGCCGTATTTATAATATGTGACAGTTCCATCCGCTTGGCCCGGGCTGTTTTGGACAGGATTGTATTGGATTGATCTTATCAACGATCTGCCATTGATTTCTATGGATGAACTACCACGCTCAATACCACTTGGTCATCAACGTCCTACTAATGTATTGAAGAACCTAATGTGCCCAGATGCACCTGCTTTTTTCTTTTCTTTTTTTCTTTTGTTCTTCTCTTTTTTTTTTTTAATGAGCTGCAAGGATTCCTAAGTATTTTAATCACATGGGTTCGAAACTAGAGAACCCTATTTGGATCACACCCTACAATTTTCTGGTTCAATATATTTTTATTGAAGTTTACAATATAAAAGGTATAACAAATGCAAATTTAAGAACAGTTCCAGACGGTTACTAACAATATCCACTAGACGCTGCAACTGAAACAGAGTCATGGGGTTGATTTACTAAAACTGGAGAGTGCAAAATCTGGTGCAACTCTGCATAGAAACCAATCAGCTTCCAGGTTTTGACAAAGCTTAACTTCACAAGCTGGAATTAGAAGCTGATTGGCTATCATGTAAAGCTACACCAGATTTTGCACTCTCCAATTTTAGTAAATCAACCCCATTGGGGTTGATTTACTAAAGGCAAATAGGCTGCTCACTTTGCAAGGGAATTTTCCCTTAAGCTCCATGTACACGGGACGTTTGGAAAACTCTTCTGAACGATGGAAAACGTAGGTTAAAAAATGTCTGATTAGCCGTGTTTGCATACCGCGCTTATGTGCGTTTATGTGTGTTTTTTAAAGATAACATCAGGAGACCTTCCAAAATGCCCAGAATGCACTGATAAACAGTAAAAAATTAACTATTTCAGACATTTTGAGAGAAATAGAGAGAGCAGAAGCAGAGAGAGCAGTATGTGTTGAGATGACCTGTCTTTTCTGTTGTATTCACTATGGATCCCATCATGAGCATAATGCGGCACGTTCTACCATTTTTACCTTCACACAAAACCTGGAACCGACTGCGCTGGTTTAACGGGTCCATTTGAATACATGGAAAACACTTTGCATGCATTTCTGATGATAAAAAAAGGCTCTGGACAGCATTTGGATAAGGAACAGTTAAAAAACGCCTCTAAACGCAAATGCTTATAAACGCGGTTAGCTGTGTTTACAAGCGTTTGAAACGCTGATAAAATCTACTCCTGAATGCAAGTTTGGTGCGTTAAAAAAAACGACTGTAAACTCAACTGCCTGTAAATGACTGTAAACTCAACTGCCTGTAAATGACTGTAAACAACAGTGTACATGGACACATAGGAAAACATTAGGGAGAGTTCAGGGGCTGCTGAAAAAAATGCAGAAAAGCTCCTGAAATGTCAGTTTATCATCTGCAGTGTACATGAGCCCTTAGCTTAGTGAATATGGTGAAAAATCACCATGGAAGAAATACTCATTCAGGCGCAAAGAAAAAAAAATGTTTTTCTTTCACATGAGTGGATAATGGAAGTCAGCAGAGCTTCACCTCATTCACTAAGCTAAGAGAAAATTCTACTGCAACATGAAAATTCTCTTACAAAGCAACAAGCCTATTTGCTTTCAGTAAATAAACCCCAGAAAGTCCACTTAGTTTATTTTCATCTGAGCTTCACATAATCTACTGCAGATAGAATTCAAAAAGCACCTCACAGTGTCAGTGGGTGTGCACTTCCTAAGGCCTGTGCTTTATCATCTTCTCCCTCTGCTTTCTATATCACCAGTCACATTCAAACTTCCAAGATAGGTCAGAATCTGATTGGTGTAGAGCAGGGGGTCTCCAAACTATGGCCTGCAGGACACATTCGCTCTGCAACATTTTATCTGGCCATCAGCTAAAGTCAGTGTCATATCTTCAATGTGCACATACTGAAGATCAAGGACAGCAGAGTCTGCCTATGGTCAGGGCTTCAACCTCTCTCATTCAACCCACACCTGGATCCTGTAAGGGGGACCCTGATATAATGAGACAGAAACCCTGATATAAAGGGGGACTCCGATAAGGATTCTGATGTAAAAGTAACTTTGATGGGAACTCTGACTCTGATAGGGACTCTGATGTAAGAGGGAACTCTGAGAAGGGCCCTGATGTAAGGGGACTCTACTGGGGATTTTGATGTAAAAATAACTCTGATGGGGACACTGACGTAAGGGAGAACTCTGATAAGGAACTCTGATACAAGGAGGACTCTATTGGGGATTCTGATGTAAGGGGACTCTATTGGGGATTCTGATGTAAAGGGGTCTCTGAAGTAAAAGTAACTCTGATGGGGACACTGACGTAAGGGGGAATCTGATGTAACGGGACTCTATTGGGGATTCTGATGTAAAGGGGTCTCTGAAGTAAAAGTAACTCTGATGAAAACTCTGATGTAAGTGGGCACTCTGATGGGGACCCTGACGTAAGGGGGAACTCTGAGAAAGGCTCTGATGTAAGGGGACTCTACTGGGGATTCTGATATAAAAGTAACTGATGGGGACACTGACGTAAGGGGGAACTCTGATAAGGAACTCTGATGCAAGAGGGACTCTATTGGGGATTCTGATGTAAAGGAGTCTCTGAAGTAAAAGTAACTCTGATGGAAACTCTGATGTAAGTGGGCACTCTGATGGGGGCCCTGACGTAAGGGGGAACTCTGAGAAAGGCTCTGATGTAAGGGGAGTCTACTGGGGATTCTGATGTAAAAGTAACTCTGATGGGGACACTGACGTAAGGGGAAACTCTGACAAGGAACTCTGATGCAAGGGGGACTCTATTGGGGATTCTGATGTAAAGGGGTCTCTGAATTAAATTAACTCTGATGGCAACTCTGATGTAAGTGGGCACTCTGATGGGGACCCTGACGTAAGGGGGAACTCTGAGCAGGTCTGTTATGTAAGGGGACTCTATTGGGGATTCTGATGTAAAGGGGACTCTCACGTAAAAGTAACTCTGATGAAGACCCTGATGCAAAAAGGGATCTGATGGAGACCCTGATATAAAAGGGGATCTGATGGAGACCCTAATATAAAAGGGGATCTGATGGAGACCCTGATATAAAAGGGATCTGATGGAGACCCTGATATAAAAGGGGATCTGAGGGAGACCCTGATATAAAAGGGGATCTGAGGAAGACCCTGATATAAAGGCAACTCAGATGGGGATTTTTTTGTCTACAAATATTTGGACAATATACAATGTGGCCCTCATACTGAAACATTTGGAGTCCCCTGGTGTGGACCATTATTAATGATTTTCCGGGGGTATCATAAGCTCATTTCTATGCCATCTACACGTGTAATTATACAAACTATCCACAGAGGAAAGCCGCAGGTCTACATGTGTAAAATTTGCAATGCGTTGAAAGTGTCACTTCCATTTGTTGTCATGTGTGTATTCCCATATACTGTATACTCCAATATGTTGTAGAAGCTTTACAGACTGGAAGAATATCTATGCTTTCCCAACTTTCTCAAGTATGACACCCCCTGTCATACTTTCATCATTCTATGCTTTAATACGTCACACTCTGGCTGTACAATCTCCTTTACATCAAGTAATTGCACGAAAAAATGTTTGGAATGCTTAGCCAGGTCTTCATATTACAAATTAGTTTTAATAAATCCAAAGGATTGAAGGTTGTAATGTGATTGGTAACCTTTAGATAGTACAAAATGGACAGATCATCAGTGTTTCATGTGCAAAAGGAGTGTTTCCATGCAATTACCGACCACTACAACAGCCATTCAAAAATGTACTTGTTTAACCTTCTGCTAAAAGTAATTTTTATATTTATTGCATCTTATTTTTGCAAATATGCAAAAACAAAACAAACAAAAAAAACATGTTTACATGAACATATCTAAAATACAGTTTAACCTCCCTAGCGGTCTGATTATGTCCATATTTCTGTGCTCAAAGCGGTACATTTTTTTGCATGGAAATATGTATTTTTTTTTATTGTAGGCCTGTAATTTTTAGGAATAACTCACTGAAATCTGTCCGAACAAGAGTCTAGTAAACATCCCGGGTATGTTAAAACTTGAAACACGAAATCATAAATTATAATTTAATAAATAATCAAAAATAATATAATAATACATTTAATTCAATAATATAATCAAACCAAAAACACTGAAATTTGAAATATAGCGCCAAGTTCGCACATCACTGAGCAAAGTCGCAAAATCGTTTTCAGTGTCTGATGACGAATTTCCCCACGAATCATTATCACTCAATTCTGCAAGTGGTTCTGATTTACTATCGCTGTTCTCTAGCTGGTCTAAAACCGATTTTGACCTAAAGGGACACTTTTTGGACCCCATGGACGTTTCTCAGTTTCCAGGCAGAAAGAACAGTAAAAATGCAGGCAGGGCACAGGACAAAGCACTCGGGACAAAATGTATGTGAAATGGTTTGATACAGTAATGTTTTACTATGTGATTTTAGTGTATTTAGTGAATGTCACTTTTTGTCATTTTCAGATTTCCCGCCGTTCCATCCCCGTACGTCCCGACGCTTGCAGGGAACGGAACCCAGAAGACAGATGCCGGCATCGGCCGGAGGACATTGCTGGGGACACTGCAGGGAGGACATCGCGGGAGCGCAGGACAAGGTAAGAGAAGAACAGATCCTGGAGCAGCGCCGCATGGTAAGCCCGAGTGTAGCTCGGGGGTTACCGCTTGTGGTACTGAAACTTTACCCCGAGCTACACTCTGGAATACCGCCAGGGAGGCTACAGGTCCATGCACACTGGCTTAAAAATGCCGCTCCTAGAAGTGTTTAGCATTTCTTTTATGCCTCGAAGCACCTAATATTATCCTGTGTCCATGCACGTTAGGTAGTCTAGAGGCATTTTTTAAAGCTCAGCTGATTGGCTTCTTGGAGAGCATTTTGCAGGCAAAAAAAAAACTCGCTAAATGCTCTTAAATGCCCCTTCACACCAATGCCCCAACTTTTTTTTTTCCTAATGTTTTGTTGTAAAAATGCTTATAAACGCTGACGCTGCTAAACGCCAGCACAAAAATACTAAAGATGAGCATTTTTTTACACAGAGTTTTCTAGCAAGGTAACTTGCGGGGTTTTTTATTTAAGTACAGTGTGCATGGACCCAAAGGAATGTAAATCAGTGTTGTTAATAAGTACATACACTGCTCAGTAAAATTAAAGGAACACTTTGAAAACACATCAAATCTCAATGGGGAAAAATCTCCTGCTGGATATCTATACTGATATGGACTGGGTAATGTGTTAGGAACGTAAGGATGCCCCATCGTTTGATGGAAATGAAAGTTATCAACCTACAGGGGACTGAATTCAAAGACCCCCCCCAAAAATCAAAGTGAAAAAAAGATGCAGCAGGCTAGTCCATTTTGCTGGAATTTCATTGCAGCAACTCAAAATGGTCCTCAGTAGTTTGTATGGCCCCCATGTGCTTGTATGCATGCCTGACAACATTGGGGCATGCTCCTAATGAGACGACAGATGGTGTCCTGGGGTATTTCCTCCCAGATCTGGACCAGGGCATCACTGAGCTCCTGGACAGTCTGAGGTACAACCTGGCGGCGCCGGATGGACCGAAACATGATATCCCATTGGTGATCTATTGGATTTAGGTCAGGCAAATGTAAGGTGGTATCAATTCATTCATCCTCCAGGAACTGCCTGCATACTCTCACCACATGAGGCCAGGCATTGTCGTGCACCGGGAGGAACCCAGGACCCACTACACCAGCATAGGGTCTGACAATGGGTCCAAAGATTTCAATGGTAGTCAGGGTGCCATTGTCTAACATGTAGAGGTCTGTGTGTCCCTCCATGGATATACCTCCCCAGACCATCACTGACCCACCACCAAAACGGTCATGATGAACGATGTTACAGGCAGCATAACGTTCTCTACGGCTTCTCCAGACCCTTTCATGTCTGTCACATGTGCTCAGGGTGAACCTGCTCTCATCTGTGAAAAGCACAGGGCACCAGTGGTGGACCTGCCAATTCTGGTGTTCAATGGCAAATGCTTATCGAGCTCTATGGTGCCGGCAGGGAGCACAGGGCACACTAGAGGACGTTGGGCCCTCAGGCCACCCTCATGAAGTCTGATTGTTTGGTCAGAAACATTCACACCAGTGGCCTGTTGGAGGTCATTTTGTAGGGCACTGGCAGTGCTCATCCTGTTCCTCCTTGCACAAAGGAGCAGATACCAGTCCTGCTCATGGGTTCAAGACCTTCTACGGCCCTGCTAGCTCTCCTAGAGTAACTGCCTATCTCCTGGAATCTCCTCCATGCACTTTAGACTATGCTGGGAGACACAGCAAAGCTTCTGGCAATGGCACATATCGATGTGCCACCCTGGAGGAGTTGGACTGCCTGTGCAACCTCTGTAGGGTCCAGGTATCGCATTGTGCTACCAGTAGTGACACTGACCCTAGCCAAATGTAAAACTGGTGAGAAACAGTCAGAAGAGATGAGTAAGGAAAAAAATGTCAGTGGCCTTAACCTGTAAAACCATTCTCGTTTTGGGGGTCGTCTCATTGTTGCCCATCTAATGCATCTGTTGTTAATTTCTTTAACAAAAAAGTAGCTGAAACTGATGAACAACCCCCTCTGCTACTTAACTGACCAGATCAATATCCCAGGAGTTTAATTGACTTGATGCTATACTCTGATTAAAAAGTGTTCCTCTAATTTTTTTGAGCAGTGTATATTGATACTCATGAATACTGATCAGTTGCCGGCCCACTGCATTTTGTAAAATCCTGCTTGCTGCAGTTTTTGGTGCACCAGAAATGCAGCAAAAACACTGTAAACACGCGGCAAAATCACATATGCGTTTTTACTGTGTTTTTGCAATGGAGCAGTGTGAAAATAGCCTTATAAAGAAAAACTTGTAGAGAAAAGATGGATGAAGGTATTTGGTTTCAAATGTGACAAAGGGTGTGTATGTACCCTTATTAAGATGTACAGCTCTAGGCAACGCCAAATCTTAAAGCCGGCCAAGTATTGAAATTCAGCCGGTTCAGCAGGAACCAACCAAATTTCGATACATGTATGGCCAATCCCGCTAGGGAAAAGTCGATCTAATGATCAGCTTCTCTTGAACAGGAATGTTGGACAATTTTCCTTCGATCAGTGCTGCAGCCAATTGGGGTCATTGTATTCTGATAGCAGAGGCGTTCCCACTGTCAGAATACAAGAGAAGAGAGGAGGATTCGTCCATCTACCTTGAATGTGTGGATGGGGGAATTAGTAGTTTTTTTTTTCGATTAGCCCGCTGTTTGATCAAAAGAAACTCATCTCTGGTCAGCTTTAGTCTATTAAAGAATTGACAAGCCATGCTGGAATGTCTACTTCTCTTACTGATGAAAGACCACACATTATTACCTGTCACTTTCCTAGCTGGTACAAACTACAAAATATCTACAGGTCAGTCTTAACTAGAGAGTTCGTCATAACTGAACCTCTACAGCAGTGGTCTCCAAACTGCGGCCCTTTGCTAGCCTTTATCTGGCCTTTGAGGCACAATTCCTTCCACTGACACCAACAGTGGGGCAAAATTCCTGCCACTGACACCAACGATTGGGCACTATGTCTCCTACTAATCTCAATGATGGGGCACTATTCCTCCCACTGATACAAATGATGGAGTACTGTTCCTCCGAGTAATACCAATAAAGGGCCACTATTCATCCTCCTG
The DNA here is from genome assembly GCF_062004578.1 of Staurois parvus. Taxonomy (NCBI): domain Eukaryota; kingdom Metazoa; phylum Chordata; class Amphibia; order Anura; family Ranidae; genus Staurois; species Staurois parvus. The sequence goes on along the minus strand of NW_028318079.1, from coordinate 715,497 downwards.
ACCACAGGAGCTATGTAAATGACTACCAACACTAAGAAAATGTTTATTCTCACTGATGCTGGGCCAGAACATTTTTGACCCCCATCGGCCACAATCTGGCCCCCTAAAGCCTGAAGGATGGTAAACTGGTCCTTTCTTTGAAAACCTTGGAGACCCCTGATCTACAGGATATTACTATATTGGCATTCCTTACAAAACCTTAGCATCAACCACATAAAGAGACATGCAACCTTAGCTATAGCCACATACATAATTACTTCTCACAACATCCAGATAGAAAAGGACGTAACCCTTAGCAGTCAACTATACTTCATTCTTCTCACGGTTCCTGAAACATAGAACCAGTTTCATTGCTATTCACTATTCCATTTTACATTTTAGTACTGCTCTCTGCACTGGGAAGATTAAGCCTGGCTTCAGGGTTCACATGTTTTACCAGTTGTTACAACAAAACACATGATCAGCGGTGCAGTCCTTTGTGGTACCATTCATTCTAAATTCCAGCCCAACGCGCCTGCCAAGCACACAGGCATTGCAGCACACCACAACGCACAGATACAGTATGGCATGTTAAAACGTGTGCAGTAATGCATTGCTATGCATTACAAATGCCCAAAGAGGGCCTAAAAGAAACCCTTCTTAACCCCTCGGTGCCTGCGCCTCCTGGCCCTTTAAGGTTTTCAGAAGCCGGGAGGCGTGGCGGGGTTTAGGGTCATGTGACCGCTGTGATACGCCGTCACGGTGATCACATGATCGGGAAACGTCCCAATCGAAAGAGGAGATCGAGACCTTTCCGTGAGTACCGGACATGTGTGCTGGGAGCAAATGTGCGGCCGCTCGGCATCTAGGCCCATACGCTGGGAGGCCGCACATTTGCGTTCGGCTGGCGCCAAGAGGTTAAAGTGGACCCCACCCCGCTTCCTAAGCTGACACTATCTGTGACATCAACCTAGGAAAATAAATAAGTATACACATTGGGGTTGATTTACTAAAACTGAAGAGTGCAAAATCTGGTGCAGCTGTGTACAGAAACCAATCAGCTTCCAGTTTTTTTTTTTGGTCAAAGCTTTATTGAACAAGCTGAAGCTAGAAGCTGATTGACTGCCGTGCACAGCTGCACCAATTTTGCACTCTTCAGTTTTAGTAAATCAACTCCATTGCTACTTGCCTCTTTTGTTTGCACTTCAACACATCCCACAGCTCTGTTCCACCCCCACTGTGAAAAGCACGGCACCATTTTAAAAGGATAGCACCGGCAGCTGGGTTCTTCTTTTTTGTTTTTTTTTGTGCCAGCCCACCGATGATGTCAGCACCAGATCTCCATAAAAAAAAAGCCTCCTCTCACCTTACAATATTATTTTCCAGAGATTTCTCCTGAGAATTTGGATTTACAATTGAGATTTCCCTAGAAAGCGCTGGTGATGTAGCCTTCCCAGAGAGCAGCTGTGAGGCCCTGGCTATGTTACTTGGGACTCTAGAAACTAGGAAGTTGGAATATATAAACTGAAAAAATATTTACTTTTATATATGTTTCCTATTGGCTTTTATATATGTTTCCTGCTGCATGCAGAGTTGCATTTTACCTGGACTTTTTCAGTTTGAGGGGTAAAGGTCTACTGTAGAAGTCAGCCATTGCTGAATTTCACCCAAAAAAATGCTAGTTACGTTTAGTTTAGTTGACACCAGCAAGAATATTAAGCAAGAGGGTAGACATGACATCCAGGTAGCTAGCAATTTCAGAAGGAGAGCTCAGCAATGGCAGCCTCCCTATTTTCAGAACAGGTTTTCCCTTAATAAACTGAATCCTCACTTTATCTTTTAAACAGCCACACTAATGTATGAAGCCTTAGGTTACTGAACGAGAAGACCATCTAAACTTGCTGGGACTATGGCTGAGATGCCTTTCTCGTCCTGTTTACATGCACTTCAATAATTACTGCATGGCATCTTTCAAGATGGGTTCCCTAACGGTGACTAAGAATGCATAATGTGTGTTAAAACAGCATTTACAGTCTTTATTGGAAGCCTGTATGAAAGGATAAACAAATCAGTAGAACTGTTGGGAGACAGTTTGTTGCCACCCTAAACCATACTTTCTCAACCTTTTAATCCCTTGAAATTTTTTTCAGATCTCAGGGTACCCTCCAAAAACTAATTAATTGATGGTGAGGGCCTCTTACATTGGTGGCCAGTGGGTGTTGACGGTGATCAGAATGCCACCCTTAAAGACAATTAAAAAAAGACTGGTGTCATACAGCTGGCTATGCCAAGTGGCACTGACCCTTGACCTATGCAGACCATAGCTCAGCTCATAGCTCAGCTCAAGCAATCCCTAGCAACTTCTGGAGGAATCCTAGGGTTTAACAGAACCCTAACCACAGCTCAAGGGGCCCATTGCAACCTCTGGAGGAACCCCAGGGTTTAACAGGCCCTAACCACAGCTCAAGGGCCCCACTGCAACCTCTGGAGGAACCCTAGGGTTTAATGGAACCCTAACCACAGCTCAAGGGCCCCATTGCAATCTCTAATGGAACCCAAGGGTTCAGCAGAACCCTAGCCAAAGTTTGAAGAACCCATAGCAACCTCTGGAGGATCCTCAAGATTTCATGGAAACCCTGGTTGAGAATGGCTGCCCTAAACAGTAACGGTGTGATCAAGAACCTTCATGGCAGGATCACCAGGTATTATTTTAATGAAAGCTACAGATGTAAAAATACTGAAATGACTTTTGAAATAATGTCTTAAGTCTTATATATGGTTTTAGCATTTGGGTTTACCCATATTTCAATGATGAACAATTGATTAGAATATCTTTCAATCCCCTTCATACCAGGCATGTAGGAAACAAGATGCAACAATTGTCTGGGAACATTTGTAACTAAGAAAATACGGACACCAGGACAGGATCATCGAGTAATCATTTATAGAATAAAATGGAAAGCAATCTCAGATATGTAACACAAGTTTTTTTATTATCGTCCATTTTCTCCATCAACAAAGCCCTTCAATAACGACTTAAACCAATAAACTAAAAAAAAAAGAAAATAAACACATAATCATTCATCTATGGGTGTTTAACTCTTCAAAAGAAGGTCAACCCTTGTCTCTTCTTCTGACTAATTAGAACAACAGGTACTGCAAAAGGATCTACATAGACAGCATAGTATAGTATATAAAAGCAGGCCATTGCACAACAGGAATCGTTCAGGCGCTGTACCAATAACCACATTTTCTTTGTTGGAAAATCATTGAGGATTATTGAATGAGATGAGGGATAGTGTGTCTTGTATGGTAGCCAACAGCAACCAATCAACAAGCATTGTCCATTATTCTCACCGTCCTAAAATTAAGCTAATTGATTGGCTGCTCTGGTTTACTGCACACTCTCATTGCTCAGTTCACGGTTTTAAAAAAGTAAGCCTCAAGAAGCTTTTCCACAAATAGTCAGGTTGGCAAATATAGCCAAGTTGCTAATTAAATTATGAGAAAATTAGATTATGAACTATTTGGAATAATGCCATTCTTGTTTAATTTAATAGATGTATAATAGTAACTGATAAAGCTGGTTTAAGTATGAATATTTTTGCATAGCTACTTTGGTTCAGATTGGGTCAATAAAAGTATGTATGTGCCATACCTAGCCAATCCCCTTGGAAGCTGGCGCTGCTAATACAGTAATGGCTGCTAGCTTCTAGGTCCTGCGCTGATTGACTGCCCTGCTGCCTGATGTACACAGGAGGTCGCTCGCTTGGCATGGGCACCATTAAGGGCTCATGTACACGGGGCATTTGGAAAACTCTTCTGAACGATGGAAACTGCTGGAAAACGTAGTTTTAAACGTCAGTTTAGCTGCGTTTGCATACTGCGTTTATGTGTTTGCGTTTAGAAGCATTTTAAAAGAAAACCTCAGGAGACCTCCCCAAATGCCCAGAATGCACTGAAAAACAGTAAAAAAAATAACTATTTCAGACATTTTGAGAGGAATAGAGAGAGCAGAAGCAGAGAGAGCAGTATGTGTTGAGATGACCTGTCTTTTCTGGTTGTATTCACTATGGATCCCATCATGAGCATAATGCGGCACGTTCTACCATTTTTTTGTTCACGCGAAACCTGGAACTGACTGCGCTGGTGTACCGGGTCCATTTGAATACATGGAAAACGCTTTGCATGCATTTCTGATAATGAAAAAAGGCTCTGGACAGCATCTGGATATAGAACAGTTAAAAACACTTCTAAAAGTAAAAGCTTATAATGGCAGTTAACTGCGTTTACAACCGTTTGAAATGCTGGTAAAATCTACTCCTGAACATAAGTTTGGTGCGTTCAAAAAAAACAACTGTAAGCTCAACTGCCTGTAAATGACTGTAAACGACTATGTGTACATGGACACATAGGAGAACATTAGTGAGAGTTCAGGGGTTGCTGAAAAAATGATGAACAGCTCCTGAACGTCAGTTTAGGAGCTGCAGTGTACATGAGCCCGTAGAGAACACTTTTTATTTTCTCAATGAATTCAAAAGTGTTTTATGATTGGACAAGGTGGAGAGGTGATCCAAGCGATCCACCTCGTCCAAGCTCATTGCGTAGAAGGGAAGCTGACACCATTCACAGAAAGTCTTGTATTTTTTCAATGAACACAAGGAGTTTTCTGATTGGATAAGGTAGAAATTGTGACATCACCACATTGCTTCTCTACCTTGTCTATTCAGAGAATGTCTCGTATTCATTCAAAAAACACAAGGTGGGAGGTTTACTGAAACTGTTGCACACAGAATCTGGAGCAGCTGTGAATAGTAACTAATCAGCTTCTAGGTTGAATTGTCAAAGCTTAATTATGTAAACTGAAGTTAGAAGCTGATTGGTTACTATGCACAGCTGCACCAGATTCTGAGTGCTCCAGTTTTAGTAAATCTCCTTCAAGGTGTTCTGTGAATGGCAGAGGTACCAAGCAAGCAACCTCCTGTGATCACTATGCAGATGGGAAGCTGCTCGGCACAGGACTTGGAAGACCATGGCGATCACGGCAGTCGCCTTCATCAGGTATAAGATATGCATAGTTACATGGGTCCCAGCTGGACCTATAAAACAATGCAAAAAAATCAAACCTAGACTTCAGCATTAATGTATTTTCAAAATTACAATTTAATATTTTGAAACCTGCAGCTTTCATTAAAATAATTCAAGGTGATCCTGCCATGAAGGTCCTTCATCAGACACTTCCTATTATAGGGTGACAACGCTGTCCCTGCCTCCCAGCTATGCTTCTGTATTGTCGGCCTATCACATGGCTCCTGGTGGAGACGGAAGTTGGCCATTTCAAGAGACCTTACACAGGCATGGTCCACTGTTGTCACCTTCACCTGAAAATGTAATGCAGCCATCTGGCGTGAATGTGAATAGGAAGTGGCTGCAAGAGGGCTGCAGGACATCAGCAGCACTGAGATGCATGAATAGATGAAAAAAAATAATTAAAATCTGAAAATTAAGTATTTTTATAAAAAATTTTTAAAATAGTAATGTTTTTGATGTACGGCACGTTAACCTCCCTAGCGGTATTCCCGAGTGTAGCTCGGGGTAAAATGTCAGTGCCAAAAGCGGTAACTCTGAGCTACACTCGGGCTTACCATGCAGCGTTGCTCAGGGAGTCCCTGCAGAGCTCACCTTGTCCTTTGCTCCCACGATATGTCCCCTGCAGCGTCCCCGGCCACCTCCTCCGGCCGATGCCGGCATCCGGCTTCTGTGTTCCGGTCTCTGTGACGTCGGGATGTACGGGCGCCGCCGCCGCCGCCGCCGGCGGGAAATTTGAAAATTTTAAAAAATTTCATTTTTTTCAAAACAAATGTTTCATAGTAAAACATTGCTGTTTCAACCCATTTCACATGCATATTGTCCCTACTGCTTTGTCCTGTGCCCTGCCTGCATTTTGTCTGTTCTTTCTGCCTGGAAACTGAGAAACATCCATGGCGTCCAAAAAGTGTCCCTTTAAGTCAAAACCAGTTTTAGACCAGCTAGAGAACAGCGATAGTAAATCAGAACCACTTGCAGAATTGAGTGATAATTATTCGTGGAGAAATTCGTCATCAGACACTGAAAACAATTTTGTGACTTTGCTCAGCGATGTGCGAACTTGGCGCTATATTTCAAATTTCAGTGTTTTTGGTTTGATTATATTATTGAATTAAATGTATTATTATTATATTATTATTTTTTAGGATTATTTATTAAATTATAATTTATGATTTCGTGTTTCAAATTTTATCATCCCCGGGATGTTTACTAGACTCTTGTTCGGACAGATTTTAGTGAGTTATTCCTAAAAATTACAGCCTACAATAAAAAAACTACATATTTCCAAGCAAAATAATGGTACCGCTTTCAGCATCAAAAATCTGAAATAATCATACCGCCAGGGAGGTTAAATAAAAGTCATTCAGTTAGGGTTCCCATCGGCTATAAAAACTAAAAGCGGATTCTGATTGGTTGTTAGGGCCAGCAATAGAATTCTTATTAGTAAATAAGGGTGGTTCGGTTCAATGGATGCTATGTACCATATGATTCCCAAGAGCAAACCAAATAAAACAGCTATGGAATGAGATGAAATGACCGCCCCTGTGGTTTAATCCTTGGGTACATCTTTCAGCCACAAGTGACTCCATGGTTGTCTATCTGCATGGGGTCTGCTAGGGCTTCCTTTAATGTCAAAGAATCAAAGACAGCGCCGCAAAGGCTGGGGATGCGCCAATCCCAGGCTCGGGTCTTTGATGTATTGTTAAGTCATGTAGTGAGGTCTGCCAGTTTCCATTAGCACACAGGCACCTCCACCGGCTCAGAGAAGCTTTTCTGGAGATCCAGACGTGGAGATGTAGGACCACCAAGTTATGACCACCAAAGACTCAATGCAATCTATACTATGAAAAAACAGCCGTATTTCATGATCAATACACAACTATTTCTCATTATATATGGGGTGGATTTACTAAAGGCAAATAGACTGTGCACTTTGCACCCGCAGTTTCTCCAGAGCTAAGTAAATGAGGTGAAGCTTCCTTTTGCAAAGAATACCCAATCACCTGCAAGGAAAATAAGATAAAACCGCATTTTTGCTTGCACATGATTGGATGGAAGTCAGCAGATCTCTCCCTCATTTACTAAGATCTGAAGCAACTGCACTTGCAAAGTACACAGTCTATTTTCCTTTTGTTAATCCAGCCAAATGTGTCTTCAAAATTCAGATTTATCAACTGATTTACCATTAGGCACAGCAGGTATGTACCTATAGGTGCCAAAGGCAAAGAGGAGGCTTTTTAACATTGCAGAATATATTCACCTTTACATATTTGACTATTGGTATTTTAGAACTGGCGTTCACACAAAACACTGATTACATGTGATTGTACAAAAAACAAAAACATCCTTTATTATATAACAACACATACTAAATATATCCCTGTACCTAGTCCTCATGTACAATGAACGCTTTTACAGCGGCTGATTTTGGCTTTTGACTTTTTTCTACAGCCAGTAAACCCCCCAGCATGTTATCCTATGTGTCCGTGCACACATAGACTGGAATCAATGTTTTTTGGCTGTAAAAAAAAAAACAGGACTAGTGGGTTTCTAGAGGAGTTTTTGTAGCCGTAAAAACGCTCTATTGATGTAAAACAAACCAAAAAAACAGGACTAGCAGGTTTCTAGAGGAGTTTTTTAACTGTAAAAACGCTCTAACACTGAAAAATGCATCAAAACGCGGTAAAACACAGTAAATTGCGGCAAACCAGCATTTTTGAATTTTTTTTACTAAGAAAAAAATGTTTTTGTTGGTAAAAAAAACCCACTAGAAAACGCTAAAAACCGCAAACGCGAAAAAACATGGGTAGGCACAGTGGCTTAGTGGTTAGCACTTCCGCCTGGCAGTACTAAGGTTGTTGGTTCGTATCCCAACCACAGCATCACCTGCCTGGAGTTTGCATGTTCTCCCTGTGCCTGCGTGGGTTTCCTCCGGGTACTCCAGTTTCCTTCCACACTCCAAAGACATGCTGGTAGGTTAATTGGATCCTGTCTAAATTGTCCCTAGTATGTGTATGTATGAATGTGAGTTAGGGACCTTAGATTGTTCGCTCCTTGAGGGTTAGGGACTGATGTGAATGTACAATATATATGTAAAGCGTAAATTGACGGCGCTATATAAGTACCTGTAATAAATAAATAAAATGCTAATGAAAAAATGCTGAAAAACTCAGGTTTTTAACGAGACTTTACACAGCTAACGTTACCAGCGTTATCAAAACGCCCCGTGTGCATGGAGCCCGATACTCAATATTGCTGTTTATATTAAATGAAGAGTCCAATATATAATTGAATAGTGAATTTATAAATATGAAGGAAAAGGGAAAGGTATGCATGGCTGTTGGAAAATGTGGGTATGTTTTAGTATTTTTTATTATGTATAATAAAAGGATGTTATTATTTTTTGAAAAATTTGGCTGGTAGTGAATAAATACCATAATTGCTGTTTTCCTCTTTTAAATGCATGTTGAGATGTAGCGATTATTAAGCCCCGGATTACATCGATGCAGTGTGAGAAACACAGCGATTCCTGTGCGTTTTCCACACCACATAGCAACCGCACTGTGTTTATGCGATCTGCTGCAGGTGTCAATAAAAATTTAAATAAAAAGTGGATCACAGGAGTGCAGTTCATTCTGAAAACAAACAAGGAACCAATGTGACAGTCCCAGCAAATAGTGGTCTTGCAATAGTGTATGCTACCACGTTTCGGGAGCTAGCTCTGAGGAAGGGAGCTCGTCTCCCGAAACGCGTTAGCATACTTTGTCACAAGACCACTATTTGCTGGGACTGTCACATTGGTTCCTTGTTTGTTTACATGACCCTTGGTTTGTGAGTATATACTTTTGTCATTTTCAAGAAATCCTTTTTTATCACGATAATACACGAGGAGAGTGTTCCCTTTTTTGTTTTCTATCTATTGCTCTGAGGAAGGGAGTTTGACTCCCGAAATGCGTTAGAACTTTATCCGAGGACGCATGCTGTCCACGATTAGCACCTTCGACTTCTTGTCTCTGTTTTTATGACATTTATGGCTTGTGAGCATGTTTTTGCATCTTTTTTATATTTTTGGGGGTTTTTGCGTTAATGCACGAGGAGAGTGAGCCCTGTTGTTTTTTTCTGCTTGGTTGTTTACATGACCCTTGGTTTATGAGTATATACTTTTGTCATTTTCAATAAATCCTTTTTTATGATGGTAATGCACGAGGAGAGTGTGCCCTTGTATTGCTTTCTTCCACTAGTATCAAGATTCTCCCATCTTTAAAGGGCCGCACCGTAAACGCGTTCCTGAGATGCTTAAGGACCTGAGCGCTGGTTTTGCTTTTTTCTCTTGATAAAAATATTCATACCCGGAATTTATCCTTAAAGCAAGCGGAGTTCCACCCAAAACGGAAAGTTCCACTTTAAAGATTGGTCCCCCCGCTCACCATTAAGGATTGGCATCTTTGGAGAGCGGGGGGGGGGGGGGGCAGGTACCCGAGTTTGACAGGTACCCACTCCCACTTCCGCTGCGATAGCCTAGGCAATCAGAAGCCGAAGTTTTCCTCCTACCCTCCCTCCTTGAAGTCTTGTGGGACACGTGGCAGATCCTAGAAGACGAAGGGACCATTCATGAAGCGCAGCACTGCTCGAGCGTGTGCAGTGAGCACCCGTCTGTGAAGCCACAAGCTGTCACAGCCGGGTGCCCACACTGAAGATGCCGGTGCCTGGAATACAGGATGGCCAGTGAAACGGGCTGCGGTGGGGGCAAGGCGGGATCATGGGACAGGTAAGTGGCTGTTTTTTAAAAGTCAGCAGCTACAGTTTTTGTAGCTGCTGACTTTTATTATTTTAGAGAGTGAGTGGAACTCCACTTATATTAAATATAGAAACCTATTTATTGTATAACACCCAGGGATGGCTTTTCCTCCACCTCCTGTGTTTACAATGCATCGGGCCGGCTGCTCAACACTGGACCCGGAAGCACATGGAGATCACTGGAGTATTGGTGTCTACGTCAGTGATTTCCAGCGTCCAGGGCATCAGCCAGCTATGGTTCATACATAGTTACACTGTTCCAAACTGGACACACCGATGCCTGGAATTATTATTTAACTTCCCTAGCGGTCTGATTATGTCCATATTTCTGTTCTCAAAGCGGTACATTTTTTTTGCATGGAAATATGTATTTTTTTTATTGTAGGCCTGTAATTTTTAGGAATAACTCACTGAAATCTGTCCAAACAAGAGTCTAGTAAACATCCCGGGAAGGATAAAACGTTAAAAATGCAGGCAGGGCACAGGACAAAGCACTCGGGACAAAATGTATGTGAAATGGTTTGATACAGGAATGTTTTACTATGTGATTTTAGTGATTTTAGTGAATGTCCCTTTTTGCCATTTTCAAATTTCTCACCATTTCGCTGGCAGGGGACGGATTACATTGCCGGGGACACTGCAGGGGGGATATCGCGGGAGCGCAGGACAAGGTAAGTGATCGAGGGATCGCGGAGCAGCGCCACATGGTAAGCCCGAGTGTAGCTCGGGGTTACCGCTTGTGGTACTGAAACTTTACCCCGAGCTACACTCGGGAGGCTACGAGTCCATCAAAGGACCAGTGGCAGTCCAGTAGAACCAGTCTGTTCCAGAGTGTACCTGTGCCTGGCGGGGCACCAAAGTCTATGTATCAAAAAGGCTGTCACCATGAAAATGTTCTTTCCGATAGCAATCAGTAGTCCAGGAGTTGAAAATTAAACCACAATCTGATTGGTTGCTACATATACCAATAATTGTCCTTGTTAGCCCATTTTTCCTATAAAATCTCCATTATTGCCTTTGCAGATTGGAGATGTCAGTGCAATGTTCCCTTTAATCATTTCTCTATACATTGGGCCCCTCTAAACATAATTCCTGCTAAAAAGCAAAATATCTCCATGACCTCCGATGAACAGGGCTGTAGCTATGTATGATGGGGCACCATAGCAGTCTTGTTTAGGGCCCGCTCGCTTTTCAATCACCATTTTAACCAGAATGCATGTATAATTATTAGAGGTATTTATATATCACCAACAATTTACACAGTGCTGTACACCAGTGTTTCTCAACCTTTTTACAGTCAAGGCACCCTGTAAAATTATGGACAGTCCTGAGGCACCCTGTAAAATTATGGACAGTCCTGAGGCACCCTGTAAAATTATGGACAGTCCTTAGGCACCCTGTAAAATTATGGACAGTTTTGAGGCACCCCATTCTAAAATGTGAAAAATGATTCTAATAGTTGTCGAAAAACACAGCAACATCCACACATGTAGGACACCCAACATCAGAGGTGATTTATTCTTCCAAAGCAAATACACTTCTGCACACTGGTACTGACTAGTATTCCATTGTTTCTCTTCTCCCTCACTGAGCTAATGTGACCCCAGCACTGATGGAGAGGGGCAGGGGAGGGTTAAACTAGGATGCTGTGCAGGCAGCTGATATCCTCCTTATCAACTACTGATGTCATTGGTTGTCAGGACGCCGGTGGCTAAAAGGTCGTAATGGTGCACAATGAAAACCTGTGGCTTTGTGTAACTAAAAGGCAGACTTGTTCCACCCACTGGCTTGTATTTTGGGCATTTTTTGGCATTTTGCCAAGGCACCCCTGAAGAAACCTCAAGGCACCCCAGGGTTGAGAAAGGCTGCTGTACAGTATATTCACATCAGTCCCTTCCCACAGAAGCTTACAATCTAATGTCCCTATCTCACACACATACATACACATACTAGGGCCATTTTAGACAGGAGACAACTAACCTACCAGCATGTCTTTGGAGGGGGAGGAAACCAAAGTACAAGGGGGGACATGGGGCAGCACAGTGTCTTAGCAGTTAGCACTTTGACCTTGCTGGTTTGTCGCAATTTACCGCGGTTTTCAGCGTAAGAGCATTTTTACAGCTAAAAAATGCCTCTAGAAGCCCACTAGTTCTGGGTTTTTTTCCAACCGGAAAACGTTCCAGCCAAAAAACGTTGATTACAGTCTATGTGTGCGTGGACACCTAGGAAAACATTTACTGGCTGTAGAAAAAAAAACATCAAAAGCCAAAACAGCCGCTGTATAAATGTCCCGTGTGCATGAGAGCTAAAAACGTCCCGTGTGCATGAGGGCTAAAAACGTCCCGTGTGCATGAGGGCTAAAAACGTCCCGTGTGCATGAGGGCTAAAAACGTCCCATGTGCATGAGGGCTAAAAACATCCCGTGTGCATGAGGACTAAAAACGTCCCATGTGCATGAGGGCTAAAAACGTCCCATGTGCATGAGGACTAAAAACGTCCCATGTGCATGAGGGCTAAAAACGTCCCATGTGCATGAGGGCTAAAAACGTCCCATGTGCATGAGGACTAAAAACATCCCGTGTGCATGAGGACTAAAAACATCCCGTGTGCATGAGGACTAAAAACATCCCGTGTGCATGAGGACTAAAAACGTCCCGTGTGCATGAGGGCTAAAAACGTCCCGTGTGCATGAGGGCTAAAAACATCCCGTGTGCATGAGGGCTAAAAACGTCCCGTGTGCATGAGGGCTAAAAACATCCCGTGTGCATGAGGACTAAAAACATCCCGTGTGCATGAGGGCTAAAGGGATATCTGGTGACACCGTAATAGTTTCTGTGATACAGGTGACTAGATGAAATGCGTTTGATTTATCTCTAGTTCTATCAGTCTGGGCCAGACCATGGTGAGCCCCCTTTACTGCTGGGCCCCATAGCGGTCATGTGGTCTGAATGACTCCAGTTATGGCCTTGCAGCTGATGCCGGTCCCCAGAACCCCTAGGCAGGCCACCTAAATGCCTGGCTGATTCCCTACTCCTAGTCATTTGTATTTCTATTGTCCTGTGCTCCCCTGAGGATTCAAAGTGCTTAGGAGGTGAGGCGCACTCCATTGTGCCACTTAAATGATCAGATCATCTCTGGAGTGCGGGAGGAAACCCATGACACGCACAGATGACAAACCCACGACTTCCTATTAGAGGGTGGCTACATTCCTCCTCCATGGTCCCTCTGTGTGTAGGACGTAGTCACCCTCTCTTCCTCACTCCAGGATAGACTATGGGATTTTTAATGCGTACCGAATCGTGTACATGACCGCAACTCACGTGCACTGCTCATTCCAAACAGAACTAAGGGGGAAACGGAGAGGTTCAGGAGCTCACATCATATCGAGTTTAAATAGTTTACAAGGCCATTGAAGTGACTTGAAACACTATTTCTATTCTTCATATATAATTCAGATCCAATATACACCTGTCATCTATTTTTCCTGAATCCATTTCTAAGGTTCCATGCACACTAGCGTTTTTTTAAGCTCAAAAAATGCTGGAAAAAACGCTAAATAAAAAAACGCTGGTCAGTAGCATTTTAATAACCTTCAGAAGCATTTAGGAGCGTTAGCGTTTTATTAGCATTTTTACAGGACATGTAGAGGACATTAATTGAAAAAACAGCTTGAAAAAAAAAGCTGTTAAGAACGTTTTACTCCCGGTTCACATATATGTGGCCGTGAAGGTCGCGTTTTGCGCAGGCACAAGAGCCCATTCATTTGAGCCCCGGGACACGCAGGGAAGAAGTCCCTGCACTTCTTTGGAAAACGCAGCCCGCACGGAAACCTCAGTTTCCAGTACGGTTGTGTTTTCCAGTGCGGACGGCGTGCCATTAGAATTAATGGCACCCGCCGCATTCCTCTGTGCGGGTGGTGTGGTGGCACCGATTTTCATGCGGATCCGCAGCGGCACCACCTGCACAGATATGAACCTAGCCTTATGCAGGCCATAGGCGGATCGTTTATCGGCCGAATTTTCGTCCGCATGAAAAATTGGCGGATATTCACGTCGTTAGTGGGGCCAGCCCGTCGGCCGTTTTTCGCGGATCTTCTAATTTATCTGTATCGGTCATGCTGGAAAATCCACGAAAAACGGACATTGGTGGCAGCATCGGCAACGGCACCGACCGATTTTTCATTTATCGGCCGATAATTCGGCCGATAAACGACCCGTCTATGGCCTGCATTTTAGTGTTTTTTTTCTGCTTGAAAAATGCTACAAAAAACTCTACAAAAACAATTTTTTTTTCTGCTCCTAGACGCTGCAGCTCAAAAAACGCTAATAGCCTACAGTAATGAGCATGGACACATAGGATGACACTACCAGGGGCGGACTGACAATTCATGGGGCCCCCGGGCAATAGAGGATCATGGGGCCCCTGTGTGCTTGCCCAAACTCAGCAGTGCCCGAGTTCCCCAACGGTCAGTCCACCCCTGGGGTGGATTGATTAAAGGTAAATAGGCTGTTCTCTCTACAAGGGATGTTGCAATTTGCTCTGCCCCAGAGCTTAGTGAATGTGGAGAAGTTTTGCTTTGCAACGATTACCCAATGACATGCAAGGAAAAAAAAACCAGCATTTTGCCCACACTTGATTGGATGATGGAAGTCAACAGAGCTTCACTTCATTTACTAAGTTTTGGGGCGACTTCCCATGCAAATTCCTATGCAATGTGAAAAGCTGATTTGCCTTTAGTAAACCAACCTCATAGGGAGATTGGAACCCTATATTGTAAGTTCCTTGAGGACAGGTTGTGATGTGAGTGAACTATATATAAGGTCAGGGGCGGACTGACAACTCATGGGGCCCCCGGGCAATAGGAGATCATGGGGCCCCTGTGTCCTTGCCCAAACTCAAAAAATCCTATGAAAATGGTACCAGGGGCATCTCATGGGGCCCCCTACTGACCCCGGGCCCTCGGGCAGTGCCTGAGTTTCCAAATGGTCAGTCCGCCCCTGGACACTACTTAGCTTCTAGGAGCAGAAAAAAAAGCTAACAACAGTTTCTGGGAGCTTAAAAAAACGCTAGTGTGCATGGAGCCTAAGACCTGGTTCACATTGATGCGGTGCAGGAAACGCTGTGAATCCTGTGCATTTCCCACATCGCATTGCAATTGCTTGGCGTTCATGCGATCTGGTGTGGATGTCAATGTTAAAGTAATTACACCCCGAAACAGATCGCAAAACGCAGTGTGATTACCAAAAATCGCATCACATGGTCGGGAACATCAATGCAATGCGATTCAGGTACAGGTAAAAGGGCTCTGCACATTTTTGGTGTGAATGCGATGCAATTTGAGCCATACAAAGTTTATGGCTCAAATCGCACCACAAGGACATCGCATGTAAGTCACACATGAATGCGGCGCGACTCCTGTACAAATGACATGTAGTGCCCCTCACTCCATTAGTGTGATCCCGGTCTAAATGTGTTTTTCTGCCTCCCTGTACTGTGAGCTCCCAAACCTTTCTCTTTCCACTCACTTCTGTTTGGAACGGGAAATGCATGTTAGTAGCTGTCATGTGCTTTGCTCTATGCACACTACAGATCCCATAGCCCACAGTCCATAGTGAGAGTATGACTACACTCCTACATGGAGAACAACGTAGTCACCCTCTCACAGGAAGCCAGAGCACAGCAGTAAAATAAAGCAATTTAGAGATCTGTAGAAAACTGAGAGCAATAGAAGGGAGTTTTTTTAGTTAAAGCAAAACTTCATCCAAAAAGGAGAAGTTTCGCTTTTTTGCCCCCCCCTCTTTTTTTAAGCACTTTTTTGTAGGCAGGGGGAGCGGGTACTTGGTTTTGACAGGTACCTGTTCCCAGTTCGCCTGGGCGATCCAAGCAGACGTTCCCCAACCCCCCCTCTTCACCCGCAGCCTTCTTAGGCACATCACAGGTCCCAAAAGACTGCGGAACCATTCGCGATGCATGGCTCGTGCATGCGCAGCGGGAAGACGCATGCCCCACAGCTGTTTTCCCTTGGTGATAATGCCAGCACTTGGACCCGAAGCCCATTAAAGAATTGGTTCGGGTCAGGACATTGCTGGATCCCTGGACAGGTATCTATCTATCCATTCAGTCGTATCTGACCCTTGGCAATTGCAGGGACCGTCACTCGTAAGCGACTTTTTCCATGAATTTTCTTAGCAGATATTTTACAGGGTAGGTTGCCAGGTCTTTCCCCAACCCCCACCATGCAGGAGATCCCACTTGGTCAGAAATTAAACTAGGACAATTTAGACAGGAGCCAATTAACTTACCAGCATGTCTTTGGAGTGTGGGAGGAAACCAAAGTACCTGGAAGAAACCCACACGAACACAGGGAGAACATGCAAACTCCATGCAGGAGGCACTATGGTTGGGAATTGAACCCATGACCCACTTACTGCAAGGCAGAAGTGCTAACCACAAAGCCACTGTGGAGGGGTAAGTGTCCTTCTATTAACAGCTGCTACATTTGCTGACTTTCAATTTTTCGGGGGAGACCGGAGTTCCTCTTTAAGGATATATACTTGAACAGAAATGTCCTTGTGTACACCACACTTCAGTGTCACTTTAAGCAACGGATGTGTCTGGAGGATTCTTGGGGAATAAGAATATCATTGAAAGAATCAACAGCCAACCTCCTGCCTGCCCTCCGCCCTTTACATGCCTTTGTTCCCCCCCCCAACCTTACGATATGCCCCCCCCCCCCCCAGGGACAAAGCCCACCATGATTTACTGATGCAGCAATCATTCTACCAGCATGCTGCACCTAGGTGTATCGATTACGCCGGCCACCTCTTTTCCTGAGCACACACGCACCGCAGCGGCCTGATTGAATGGCTCAGAGAAGGGGGGGGGGGATTAGCTCAGGGGGCCAGCGCAGCCCTTGTTTCTATGAATGGAAGGGTTTTTTTTTTTTCTTGCTGGATGTCAGATAAACAAATGATCCTGGAGCAAAGCTGCCACTAAGCCATCCCTCCCCTGTGTGCCGGCTGTGTCCTGGAGGTGTCGCTGTTGCATGGAGCGCGGCTCTGGTGACGCCTATGGAGGAGAGCTGGGTTATGGGAGGGCGCTGCTGTGATTCTGGAGCTCCCATTGATTGACTCTGCTAACCTCACATCCAAAGAGGAGGCAAAAAAAAAGGAGAAATCTATGCATTGCATTGGTGCTACAGGCCCTGCTCCTGTAGGATGCTGCTGCAGAACCTCTTGGCCCCATGGATTAATGTCAGCAGTGATCAGGTGACCCCCCTCCCCCAATGTAAGAGGTTATGCAGCAGCTGGGCTGCTCCTGCCTAGGCTGCTCCTGCCCTGAGCTGCTCTTGCCTAGGCTGCTCCTGCCCTGAGCTGCTCCTGCCTAGGCTGCTCCTGCCCTGAGCTGCTCCTGCCTAGGCTGCTCCTGCCCTGAGCTGCTCCTGCCTAGGCTGCTCCTGCCCTGCGCTGCTCCTGCATAGGCTGCTCCTGCCCTGCTCCTGCCCTGAGTTGCTCCTGCATAGGCTGCTCCTGCCCCGCTCCTGAGCTGCTCTTACCCTGGGCTTCTCTTACCCTGGGCTTCTCCTACCCTGGGCTTCTCCTACCCTGGGCTTCTCTTACCCTGGGCTTATCCTACCCTGGGCTTCTCCTACCCTGGGCTTCTCCTGCCCTGCTCCTGCCTGGGCTTCTCCTGCCCTGCTCCAGCCCTGGGCTTCTCCTGCACTGCTCCTGCCTGGGCTTCTCCTGCCCTGCTCCTGCCCTGGGCTTCTCCTGCCCTGCCCTGGGCTTCTCCTGCCCTGCTCCTGCCTGGGCTTCTCCTGCCCTGCTCCTGTCTGGGCTTTTCCTGCCCTGCTCCAGCCCTGGGCTTCTCCTGCCCTGCTCCTGCCCTGGGCTTCTCCTGCCCTGCCCTGGGCTTCTCCTGTCTGGGCTCACCTTCTGCTGCCTCCTGGCCATGTCGGTGGGCTGCTTGGCATTGAAGGGGTAGGCGATACATCTCATGACAAACACATAGAGCTGCAGCTTCCTCTTCCTCTCCTCTTCCTCCTTCTGCAGCCTCTCCAGCTCTTCCTTCTCCTTCTCGCTCACCACGGACGGGCTGGGGCTGGACGGCCGGACGCTGCTGCTCCTGCTGCTGGGCTGCAGCCCCCCGGAGCTGTCGCTGGTCCTGCTGGGGGAGAGCCGGGCCCCGGTACTGGGGGCCAGCACCTCCTTGCATTCCTCCTCCACCACCTCATCCGATTCCTCCTCGCTGGAAGACGGGTCCAGCATGGCGAGAGAGTGTCTGTGTGCGACGGTACCGGAGGGGGCTGGGGGGGCCGGTGCAGCCCGACCGAATCCGGCGACGCTGGCGGCGGAGAGCTCCGGATCAGGACGGAGGACCTGGCGGTGGTGCAGCCAAGTGCAGACTAGGCATCGGCGGTGCTTACGTGTTTAACTCTCTCCTCCCCTGCACTGTCACTGGAGAAGGCGAGCGGAGAGAGACAAAATAGTGCCGCCGGGGGGGGGGAGGGGGCCGGCCTCCTCATTCATCAGCCGTGCCTGCGCTCTGCTCCGCCGCCGCCGACACCACCGCACACGGGGCTTTGTCAATCAATCCGGAGGAGGGGGCAAGGGGGGGCACTGGGCGATGAGAGGGGGAGCATGGGGGGCAGAGAAGAAAGAGGGGCAATGAGGTGTCAGGGGAGGAAAGACTGGTCAATGGGGTGTCAGGGGAGGAAAGAGGGGGCAATGGGGTGTCAGAGGAGGGGGCAGGGAGGAAAGAGGGGGCAATGGGGTGTCAGAGGAGGGGGCAGGGAGGAAAGAGGGGGCAATGGGGTGTCAGAGGAGGGGGCAGGGAGGAAAGAGGGGGCAATGGGGTGTCAGAGGAGAGGGCAGGGAGGAAAGGGGGCAATGGGGTGTCAGAAGAGGGGGCAATGGGGTGTCAGAGGATGGCTCGGGTAGGAAAGAGGGGGCAACGGGGTGTCAGAGGAGGGGGCAGAGAGGAAAGATGGGGCAATGGGGGGTCAGAGGGAGGGGTCAGGGAGAAAAGAGGGGGCAGAGGGTGTCAGAAAAGAAAGAGGCAGTACAAAATGTAGGGGTGTAGGTAGATGTCAAAGAAGGGGTGTACAAGATGTCAGAGAATGGGGTGCAGGGGTTGTCATAGAATGGGGTGCAGAATATGTCCAAGAAGGGGGTGTAGGGGTTGTCAGAGAATGGGGTGTAGGGGGTGTCAGAGAAGGCAGTATAGAGGTTGTCAAAGAAGGGGGTCTAGGGGATGTAACAGAAGGGGTGCAGGAGTTGTCAGAGAATGGGGTGTAGGGGTTGTCAGAGAAGGGGTTGTGGGAAATGTCAGAGAAGGAGGTGCAGGGGATGTCAGAGAATAGAGAGTAGAGGATGTCAGATCAGACACGGGAGTATATGGGGTGTAGGAAATGTTAGAGAAGGGGGTGCAAGAGGTGTTAGTGATGTGGGTGTAGGGGAGGTAAGAGAAGGAGATGTAGAGGTTGTCAGAGAAGGGGGTGTAGGGAAGGTCAGAAAAGGGGGTTTCTGGGAGATCAGAGAAGGGAAAGCAGGGGAGATCAAAGAAGGGAGCGCAGGGGAGATCAGAAAAGGGGGCGCAGAGGTGGTCATAGAATGGCGAGCAGGGGAGGGGAGAGAAGGGGGTGCAGGGGAGGTCAGAGAATGGGGAGCAGGGGAGGTTAGAGAAGGGAGCGCAGAGGAGATCAGAAAAGGGGGCGCAGAGGTGGTCAGAGAATGGGGAGCAGGAGAGAAGGGGGCGCAGGGAAGGTCAGAGAATGGTGTGCAGGGGAGGTCACAGAAGCGGGCACAGGGGAGGTCAGAGAAGGGGGCGCAGGGGAGGTCAGAGAAGGGGGCGCAGGGGAGGTCAGAGAATGGGGCGCAGGGGAGGTCAGAGAATGGGGCGCAGGGGAGGTCAGAGAAGGGGGTGCAGGGGAGGTCAGAGAAAGGTGTGCAGGGGAGGTCAGAGAACGGGGCGTAGGGGAGGTCAGAGAAGGGGGTGCAGGGATGTCAAAGAGAGAAGTGATGACAGAGGATGTCAGAGAAGGGGATCAGAGGAGAAAGTGAGGGCAGGGAGTTATCACAGAAAGAGGGGGTAAGGGGTGTCAGAGAGGGTGGTGCAGGGCTTGTCTAACAAGTAGGTGCAGTGGATGTAGGGAGTATGAGATGAGGTGGAGGGTGTGGGGGTTATTAGGGTGTCATAGAATGGTGTGTTGATGTAGGGGGTTGTCATTGATTGCTGACTGCAGTGTGAACTGTCTAGCCCAGCAAGAACCAGCAGATTGAAGCTGATGCTGGATATTAGAGGGTGACTGATGGGACTGACTGCAGCAGGACTTGCTGGATTCTGGATGGTACACAGTCAGCACTGAACCACAAGGACTGCACAGTGAAGAGGACCTGTCCAGGCAGCAGGCAGCCTACACTGAGCACAGTGCTGAATGCAGGGGGGAGCTGTCCAGCAGCTGCAGTGTGTGACCTCAGGCATGGAGCAGTGCTGGGAGGGAGGAGGGGAGGGGGATGTCAGACAAGTAAGTAGGAGATTGGATGAGAGGAGACAATCAGAGATCACAGAGGAATCTGAAGGACAGAGATCACATGTCAGTCGAGAGCAGAGGACCCGGGCAGGACTGGGGCTGTCCAGCAAAGAGCTGCAGTGTTCCGAAGCTCTGCTGAGAATACCGGTAGGACTGCCTCGGCTGATCACATCTCAGAAATGCTATCTGCCTGGCAGTCATGTTCATCCTCTGACTTCAGGATTGTCAGATCTAGTGAGCCTGCGCATGCTATGTCAGAAATGTCCTACAGCTTCATCCCAGGGCTAGTGACCCTGATCCCCTGATAGTGATGTGAATGGCAGACCCAATGTTCCTCTCAGGGCAGAGAACTGAACCCAGCACAGAAAATAGATTGCAGCTGTCCAGTGCTGAGATGGGACACTGCATTCCTTTTCATTATTCAGCCTAAAACATTTTCAGCAAGTTCAGGTAATACCTGTTGATCCTGCCAGAAATGTCCTGTCCTTGTCAGGTCTCACTTATTAGATGAACTGGGAACCACAACGATGTTATCTGTCATCAGTGATGACGGTTGGTGATTATATAGCAGGGCATAGACATCAGTGATGATGGTCGGTGATTGTATAGCAGGGCACAGACATCAGTGATGACGGTCGGTGATTGTATAGCAGGGCACAAACATCAGTGATGATGGTCGGTGATTGTACAGCAGGGCACAGACAATGATGACGGTCGGTGATTGTACAGCAGGACACAGACAATGATGACGGTCGGTGATTGTATAGCAGGGCACAGACATCAGTGATGACGGTCGGTGATTTTATAGCAGGGCACAGACATCAGTGATGACGGTCGGTGATTGTATAGCAGGGCACAGACATCAGTGATGACGGTCGGTGATTGTACAGCAGGGCACAGACAATGATGACGGTCGGTGATTGTATAGCAGGGCACAGACATCAGTGATGACGGTCGGTGATTGTACAGCAGGGCACAGACAATGAAGACGGTCGGTGATTGTATAGCAGGGCATAGACAATGATGACGGTCGGTGATTGTATAACAGGGCACAGACATCAGTGATGACGGTCGGTGATTGTATAGCGGGGCATAGACAATGATGACGGTCGGTGATTGTATAGCGGGCATAGACATCAGTGATGATGGTCGGTGATTATATAGCAGGGCATAGACAATGATGATGGTCGGTGATTGTATAGCAGGGCATAGACAATGATGATGGTCGGTGATTGTATAGCAGGGCACAGACAATGATGATGGTCGGTGATTGTATAGTGGGCACAGACATCAGTGATGGCGGTCGGTGATTGTATAGCGGGGCATAGACATCAGTGATGATGGTCGGTGATTGTATAGCAGGGCATAGACAATTATGACGATCGGTGATTGTATAGCGGGGCACAGACATCAGTGATGGCGGTCGGTGATTGTATAGCGGGGCACACATTAGTGATGACGGTGATTGTATAGCGAGACACAGACATCGGTGCTGGCGGTTGGTGATTGTATAGCTGGGCACACATCAGTGATGATGATCGGTGATTGTATAGCAGGGCATAGACAATGATGACAGTCGGTGATTGTATAGCGGGCACAGACATCAGTGATGGCGGTCGGTGATTGTATAGCAGGGCATAGACATCAGTGATGACGGTCGGTGATTGTATAGCAGGGCACAGACATCAGTGATGATGGTCAGTGATTGTGTAGCAAGGCATAGACAATGATGATGGTCGGTGATTGTATAGCAGGGCATAGACAATGATGATGGTCGGTGATTGTATAGCAGGGCATAGACAATGAGGATGGTCGGTGATTGTATAGCAGGGCATAGACAATGATGATGGTCGGTGATTGTACAGCAGGGCACAGACATCAGTGATGATGGTCAGTGATTGTGTAGCAGGGCATTGACAATAATAACGGTTGGTGATTGTACAGCAGGGCATAGACAATGATGATGGTTGGTGACTGTACAGCAGGGCATAGACAATGATGACGGTCGGTGATTGTATAGCAGGGTATAGACAATGATGACGGTCGGTGATTGTATAGCAGGGCACAGACATCAGTGATGATGGTCGGTGATTGTACAGCAGGGCACAGACATCAGTGATGGTGGTCGGTGATTGTACAGCAGGGCACAGACATCAGTGATGGCGGTCGGTGATTGTACAGCAGGGCACAGACATCAGTGATGATGGTCGGTGATTGTACAGCAGGGCATAGACATCAGTAATGGCGGTCGGTGATTGTATAGCAGGGCACAGACATCAGTGATGATGGTCGGTGATTGTATAGCAGGGCATAGACAATGATGACGGTCAGTGATTGTATAGCAGGGCAGAGACATCAGTGATGGCGGTCGGTGATTGTATAGCAGGGCATAGACATCAGTGATGGTGGTCGGTGATTGTATAACAGGGCACAGACATCAGTGATGGTGGTCAGTGATTGTATAGCAGGGCATAGACAATGATGATGGTCGGTGATTGTATAGCAGGGCACAGACATCAGTGATGGCGGTCGGTGATTGTACAGCAGGGCACAGACATCAGTGATGGAGGTCGGTGATTATATAGCAGGGAACAGACATCAGTGATGGCGGTCGGTGATTGTACAGCAGGGCACAGACATCAGTGATGGCGGTCGGTGATTGTACAGCAGGGCACAGACATCAGTGATGGCGGTCGGTGATTGTATAGCGGGGCACAGACATCAGTGATGGTGGTCGGTGATTGTATAGTGGGGCACAGACATCAGTGCTGGCAGTGAGCAGTGTACGGTGCGGGGATATCCATGAGGCAGAGATGGTGACTGATCAGCACTGAGTGGAGCTGTCCAGCATCACAGGGACTACACAGAGAAGTCTGGGAGCTGTCCGTGGTGCTGCACCCAAGCACAGGCTGCAGAGGACAGCAGGACCTCTCCGCACACACAGACCTCATGTTCACACACCATTCATAGAAGGATTTCTAAATTGGTGGAACTACACATCCCAGCAGACTGGACTATGATTCTGTCTATTGCAGAGACGTGTCTGGATCTCCAGCTATCCAAGACATGAGAGAAGCAGTGGAAGCAGCACACTGAGTTGCAGGGGATGATTTACTTTGTAAGGGAAATATTCGCAGCACGTAGTGAATGGGGAGAACATTCTATCTGCGATGAACACTCAATCACCTGCGAGATACAAAAAAAACAACATTTTTGCTTACACATAATTGGATGATGGAAGTCAGCTGACCTTCAATCCATTCACTAAGCGAAAGGCAAATTCCTTTTCAAAGTACAAATTCCCTTGCAAAGTGAACAGCTTATTTGCCTTAGGGCCGGTTCACACTATACAAACGCAGTCCAGATGCGTTCCGGATACATTTTTGGCATGTTCTGGCGTGTTTTTGATGTGTTTTTTATGCATTCCAATTCATTTTTCCGCCTCTCTTTTTCTTCAATTGAAATAGGAACATGTGCATTCCAGTGCGTTTTTGGTGCGTTCCAGTGCATGTTTGATGCATTTTACTGCATTCCAGTACATTTCTGTGCAGGAAAAATGCAGCCTGTTCTACTTTTTTTTCTGCAACTGGAACTGCATGCACTGATGTGAACGATGACCTTGACAACCATATAACCTGCTTCTGTGCGTTTTGGATGCAGAAAAAAGCAACTGAAACACATGTAGTGTGAACTAAGGGCCAGTTTACACTATTAAAATGCAGTCCAGATGCATTCTTGATGCATTTCTGCATTTTTATGTGTTTTTGGAGCCTTCTGATGCATTTTGTTATGTGTTCTGGTGCGTTTTTGATGTGTTTCCCCTCTCATTTTCTGCAGTTTAAATAGGGATGTGCATTCCAGTACATTTTTGGTGCGTTCCAGTGCATCCCGGTGCGTTTGTGATGCTTTTTACTGCATTCCTCTGCGTTTTTGGTGCGTTCCAGTGCATCCCTGTGCGTGTGTGATGCTTTTTACTGCATTCCTGTGCGTTTTTGGTGCGTTCCAGTGCATCCCGGTGCGTTTGTGATGCTTTTTACTGCATTCCTCTGCATTTTTGGTGCGTTCCAGTGCATCCCGGTGCGTTTGTGATGCTTTTTACTGCATTCCTCTGCATTTTTGGTGCGTTCCAGTGCATCCCGGTGCGTTTGTGATGCTTTTTACTGCATTCCTCTGCATTTTTGGTGCGTTACAGTGCATCCCGGTGCGTTTGTGATGCATTTTACTGCATTCCAGTGCAGTTCTGTGCAGGAAAAATGCAGCTTGTTCTACTTTTTTTTCTGTATCCAGAACACACTGGAACTGCAAGCACTAATGTGAACGATGACATTGACAACCATATAACCTACTTTCTGTGCGTTTTGGATGCAGAAAAAAATAACTGAAACGCATGTAGTGTGAACTGACCCTTAAAGTGATTGTAAAGTTTTTGTTTTTTGTTTTTTTTCTACTAACAAACATATTATACTTACTTGTTCCTCTGAGTTGGGGCAATCCTCCTCTTCTGGGGTCCCCCACTAGCACTCCTGGCTCCTCCCCTTCGTGGTGTACCACCATAAGAAGCCACTTCCTATTCTGGCGTACATCTGCGCTTGATCCCAAGTCACGCCATTATATTTAATAGTTTTAAACCTTTTTTTTTTTTATTTCGTCAGCTGCTTCCTGGTTTCTGGCCTAGGCAAACATGAAGTCATGCATCCCAGGAGTTTCATGGGCATTTTTTTCTTTCATACGGAGAAGGAGAGGCTTTTTCAGCTTAGCACACCCTCCTACCTGCATGCCTGAGCTAAGGACAGATGGATTCCAGGATGTAAATCCTACATGAATTATGTACCATGGCTCAAAATGGCTATGGGCAGAAATGCTAGGGGGTGTTTATCAAAGTGATTTCCCAACAAAATAAAGCATGGAGACGTGGATGGATGGGGGAGTTTGCTTTGAATATTACAAATAAATGAAATAGCAGTATGTGGGTGCAGGGGCGGACTGACAACTCATGGGGCCCCCGGGCAATAGGGGATCATGGGGCCCCTGTGTCCTTGCCCACACTCAAGCCTATAAAAAAGGTACCAGGTGCATCTCATGGGGCCCCCTACTGACCCCGGGCCCTTGGGCAGTGCCTGAATGGTCAGTCCGCCCCTGTGTGAGTGTTACTCGGATACAGTTTAGCTCCGCTATAAGCAGCTTACCGAGTGAAGCTCGGAGTTTCTGCCATATTTCATGAGGTCACTGTGCTCCTACCTCTAGCATAGTGTGATCCCCAGCTCTGGTGGGGCTACAAGTCCATAGATGCTCTAATTTACCGTATTTTTAGCTCCATAAGATGCACTTTTTTCCCCAAAAAAAGTCTGTGCGTCTTATGGAGTGAACATGGAGCAGCCGGCCCGGTATTCTAACACGGTGGTGGCGACTGGTAGCCGCTTGGCTCTTCTGTGCAGCAGAACCTGCTCCTCTGTCCTAATTGTTCCTCGGTCCAGCATTGTCCTCACCACTGCTGGTTGTACAGCCGGGTGCCCGCTGCGCATGTGCGAGAAGCACTGTGCTTTGTGAATGGCCCTGCAGTCTTCTGGGACCTGTCATGTGTGTGACTATGGGGAGAGAGGGAGGACAAATTCCGCTTTCGATCGTCCAGGCGATCGCAGCAGAAGTGGGAGCGGGTACCTGTCAAATTCGGGTACCCGCTCCCTAAAGGTCTGCAGTCTCTGGTCATCCCCTGTACTGTGTCCACAGTCTCTAGTCATCCCCTGTACCATGTCCGCAGTCTCTAGTCATCTCCTGTGGTATGTCCGCAGTCTCTGGTCATCCCCTGTAGTGTGTCCGCAGTCTCTGGTCATCCCCTGTACTGTGTCCGCAGTCTCTCTGGTCATCCCCTGTACTATGTCCGCAGTCTCTGGTCATCTCCTGTACCGTGTCTGCAGTCTCCGGTCATCCCCTGTACTGTGTCCGCAGTCTCTGGTCATCTCCTGTACCGTGTCTGCAGTCTCCGGTCATCCCCTGTACTGTGTCCGCAGTCTCTGGTCATCTCCTGTACCGTGTCCGCAGTCTTTGGTCATCCCCTATACTGTGTCCACAGTCTCTGGTCATCTCCTGTACTGTGTCCGCAGTCTCTGGTCATCTCCTGTACTGTCCGCAGTCTCTGGTCATCTCCTGTACTGTGTCCACAGTCTCTAGTCATCCCCTGTACCGTGTCCGCAGTCTCTGGTCATGTCCTCTACCGTGTCCGCAGTCTCTAGTCATCTCCTGTGGTATGTCCGCAGTCTCTGGTCATCCCCTGTACTATGTCCGCAGTCTCTGGTCATCTCCTGTACTGTGTCCGCAATCTCTGGTCATCCCCTGTACTGTGTCCGCAGTCTCTGGTCATCTCCTGTACTGTGTCCGCAGTCTCAGGTCATCCCCTGTACTGTGTCCGCAGTCTCTGGTCATCTCCTGTACTGTGTCCGCAGTCTCTGGTCATCTCCTGTACTGTGTCCGCAGTCTCTGGTCATCCCCTGTACCGTGTCCGCAGTCTCTGGTCATCCCCTGTACCGTGTCCGCAGTCTCTGGTCATCCCCTGTACTGTGTCCGCAGTCTCTGGTCATGTCCTGTACCGTGTTCGCAGTCTCTGGTCATCTCCTGTACCGTGTCCGCAGTCTCTGGTCATCTCCTGTACTGTGTCCGCAGTCTCTAGTCATCCCCTGTACCGTGTCCGCAGTCTCTAGTCATCTCCTGTACCGTGTCCGCAGTCTCTAGTCATCTCCTGTGGTATGTCCGCAGTCTCTGGTCATCCCCTGTACTATGTCCGCAGTCTCTGGTCATCTCCTGTACTGTGTCCGCAGTCTCTGGTCATCCCCTGTACTATGTCCGCAGTCTCTGGTCATCTCCTGTACTATGTCTGCAGTCTCTGGTCATCTCCTGTAGTATATCTGCAGTCTCTAGCCATCCCCTGTACTGTGTCCGCAGTCTTTGGTCATCTTCTGTACTGTCCGGAGTCTCTGGTCATCTCCTGTACTATGTCCGCAGTCTCTGGTCATCTCCTGTACTATGTCCGCAGTCTCTGGTCATCTCCTGTACTATGTCCGCAGTCTCTGGTCATCTCCTGTAGTATATCTGCAGTCTCTAGCCATCTCCTGTACTATGTCTGCAGTCTCTGGTCATCTCCTGTACTATGTCCGCAGTCTCTGGTCATTTCCTTTACTATGTCTGCACTCCATTGGTTCAGAATATTTTTTTTCTTGTTTTCCTCCTCTAAAAACTAGGTGCATCTTATGGTCAGGTGCGTCTTATGGAGCGAAAAATATGGTATCTTCTAAGCTGGATAGTCGATCAGTCAGAGACTCATGTTCAAGGTTTGCAAAACCAACAAGAACTGTAAGAGTTGTGATCCAAACCCAGGCAGACTCGCTCATTCCAATACATTCCAATACAGGAGCTACACGAACTGTGCAAACCTGTTTTTTATCCTCAGCGATGTATCTAGCACTCATAAACATGTCATCAGGCACATTATTACAGTGTTACTAAACCCAGAGCCAAATACGGAATATATGGAAGTTTGCTCGTTCTTGGTGAAGTTGCTGCATTTGTTTCCTTCTTTTCAAGCTTCCTTTGCTTTATTTTCACCTGGTAATCCTGGAAACAACATACTTCCTGTCATTGGGTGGCTATGTCACTCCTGTTGTATCTATGGAGGGAGCCATGGTTGTCACCCCAGGCTGCTCTGCTGATTTGTTCTACAGACATGTCTGTATCTTTTCATCTTCATTACATAGGGGGCAAGAGGCAATTTGTAATTTACAAATGATAACTAGGAAGGAAGATATTCTTTGTTGCCGATCATAGGAAGTGACAAGGACATGGCAAGATCAACAGGTATTTGCTAAAAAAAAGTTCTAACATGAAAAAAAAAAATGCAACAATGCAACCACCACATCTAAGGACAGTAAGCTGCAATATATTGCATTTTTGTACTTGGTTCAGTTAGCCTTTAGTTAGGCTTCATGCACACTAGCATTTTTTTAAGCTCCAAAAACACTGGAAAAAAGCTGTTTAAAAAACACTGGAAATAGCAATTTTAGTAGCGTTTAGAAGTGTTTAGGAGCGTTCAGGACTGTCAGCATTTTATTAACATTTTTACAGTAAATGTAGGGAAAAAAGGAGAGAAAAAATCTGTTAAGAGCATTATAGAAGCATTTAGGAGCATTTAGCATTTTTTTCTGCTGGAACAAGCTGCAAAAAACACAGTTTCTGGGTTACACCCCCTACCCGCCTCCCAGTACCACCCCTTCCAGAGAATATATTAAGTAATTTGTATGGAATTTGTTAACAATAACAAGGAAAGCAGTCAAATAGACATCCCCCCAGCAACAATAGATATACCCACAACATAACACCCCCCCCCAAGCAACAGTGGATCCCCAGAAACAGTGTACCCCCCCAACAACAATGGACCACCTGTAACAAAATCCCCCCCAGCAACAATAGATATACAAACAACAATACACCCCCCCAAGCAACAGCGGACCCCCGGCAACAGTGTACCCCCCCAAACAACAATGGACCACCTGTAACAAAATCCCCCCAGCAACAATAGATCTATGACAGCAGCAACAGATCTCCCCACGGCCAGCATAAATAGACCCCTCCATCGACAGTAGATCCCTCCCAGCAACAGTTGACCCCCCCATCATCAACAGAAACCCGACCAGCAACAATAGGCCTACCCAGCAAATTTAGCCCCCCTAAAAATAGATCACTCCTGCAACAATAGACCCCCAGCAGCCAGTATCAATAGATCCTCCAGAACACCCTACCCTCCTTTGTCAATAGATACATTCATGTACTGGAGGTGCTGAAAAAAAAGCTCTGCAAGTAAGCACTATAGAGGGATATGATTTGCTCATATTTCATGTCTGAGGTTTACAACCACTTAAAACATTATATTTACTTGTTTTAAACCTTTTTTACTACATTTGTTCAGTTTCTTCCTTATTTTTGGCCTAGAGTAGAATGATGTCATACTGCAACTCCCTCCTCACTGGCCTGCCTCGCCGCTGGCTATCCCCGCTTCAGTCGATCCTGAATACGGTTGCCAGACTCATTCACCTTTCCAACCGCTCCATCTCCGCCACCCCCCTCTGCCAATCCCTCCACTGGCTTCCGATTGCGCAACGGATCAAATTCAAAATCCTAACACTGACGTACAAAGCTGTCCACCATACTGCCCCGAACTACATCACTGACCTAATATCCAAGTACCACCCAAAACGCACTCTCTGCTCCTCACAAGACCTCCTTCTCTCTAGTTCCCTGGTCTCCTCCTCCCATGCCCGCCTCCAGGACTTCTCCAGGGTGTCACCCATCATCTGGAACTCCCTGCCCCAACCCATCAGATTATCACCTACTCTCCTCTCCTTTAGGCACACCCTGAAATCCCATTTCTTCAGGGAAGCCTACCCCACCCCCTGCTAACTTGCCAACCTCCTCCACTCTTCCTACCACCCCCACAGCTATCTCCTCCTGTACCACTATCCCCTCCCTCCTAGATTGTAAGCTCCAAAGAGCAGGGCCCTCGATCCCTCATGTTTTGCATTGTATTGGTATTGTTCCGTCACATGTTCTGTCCCCCTTTCTAATGTACCATTGGCGCTTTATAAATACTGTATAATAATAATAATAATCCCAGGAGTCTTCATGGGCTTTCTTAGCTAAGCACACGCTCCTGAGCTAAGACCAGATGGATTCTAGGAAGTAAATGCTACATGCATCGTCTGCCCTTACTCAAGATGGCTCAGGCTAGAAATGCTAAGAGGATGTTTTTGATGGGCATTGATAGGCAGCACTGATGAGGTGGCACTGAGAGGCTGCACTGATGGAGCGGCACCGATGAGGCGCCACTGGTCGGCATTGATCAGAAGGCACTGATGATGCTGCACTAACATACAGCAATGATGGTCACTGATAGGTGGCACTGATGGGCACTGATAAGCCGCACTGATGGGCATTGATAGGTGGCACTGATGGGCAACACTTGACGGGTGGCACTGACTAGTGGCACTGCTGGGCACTGATGAGTGGCACTGCTGGGCACTGATGGGCGGCACTGCTGGGCACTGACAAGTACAACTGTTGGGCACCTCTGATGGGTGGCACTGCTGGGCACTGATGGGTGACACTGCTGGACACTGATGGGTGGCACTGATGGGCGGCACTGCAGGGCACTGATCACCAGTGCCCTGATGATCAATGCTGATCTGCTCTGTGACAGCTGCCGATTATCGGCAGTACTTTCCTCATGCTGTAACAGTGTGAGGAAAGTGCTGTCTATAACTGGAAACTGTGTTTACTCGGTGATCTGCTGTGTCATTGGACACAGCTGATCACATGGTAAAAGTCTGCTGTGATTTCCCTTTCATTTCATCACATGATCAGCTGTGTCCATAGAACACAGCGATCACGGAAATCTCTGGGTGCGCGCAGGATGGCGCGTTCTGGAAGGACATCATATGACACCCTCCCAGAACTGGATAACCGTGCTGTACCAATCATTCGGCTATAGCGCAGTTAGCAATAGTTAAATAGCGTTTTCAGCTTGCGGTGCTCAGATACAGTTGTGGTTGAACTACCCTGCATCTGAGCACCACAAACCAAACATTCTATTTAACTAATTGGTAATATTCAAAGCAAACTCACCCATCCATCCGTGTCTCAGTGTTGTATTTGGCTGAAAAACCATTTTGAAAAAAAAAACCCTGGCGTTTCTGACCATGGCCATCTTGAGTAAAGGCAGATGATTCATGTAGCATTTATTTCCTGGAATCCATCTGCCCTTAGTTCAGGCATTGGCTGGGCTGAGAACCCTCTCTCCCCTCCTGAAGACTCCTGGGATGGATGACATCATTTGCCTAGGCCTGGAAACCAGAAAGTAACTGAAGAAATGTAGAAAAAAATGTAAAACAAGTAAACATGATATGCTTTCCTATCTGTTAACTAATGCTAGCAGCATAAGGATTAAAAATAGCGTTGACTGAGAGTGAAGTTCCACTTGAAGTTCTGCTTCAAAGACACACCCTGTGAAACACACTAACCATTTGCCGCCCGCCCTATGGCTGAATGGTGGCCGGCAAATGTCATCAGCGTTCCGGGTGGACACCATATGGCGTCCTCCCACACATGCGCAGATCGCGCTCCTGCAGAGCCACGCAGCGGCGCAATCTGTCACCGGCCGTGTACCTCAGACACGGCCGATGACAGATCTGAGTACCGGCCCCTGTTGCCGGTACCATGTGACCTGCTGTGACCAATCACAGCAGGTCACATGACAGTTATATACAATGGATGGCTTCATTCATGCCATCCATTGTATACTAGTGTCTAGCTGTGAATGGTCACAGTTAATCACATGCACATGTCATGTGATTAGCTGTGGCCAAATCACAGCTAAGCACAAAAAAAAAAACTCTGAATGAATCGATGTCATTCAGGTAAATGCTTACTTATAGCAAAGTAATTCTTTGCTGTAAGCAAATTGTGTAAAAAAAAAATACTGATCACTTCCCCAAAGTAGTACAATGTTACTATGTAACATTGTACTACTTTGGTCATAGTGCAATATGAAAAAAAAATAAAAAAAATTAATAAAAAATATACAATAATAAAAAAAAATATATATATATTTTTTTTTCATACTGTCCCCAGTCAGTGTCCCTGATCACCGCCATGCCAGTTATATGATGACGCTGTACGTGCAGTACAGCGTCATCATATAACTGGCATGGCGGTGACAATATGTAAAAACAATATGTAAAAACAATATGGTGACAATATGTAAAAAAAAAAATAGTGAAACTAATTTTTTGAATTTTTTCATTTTCCGAGAAATTATGGCAAAAAAAATACAACTTCAAAAAACTCACCATGAACTCACCATGAAGTACGTCGGACTGTCTACTCTGCAAAAAGGGGTCATTTGGGGGATATCTGTACTGTTCTGACATTTGGGGGATATCTGTACTGTTCTGACATTCTTGGACCTCAAGAAATTAGATTGGCTGTCAGTACTTCAGGATTGATCAATATTCAGATCTATACCATAGATTGTGAACTCTATAACTTTCCTACAAACTAAAAAATACATCCTAATTTGGGTTATTTTCACCAAAGACATGTAGCAGAATACATCTCGGCCTAAATTTTTGAAGAACAATTATTTATTTGCAAACTTTTATAACAGAAACAAAGAAAAACGTGTTTTTTTCAAAATTTTTGGTCTTTTTTTGTTAAATTAGCAAAATCTAAAAACCCCAGCGGTGATTAAATACCACAAAAAGAAAGGTCTAGTTGTGTGAAGAAAATGATAAAAGTTTAGTTTGGGTACAATGTTGTATGACCGCGCAATTGTCATTCAAAGTGTGAGAGCGCTGAAACCTGAAAACTGGCCTGGGCAGGAAGGTGTAAAATTGCCCGGTATTGAATTGGTTAATGCTCAGTGTGGTCCGATGTGCATTTTCACATTTTACGGGTTTAGTTGTGCTTTTGAACAATATACTCAGATTTCCCTTTGAGAAGATCAAAGCTGCAGGTGTCTGTTAAATGCATTGCTATGTATAGAGTTGTAAGGGTCATTTTTATCAAAAGCATGTCCTCCCGCAGATAGTAGAACACCAAATGGATTTTACGCCTGAAAAACCATGACTGCATTATCCATTGCATTTACAAGCAGGTACTTTTTACCTGCCCTAGAAAATCACAGTGTACATTTTGATGCATCCTGTTTGGCAAGGTCACGAGTCCTGTCCAATGACTAGACTTTCAAAGCCTTAATAACATTTAAAGTTTTTCCATAGAAACAACATTTTCAGCTAAGAGTAGAAGAGGCCTGAATCAGGTTCGGTCTCAATGATTTCTGCCACAGGAGAAAATGCTAATATCCCTCATTTTCTGTCTGTCTCCTGGAATCATTTTCACCAAAAAAACACAATCGCCTAGACATTTTGTTATTGCTGTATTATAATTGAAAAGAAAAGAATACTCTTCCACTGTCATGGATATGAGAGGAGTTAAAATGAGCAAAGCGATGTGTGCAGTTGCCTTAAGTCTTTTGTTTTAGTAAATAGCATGGTCTGCTCAACAGAATATTTGACCTTAGACATCATTTAATTCTGAAAATTACAGGCAATGCAATGCCACAGAGAGATTTACAAATGTTTATTGCAAGTATTTGTAGTAAATGTTAAAATGTATGTTCAATTAAAAATATCATATCATGAAACCAGAAGAACAGAACAAGTGCAGAAATTATATTCTGCATACAAAATTGTTTTAAAGTGAATCTGTGCTTTTTCTATTCAAGACAAGCCATAGGTCCATATTAATGCAGACCTCTGCAGACTTTCTCTTGCTCATGTGAAAGGTGAAGGAAGGAATGCCCTGTGAATTCATTACAGCAGCCTTGCCAATGTGGGGGAACCCTTGAAATAATTTAGTGGTCTTAACCTCCTTGGCGGTATGATTCTTTCCGATTTTTTGTGCTGTAAGCGGTACCATTTTTTTGCATGGAAATATGTAGTTTTTTATTGTAGGCTGTAATTTTTAGGAATAACTCACTGAAATCTGTACGAACAAGAGTCTATTAAACATTCCGGATATGATAAAATTTGAAACACGAAATCATAAATTATAATTTAATAAATAATCATAAAAAATAATAATATAATAATAAATGTAATTCAATAATATAATCAAACCAAAAACACTGAAATTTGAAATACAGAGGCAAATTCGCACATCGCTGAGCAAAGTCGCAAAATCGTTTTCAGTGTCTGATGACGAATTTCCCCACGAATCATTATCACTCAATTCTGCAAGTGGTTCTGATTTACTATCGCTGTTCTAAAACCGCTTTTGATGTAAAGGGACGCTTTTTGGACGCCAAGGACTTTTCTAAGTTTCCAGGCAGAAAGAACATTCAAAATGCAGGCAGGGCACAGGACAAAGCAGTAGGGACAAAATATATGTGAAATGCATTGAAACAGCAATGACAGCAAAAATGACATTTTTAAAAAATTTCAAATTTCCCGCCGGTTCCGGTTATTTCTCGGACCATTCTTTGTGAACCCTAGAGATGGTTATGCGTGAAAATCCCAGTAAGATCGGCAGTTTTTGAAATACTCAGTCCAGCCCGTCTGGCACCAACAACCATGCCATATTCAAAGTCACTCAATTCCCCTTTCTTCCCTAATCTGATGCTCAGTTTGAGCTACAGCAAGTCATTTTCACCACGTCTACATGCCTAAATGCATTGAGTTGCTTCCATGTGATTGGCTCAATAGCAATTTGTGTTACCAAGCAATTGAACAGGCATTTCTAATAAAGTGGCCGGTGAGTGTATTACCCACACCACACTGGTGGTCAGTGGAAGAGCCAATTTACCTTGCTGGTAAGTGAAAAGAATAGTCTGTTTCGTTGTTGGGAGACATGTACGTTATGTTTCATAAAAATAAATTTTTAGGACAAAAATGTAATTTTTGAAGAATGTATACAAATCTTCAAATGGACATAGTAACGGATGTCAAAGAATCCGAAAAAAAAGTTTTAATGAAATTACCTAATGCAAATGTTTCACTCGGATGACGTCACATGATGCAATAATAGTTTGAACCCATTGGAAATTAATTCAAATTTTAAATTAGTTTAATAATTCAGATTCGGATAACGAACTTCTATCCATTCGTTAATTTGGATGCACCGAACGCCAGTCGATATTGTCCAATCAGCTCATGTCATGTCTCTTGGTGAGTTTGACTAACATCTGAAAATATCCAATCCTTCTGATTCAAATCTGTCCAATTTGATAATACATCGAATATATAACAGTCTTCCAGGAAAACTGGAAAACTTTTAGAATCCACCTGGACCAACAAATATACGAAACGAATGCCGAAGGTACGAAACAAATTCTGAGTACGAATTGGTTCAACATAACGAATATGATGAACCAAAATGTTTTAATGAAGAAAAGTATCCTAAATGAAACAAAACACAAATATACAGTGTGCACATGCCTAATTGTTGGTCATTGAGGAGGCGTCTTATGTTAGCGGTCAGTGGAAAGAATGCCACCCTTACAATGGTTGTCATTGGGAAGCGAATCCCTTAGATTGATGATCAGTGGGAAGAATTCCACACTTGCAGTTAATATGGGAAACAAATGGAGGAACTCCACTGGTCATGTGCCATTGGCTTGTGTCTCTGCAAAGGTCCCTCTAACCCACTTATACTTACCTTGACCATGCTTCCTTGCCATTTTCTCCTTTGGAGCTAAAAGAATAATCCAGGAACGTGTCTTACATGGTCAGTGAGAAGAATACCTCCCTTACAGCTAACATAGGAAAAAAGAGGAGAAGCTCTACTGATCCGATGCTGCTAGCTTTGCTTAGTGGCTTTCTGCAAGAACTTATCAGGCACAATAATGCATAAGGACAAACTGCTACTGCTCAAGGAACCCCAAGGAACTTCTGTAGGAATGCTAGTTGAGAAAGGCTGCAACAGAGTCTTGTCAAATGCAGGACTATGGACTCCCCATATGACAGCACTGTTTGGCCCAGTGCCGTCACATGGAGTCACATGCACTTTTTCATCCTTAAAGAGACACTCTCACCTTTCTCATGCAGGGTAAAGTGACAGTGGGGGAGATTTACTAAAACTGGAGCGTGCAAAATCTGGTGCAGCTCTGCAAAGAAACTAATCAGCTTCCAGGTTTTATTGCCAAAGCTTAATTGAACAAGCTGAAGTTAGAAGCTGATTGGCTACCATGTACAGCTGCACCAGACTTAGTAATTCTCCCCTAATGTGTCTGCAAAGGTCCTTCTCCAACCCCTCTATACTAACATTGCCTATGCTCCCTCGTTGTTTCTTCCTCTGGAGCTAAAAGCATTGATGTCCACTCTGGAGAGTGGTGAAGTCCCTCAGTCATGTGACAGTGCTTGGCCCCAGCAGCCTAATCCCAATCTCCGGTGACATGCTCCTTCATACCCAGGAACACCGGATAGTATGACTGGCTTCAACAGAGAAAGGAAAGGCAAGGGAGTGAGTATAAAGGGGATGGGGGCTCTGGCAAGTGACACTGTCACTTTGTCCCCTATAGGCAAGGTGGCAGTGTCCCTTTAAGTATTACCTTCAGCTTCCAGTGCTAAATGGATTGGCTGGGAAACAAAGGAAAAGTAAGTACAGTATATGCTGCATTAAGGTGAAAAAACCTTCTGCATGCAGTGCCTACCCCCCTTATACTTACCTGAGCCCGATCTCGATCCAGCCATGTTCAGGAGAGGAGAAGATTTCTCGGCTCTCTCCCTCCTCATTGGCTCAGACACAGCAGTAGGATCCACTGGCTCCCACGGCTGTCAATCACAGCCAGTGAGATGGGGATGGGGCTGAACCCCGCTTTGTGCAAGCGGGGGGGGGGGTGGTACTCAGCTGGGAAGGAGTAGAGAAGGATTGGGACTGTGCACAGTGCAAGTAAATATGTTTGTTTGGTAACTTTCACACATATAAAAGCAATTGCTTTAATATTAGGAAGTTACCATACCCTCATGATGTGTTTATTATTTTAAAACAATGTATGCTTTACAATCGCTTTAAGTTTTGGAGTGAGGAAGGTTAGAACCCCTGTCAGGTTTTTATTGCTGTCTGTGCCCTTGCTGGGGAAATTCACTGTGTCCTGGAGATTACTGTCACTGAGCCAGAAAGTATTGGTAAGCATAAATCTTTCAAATGGGGACACCTGTTCTGGAGATACCTGTTCTGGGGATACCTGTTCTGGGGATATCTGTCTAAGAGGGGAACCCTGCTCACTTTGGTGAGATCTCAGTTTAATTCCTGATGCATCTCTAAGACAGGAAGTGAAGGGAAATCTCCCTAATGGAACACAGACAGCAAAAAAAATAAACTAATAGGGTTTTTTTTACATACACATAATGTGAGACCCATATCTACCAATTTAAAGTGTTATTTCAAAACACAAATGCTCCTGCGCTTGGTGATGGACTCGATGCAGGCTACAACCACATTAAGCATGCCCTGGAACATGCACACCTTGCTGCCCTCAAATAGACGGGGGGAATCCAAATGTACTGAATGAGGAAAGAACAAACAGAGAGCGCACAGGCCTAGTGCATTACCATAAAAAATGTTTAATAAGAAATAAAGTAGGTGTTGTACTCACAAACGACAATATAGTCAAGGCACATCATAAAGAACAGCTTAATCAACACCGCGCTGAGTAACAGTCCGCAATAGGGAGTGTTGACATCCAATATGCTGACACATTTCGAGGACTTGCTTCTTCCTCAGGGTGTCCCAGAACATGGGGTGCAGGCTTGTCCTAATACCAATCCAGGGGGCTGGTTAGTGAAAAGAAGAAAGGGTCGCCACTACTCCCAAACAGCCAAGGTAAACAAATGATAAAGAGAGGCCTCAGCCTACATGTCTCCACCAAACCACACACCCTGATTTAGTTCACCTTGCCCACTGGGGCATTAGTGGCTTGCTTTTTTTTTAAAAGCAGAACATTTAACATTTGAATTTTGGCTAAAGTTCTTATGCTGGGCAGATGGTCACATT
The DNA here is from genome assembly GCF_062004578.1 of Staurois parvus. Classification (NCBI taxonomy): domain Eukaryota; kingdom Metazoa; phylum Chordata; class Amphibia; order Anura; family Ranidae; genus Staurois; species Staurois parvus. The sequence continues at coordinate 677,510 of NW_028318079.1, read as the reverse complement.
TTTAGCAAAAAAAGAAAAAAAGAAAAACGTAAATATCACTGTATAGATTTTATTTCTAGTACTTATAGAACTTCTTAAGCCAACAGCAAATTTCTCATTTGCATCAATCTTTTGAAAAAGGTGAAAGTCAGCCTTTTCCTGGGGCATATGACAGGGCTACGTCTTTGTTATCTTTCTGTCAATCTTCCTCTTTGGGTTTAATGCTGGTTGTATGTACCTTTCACCTAACACAAGAGAGACAGCCCATTTCTGGGTGATGAATATTCATGAGTGTGAAGCCTGTCAATATACCAGGAACCTGTTCTTCACAAACATAAGCCTTGTAAATGTTGATGTTGAGTTTTCTCGGTAATGTTGGCTCTATGAGAATGGATAATCATATAGGTTTCTCTGTGTGTAGGTAATAGGTACGGTAAAAGAGATGCTAATGTAGTGATTAAATGACAGCATTTATCACAAATGATGATGAAAGTTGTTGTTAAAAGTATCCCTTGAGGGAGGAATAATGTGACTGACTCACATCCAGTTGCATTTGATTTAAGAGGTCCAGGAACATCCTACTGGAGTTCAAGAAGTCATTTTATTGGAAACATGTTGCAGTTGTTCAGGTTTACATTTTGAACTTGTAACACCTGAACAGCACCTGAAATTTTAAGATCCTTTGACCTTTTTCAGGAAGAAAACAAAGGGCATACATTCTCCGTCCACTTTATTAGGTACACATTCCTAGTACCGGGTTGGACCCCCTTTTGCCTTCAGAACTGCCTTCATTCTTCATGGCATAGATTCAACAAGGTGTTAGAAACATTCCTCTGAGATTTTGGTCCATATTGACATGAGTTACTGTAGCCTTTCTATCATCTCAAACCAGTCTGCCCATTCTCCTCTGACCTCTGACATCAACAAGGCATTTTCGTCCACACAACTCACTGAATATTTTCTGTTTTTTGGACCATTCTCTGTAAACCCTAGAGACGGTTGTGTGTGAAAATCCCAGTAGATCGGCACTTTTTGAAATACTCAGACCAGTCCATCTGGCACCAACAAACATGCCACATTCAAAGTTACTTAAATCCCCTTTCTTCCCCATTCTGATGCTCAGTTTGAACTTCAACAAGTTGCTTTCACCACATCTACATGCCTAAATGCATTGAGTTGCTGCCATGTAATTGGCTGATTAGCAATTTGTGTTACCAGTGAGGTGAACAGGTGTACCTAATAAAGTGGCCGTTGAGTATATGAGGTTATTTAAAACAGAACTGACAACATGTAATAAAATATTCTGTTCCTAGCACTACCTAGACCTCCTGCTGGGCAATCATTTTAGAGACTGCTTTTATTTATATTTATTTCACATCTCTTCATAAAATATAACACTGATGTCACTAGAAGGAAATTGTAAAGTTTAAGTTCTATTTTTACCTCCTTTCCTTACAAATCACCTCTACTACCCCCACATTTCCTCCTCTTCCTTTTACTTATGCATTTTTCTCCTTTTTTCAGTTATCCTGTCATCTCTTTTGGTGTCTTCCTATAAACCCTTCCATTCTCTCCCCCCTCTTGTGTTCTGTTCTTTCCTGTATTTTTAAGTTGTTATTATATTTTCTATGGTCCTTTCTTCTGCTGTCCACTTTTTGACTATTCAAGTGTTCCTTCTCCTCTACTCCACTCTTCGTCTGCTGTCCTCTACCATACCATGACCTCCCCACCTCTTCATGTGTTCCTTCTCCTCTACTCCACTCTTCTTCTGCTGTCCTCTACCATACCATGACCTCCCCACCTCTTCATGTTTCTTCTCCACTCCTCTGCTATCCCCTTCTATAATATCCTCCCATCATTTGCTATCACCGCCTATAGTGTCCTTTCTATTTCATTGCTATCTCATCCTATACAGCCTGCAAATCCCTCCTATAATTCCCTGTCTTCTCTTCTTCTATCCTCTCCTATAATGTCCTCTCCATTCTTCTGCTATACGCTCCTATAATGTGCTCTCCACTACTTCATTTATTCATATACTGTCCTCTCAACACCTCTTGTATAGCCTCCCATAATGTCCTTCCCACTCCTCTTCTATAATCCATGCCTCTGCTATCCCCTTCTATAAGACACTTTTCCTCTACATCCTTCTTTAACCCCCCTGGCGGTATTCCCGAGTGTAGCTCGGGGGTTAACTTTCAGTACCAGAAGTGGTAACCCCGAGCTACACTTGGGAATACCCTGCAGCATTGCTCTGGGATCCCTCTTGCACTTACCTTGTCCTGCGCTCCCACGATGTCCCTCCTGCAGCATCCCTGGCCATGTCCTCCAGTCGATGCCGGCATCCGTCTTCTGGATTCTGTTCCCTTCAAGCTACGGGATGTATGGAGGACGGAACCGGCAAGAAATTTAAAAATGTTAAAAAGTGAAATTCACTAAATACACCAAAATCACATAGTATAACATTACTGTATTAAAGCATTTCACATACATTTTGTCCCGAGTGCTTTGTCCTGTGTCCTGCCTGCATTTTTACTGTTCTTTCTGCCTTGAAACTGAGAAACGTCCATGGCGTCCAAAAAGCGTTCCTTCAGGTCAAAAGCGGTTTTATACCAGCTAGAGAACAGCGATAGTAAATCAGAACTACTTTCAGAATTGAGTGATAATGATTCCTGGGGAAATTTGTTATCAGACACTGAAAACGATTTTGCGACTTTGCTCAGTGATGTGCAAACTTGGTGCTATATTTCAAATTTCAGTGTTTTTGGTTTGATTATATTATTGAATTAAATTTTCTATTATTATATTATTATTTTTTATGATTATTTCTTATATTATACTTTATGATTTCGTGTTTCAAATGTTATCATACCCGGGATGTTTACTAGACTCTTGTCTGGACAGATTTCAGTGAGTTATTCCTAAGAATTACAGGCCTACAATAAAAAAACAACATATTTCCATGCAAAAAAAATGTACCGCTTTGAGCACAGGAATATTGACATAATCAAACCGCTAGGGAGCTTAATCTTTTCATCTTCTAGTCTCTCATACAGTGTCTTCTTAACACATTTTCTGTCCCCTTCTATAATGTCCTCTCCACACCTCCGCTATTCTGTCGTATAGTGTCCTCTCAACACCTCTTCTGTCCCCTCCTATTATGTCATTTTTACTCCTCCTCTGTCCCCTCCTTTAATGTCCTCCCCACTCCTATTCTGCCCCCCCATAATGTTCCCTTCACTCCTCCTCTGTCCCTTCCCATAATCTCATCTCCACTCCCCCTCTATTCTCACTTATAATGTGGCAGCACAGTGGCTTAATGGTTAGCAAGTCTGCCTTGCAGTAAATGGGTCATGGATTCGATTCCTGACCACAGCACCTCCTACATGGAGTTTGCATTTTCTCCCTGTGCTTGCATGGGGTTACTCTGGTTTCCTGCCACATTCCAAAGACATGCTGGTAGGTGAATTGATTCCTGTCCAAATTGGCCCTAGTATGTGTATGTATGAATGTGAGTTAGGGACCTTAGATTGTATACACCTTGAGGGTTAGGGACTGATGTGAATGTACAATATATGTGTAAAGCGCTGCATTAATTGATGGCGCTATATAAGTACCTGAAATAAATAATGTCCCTCCACTCTGATTCTTTCCCCTCCTAAAATGTCCCCCACTCCTCTTATAATGACCCCTCAACTCCTCTTCTGTCACCTTCTATAATGTCCTCTCCACTCCTCTTCTGTCCCCTCCGCTTCTCTTTTTCCCTTCCTATAATGTCCTCTCTACTCCCCCTCTATTCCTTCCTATAATGTCCTCTCTATTACCCCTCTATTCCTTCCTATAATGTCCTCTCTATTACCCCTCTATTCCCTCTTATAATGTCCTCTCTACTCCCCCTCTATTCCCTCCTATAATGTCCTCTGTACTCCCTCTTTATTCCCTCCTATAATGTCCCATTCACTCTGCCTCTGTCCTCTCCTATAATGTCCTCTCCACTCCTCTTCTGTACCTTCTGTGATGTCCCCTCCTATAATGTCCTCTTCGCTCCTCTTCTGTACCTCCTATGATGTCCCCTCCTATAATGTCTCCTCCACTCCTCTTCTGTACCTCCTATGATGTCCCCTCCTATAATGTCTCCTCCACTCCTCTTCTGTACCTTCTATGATGTCCCCTCCTATAATGTCCTCTCCACTCTCCCTCTATTCCCTCCTTTAATGTCCTCTCCACTCTCCCTCTATTCCCTCCTATAATGTCCCCTCCACTCTGCTTCTGTCCACTCCTATAATATCCTCCCCACTCCTCTTCTATCCCCTTTTACAAGTTGTGAGCAAGGTGAACCTTCTGGCTTATCGCTCACCCCCTGTGGTCTGATACACAGAAGAACCTTAGCCCAGTACAGAACCGAGAGAGTGGCAGTGAGCCAGTGATGTGCTTCTTTCTTTTGTACCAGAACTGTGCACTGTTTTGCTTTACATTGGGCTGAATAAAGCTCTTTGAGTGTACTTGGTTGTGGAGATACCAATGAAAGGATTTCTTGCTTTTACCCATTTGGTTGGCTGATGTTCACGGGCTACCTCATTTAACACATTCTATTCTTCTAGGCTACTACCCTCCTAAACTATTCTTTTACATTTTGTTTTCTATCTTCTACCATACTGATATCCCCACTCCTCTGATATTGTTTTTAGCCTATTTTGTTTCCATCTGCTGTCCCCTGTAATACAGACTCCTCCTCTATTTTACTTTAATCCAGGGCCATCTTAATGCATGGGTCCCTCTTTGCACTGCACAGGGGCCCCAAGTGCATGGGGCCCCCCTGATAATCTTGCATTACACCATACTTGCCTACTGACCAGGATTTGCTGGGACAGTCACGCTTCTTATAAGCTGTCCCGGGATGGCCGTGTCCTGAGCAGCCTATCACTCAGCTAAATCTACAATTGGAATGACATCTTTCCCTGCTACTTGTTTAATATCGATTTTATTGAAAGTACTAATAAATATTTGTTTAGTTCTATCAACTATTTATAGTTTTTTTCTTGGGAGTAAGTGCGTAATTAGGCAGGCTCGTAGGGGCCCCAGTGCATTGCTTTGCCTAGGGTCCCATGATGCGTTCAGGAAGACCGTGCTTTATTGCCTCTTTTCAGTTGTTCTTTGCATGGTCTTCTCTTCTCTACATTTATAAACCAGATTCTTCAAACTGAGTGACTGCCCCAAGAACATCAGAGGGGCTAAGACAAGAATATACTGATTGACGATCACTCTGCTACTTTATCAATTTCAGAAAAAGATGTGTTGTACTTTAGATTTGGATTCAGTAATGGCGAGTTAGATCCATTACTGGATAAACTGAATGGGGCTCTATTTAATCAACCCAGAGCGATCTCTCTGTGTAGCTAAAGTTTTATGTTTAGAGATCCACTGCTCTTTATAGCAGTGATCCCGCAGCCTGTTAGACATTGTTCTACCTTAGATTGTACGCCCCTGGAGGGTTAGGGACTGATGTGAATGTACAATATATATGTAAAGCGCTGCATAAATTGATGGCGCTATATAAGTACCTGAAATAAATAAATAAATACACTCCTGATCAAAATCGTCCTGTGTGGAGCAATTCCCTCTGGCTCTCACAAATTCACCCATTGGAATTGATAGAGATGAGCAAAGTATTCAAAAATTCGATTCGGCTGATTCGGCGAATTCGAGGAATAAATTCGATTCGATGCGAATATATTCACTGCGAATTTAACTTATAAAAAGGGTGTTTCTAGGCTTCAGAGAGCCTTTATATTAGTGCAGAACACTGTACCCTTAATTTAAATGCCCTTGGAGTCTGCTGGGGAAGAGAAATAATACTGTCAGTCAGTATGACATGCAGATGAGTGCCGTCGATCTTAGAATCACCGCACACTTCACTCATTTGGGCAGTCACGGGGCCAAAACCAGAGTGTGGAGCCACAGTGTGGCGGTGGAGGCAGCAGCAATGGGAGGCCATACAGCACCCTATGACAAAATGGAACCCACCAGCAGTGTGAGGAGACCTGAAAGTGGCACATGGCAGAGTGTGGCGATGGAGACAGCAGCAATGGGAGGCCGTACAGGGACCCATGAGAGACTCTGGACCTGGCAGCAGCATGAGGAGGCGGTACAGGGGCCCATGACAGATTACAGGCCTGGCAGCAGCATGAGGAGTCGGTATGGGGGCCCATGGCAGATTACGGGCCTGGCAGCAGCAATGGGAGGCCCGTAATCTGCCAGCACCCTATGACAAAATGGAACCCACCAGCAGTGTGAGGAGACCTGAAAGTGGCACATGGCAGAGTGTGGCGATGGAGACAGCAGCAATGGGAGGCCGTACAGGGACCCATGAGAGACTCTGGACCTGGCAGCAGCATGAGGAGGCGGTACAGGGGCCCATGACAGATTACGGGCCTGGCAGTAGCAATGGGAGGCCCGTAATCTGCCAGCACCCTATGACAAAATGGAACCCACCAGCAGTGTGAGGAGACCTGAAAGTGGCACATGGCAGAGTGTGGCGATGGAGACAGAAGCAATGGGAGGCCGTACAGGGACCCATGACACACTCTGGACCTGGCAGCAGCATGAGGAGGCGGTACAGGGGCCCATGACAGATTACGGGCCTGGCAGCAGCATGAGGAGTCGGTACGGGGGCCCATGGCAGATTACGGGCCTGGCAGCAGCAATGGGAGGCCGTACAGGGACCCATGACACACTCTGGACCTGGCAGCAGCATGAGGAGGCGGTACAGGGGCCCATGACAGATTACGGGCCTGGCAGCAGCATGAGGAGTCGGTACGGGGGCCCATGGCAGATTACGGGCCTGGCAGCAGCAATGGGAGGCCCGTAATCTGCCAGCACCCTATGACAAAATGGAACCCACCAGCAGTGTGAGGAGACCTGAAAGTGGCACATGGCAGAGTGTGGCGATGGAGACAGAAGCAATGGGAGGCCGTACAGGGACCCATGACACACTCTGGACCTGGCAGCAGCATGAGGAGGCGGTACAGGGGCCCATGACAGATTACGGGCCTGGCAGCAGCATGAGGAGTCGGTACGGGGGCCCATGGCAGATTACGGGCCTGGCAGCAGCAATGGGAGGCCGTACAGGGACCCATGACACACTCTGGACCTGGCAGCAGCATGAGGAGGCGGTACAGGGGCCCATGACAGATTACGGGCCTGGCAGCAGCATGAGGAGTCGGTACGGGGGCCCATGACACACTCTGGACCTGGCAGCAGCATGAAGAGGCGGTACAGGGGCGCATGACAGATTACGAGCCTGGCAGCAGCAACTTGGACAGGAGGACGTTCAGCTTCTGCACCGTCGGGTGCGTGCTCGCAAACTGTTGTCTCTTGGAAACGGATTCCAAGAAAGACTGCTGACGGAATCCGTGAAGAGGAGTAGCAGGAGAAGGAGCATCTGAACGAGCGGAATATGCCAACAAGCGACAACAGGGGCCCATGACAGATTACGGGCCTGGCAGCAGCATGAGGAGTCGGTACGGGGGCCCATGGCAGATTACGGGCCTGGCAGCAGCAATGGGAGGCCCGTAATCTGCCAGCACCCTATGACAAAAAATGGAAAACACCAGCAGTGTGTGAGGAGACCTGAAAGTGGCACATGGCAGAGTGTGGCGATGGAGACAGCAGCAATGGGAGGCCGTACAGGGACCCATGAGAGACTCTGTTACTGAGGGAACAATTACTGAGGGAACAATTCTGTGTCCCTCAGTAACAATTCTGTGTCTGTCCCTGAGTAACAATTCTGTGTCCCTGAGTAACAGTTCTGTGTCCCTGAGTAACAATTCTGTGTCCCTGAGTAACAGTTCTGTGTCCCTGAGTAACAATTCTGTGTCCCTGAGTAACAATTCTGTGTCCCTGAGTAACAATTCTGTGTCCCTCAGTAACAATTCTGTGTCCCTGAGTAACAATTCTGTGTCCCTCAGTAACAATTCTGTGTCCCTCAGTAACAATTCTGTGTCCCTCAGTAACAATTCTGTGTCTGTCCCTGAGTAACAATTCTGTGTCCCTGAGTAACAATTCTGTGTCCCTCAGTAACAATTCTGTGTCCCTCAGTAACAATTCTGTGTCTGTCCCTGAGTAAAAATTCTGTGTCCCTCAGTAACAATTCTGTGTCCCTCAGTAACAATTCTGTGTCTGTCCCTGAGTAACAGTTCTGTGTCCCTGAGTAACAGTTCTGTGTCCCTGAGTAACAATTCTGTGTCCCTGAGTAACAGTTCTGTGTCCCTGAGTAACAATTCTGTGTCCCTCAGTAACAATTCTGTGTCCCTCAGTAACAATTCTGTGTCTGTCCCTGAGTAACAATTCTGTGTCCCTGAGTAACAGTTCTGTGTCCCTGAGTAACAATTCTGTGTCCCTGAGTAACAGTTCTGTGTCCCTGAGTAACAATTCTGTGTCCCTGAGTAACAATTCTGTGTCCCTCAGTAACAATTCTGTGTCTGTCCCTGAGTAACAATTCTGTGTCCCTGAGTAACAGTTCTGTGTCCCTGAGTAACAATTCTGTGTCCCTGAGTAACAGTTCTGTGTCCCTGAGTAACAATTCTGTGTCCCTCAGTAACAATTCTGTGTCTGTCCCTGAGTAACAATTCTGTGTCCCTGAGTAACAGTTCTGTGTCCCTGAGTAACAATTCTGCGTCCCTGAGTAACAGTTCTGTGTCCCTGAGTAACAATTCTGTGTCCCTGAGTAACAGTTCTGTGTCCCTGAGTAACAATTCTGTGTCCCTGAGTAACAATTCTGTGTCCCTCAGTAACAATTCTGTGTCCCTCAGTAACAATTCTGTGTCTGTCCCTGAGTAACAATTCTGTGTCCCTCAGTAACAATTCTGTGTCTGTCCCTGAGTAACAATTCTGTGTCCCTCAGTAACAATTCTGTGTCCCTCAGTAACAATTCTGTGTCTGTCCCTGAGTAACAATTCTGTGTCCCTCAGTAACAATTCTGTGTATGTCCCTGAGTAACAATTCTGTGTCCCTGAGTAACAATTCTGTGTCCCTCAGTAACAATTCTGTGTCCCTCAGTAACAATTCTGTGTCCCTGAGTAACAATTCTGTGTCCCTGAGTAACAATTCTGTGTCCCTCAGTAACAATTCTGTGTCCCTCAGTAACAATTCTGTGTCTGTCCCTGAGTAACAATTCTGTGTCCCTGAGTAACAATTCTGTGTCCCTGAGTAACAGTTCTGTGTCCCTGAGTAACAATTCTGTGTCCCTGAGTAACAGTTCTGTGTCCCTGAGTAACAGTTCTCTGTCCCTGAGTAACAGTTCTGTGTCTCTCAGTAACAATTCTGTGTCTGTCCCTGAGTAACAATTCTGTGTCCCTGAGTAACAATTCTGTGTCCCTCAGTAACAATTCTGTGTCCCTCAGTAACAATTCTGTGTCTGTCCCTGAGTAACAGTTCTGTGTCCCTGAGTAACAGTTCTGTGTCCCTGAGTATCAATTCTCTGTCCCTCAGTAACAATTCTGTGTCCCTCAGTAACAATTCTGTGTCCCTCAGTAACAATTCTGTGTCTGTCCCTGAGTAACAGTTCTGTGTCCCTGAGTAACAGTTCTGTGTCCCTGAGTAACAGTTCTGTGTCCCTGAGTAACAGTTCTGTGTCCCTAAGTAACGATTCTGTGTCCCTAAAGTATCTGTGGCCCTAACTCTGTCCCTAATACAGAGAGGTCTGTCTCTCTTGAATGACCGGAGGCAAATGGAGAATTGTAAGATGGCCGCAATTTATAGCTCCACCATTACACAGTGCTGGCTGGCTGGCTGCTGATTGGCTAATGCGATCACATGTCATGAATGAATGCATTATGGGTCAGCGCGCCTTGTCTGCGCGCCTTCCCAGAGATCCCCGCTCCGTCGCCACACATGTCGCCGCCATTTTTGGAAAAATTTCGATTCGCGCATCCAAAGTATGCTAATTTTCGGATTAGGCGCGAATCGAATTTTTCCTAATATTCGAAACGAATTCCACTTCGCCAAGTTCGATTCACTCATCTCTATATGTGATGTGTGAGGCTAATAATAAAGAATTACCTGCACAGTCTTTCCTGTATGTTCTGCTTTTAATTTCCCTTGTATCCACCTCACCTGCACTCACCGGTCACTTTATTAGGTACACCTTGCTAGTGCCAAGAAAATATCACCACCACCACCAGCCTGAACCATTGATACAAGGAAGGATGGATCCATGTTTTCATGTTGTTTACGCCAAATTCTGACCCTACCATCTGAATGTTGCAGCAACCAGTCTGCCCATTCTCCTCTGACCTCTGACATCAACAAGGCATTTTCGTCCACACAACTGCCGCTCACTGGATATTTTCATTCTCTGTAATCCTTAGAGATGGTTGTGCATGAAAAGCCCAGTAGATCAGCAGTTTTTGAAATACTCAGACCAGCCCGTCTGGCACCAACAACCATGCCACATTCAAAGTCACTTAAATCCCCTTTCTTCCCCATTCTGATGCTTGGTTTTAACTTCAGCAAGTTGTCTTCACCACGTCTAGATGCATAAATACATTGAGTTGCTTCCATGTGATTGGCTGATTAGCAATTTGTGTTGCCAAGCAATTGAACAGGTGTATCTAATAAAGTGGCCGTTGAGTGTATAAGAACTAGGTCCAAATAGTGAAAATATTGTGAATGGTGAGTACTAGTAAATTTTAAGTTAAAGTCATTTTTTTTTCGATACACTAGAAATGAACTCAGAGCCTGTTCTGTGCCTAGCCAAACCATGATCAGGTTGTCAGAAGAGCGACTGTACCATGCAATATTATTTGTAAAAGGGTTGGTAGATGAAAGCAAGATCAGTTCCTCCCACCAACCCATGTAAAGTTTGGCTAAAGAGGGAGAAAACTTGGCCCCCATGGAGGCTCTCCACAGCATTGTAAGTAGAATTTTCCATCAAGCATAAAAAATTATGGTTCAACAAGAACTCCACTACAATGCTGATACAGTATATTCCTGCAGTTGGAGTGACTAACAGCTGTAATATGCCAAGTGGTGCCTAAGCATATCCAATGCCTAATGGTGAGGAATACATGATTATAGAGATTTCACATCCACTGTGACCCAAACCGAATCTGAGGAACATTTGATTTCATGTATATGGGCTAACACGTGATTAGTTACGCGGTAAATGGGTAACTAGGGGTTGAAGGTGTTCATCCACCCATTCGTTTTTTCTAGTAATGACCCAATGCCCACAACAATAGGACGTCCCTTAACCGGGATGTCCTGTTTATGGACTTTGAGTAGATGATGGAAAACAGGGGTAAATGGGATTTCTTACTATAAGGTAGTCTGCTGTTTTGCAATCTAGAACCTCCATTTCTGTACCAATATCCAACAAATGTTAATTTGCTAATTGATGTTTTTTGTTGAATTTATAAAGTAGGGTCAGAGTCCAAGACTCAATAGGTGGAGGTGTCCCACCACTGTCGCAATGCCTTCTGCTTGGACCTTTCCGAGTTCAGAACAATGTCAGAGCCAACCTGGTGGCTGACAATATCAGTTCTCTTCTTCAGTCTTTGAAACACTGAAAAACAAGCTTTGTTTAAGTTGGATTTCTTTGAGCGCCTCCATGTTTGACTGGTCTCTTTACGTTTAACCAATTCCATCTCCACAACATTTTAAAAAACATCAACGATTCCACTCCTGGTCTGAACTGGATAAAAATATGTATCAACCATGTTAATAGTATTGTTACTAATACTGAACTGGACAACACTGGATGCAGACTGCAGTTCCTCCAAAGTTGATTTTGCTATGAAATGATCAAATAAAAAGGAGGACTGTGTCTGGTTCAGGGGTTTGGGGAGATTGTCTGCCAGAGTATGCTGGAAAGGTTTCCCAAGCATCAAATTTTTTACAAAACGATGCATGTGCATCCGAATTAACGAATGGAACAAAATTTGGATCCATTCATTATCCAAATTGAATTATAAAAAAAAAATTTGAAGACTGAATTACCGTATTTTGCGCTCCATAAGACGCACCTAGGTTTAGAGGCGGAAAACAAGAAAAAAAATATTCTGAACCAATGGACTGCAGACACAGTACAGGAAATGACCAGACACTGCAGACACAGTACAGGAGATGACCAGAGACTGCGGACACAGTACAGGAGATGACCAGAGACTGCGGACACAGTACAGGAGATGACCAGAGACTGCGGACATAGTACAGGAAATGACCAGAGACTGCGGACAGTACAGGAGATGACCAGAGACTGCAGAAGAACTACAGGAGATGACCAGAGACTGCAGACATAGTACAGGAAATGACCAGAGACTGCGGACATAGTACAGGAGATGACCAGAGACTGCAGACACGGTACAGGAAAAGACCAGAGACTGCAGACAGTACAGGAGATGACCAGAGACTGTGGACATAGTACAGGAGATGACCAGAGACTGCAGACGAACTACAGGAGATGACCAGAGACTGCGGACATAGTACAGGAAATGACCAGAGACTGCGGACACAGTACAGGAGATGACCAGAGACTGCGGACAGTATAGGGGATGACCAGAGACTGCGGACAGTATAGGGGATGACCAAGAGACTGCGGACAGTATAGGGAATGACCAAGAGACTGTGAACAGTACAGGGGATGACCAGAGACTGCAGACAGTACAGGGGATGACCAGAGATTGCGGACAGTACAGGAGATGACCAGAGACTGCGGACATAGTACAGGAGATGACCAGAGACTGCAGACACAGTACAGGAGATGACCAGAGACTGTGGACATAGTACAGGAGATGACCAGAGACTGTGGACATAGTACAGGAAATGACCAGAGACTGCAGACAGTACAGGAGATGACCAGAGACTGCAGACACAGTACAGGAGATGACCAGAGACTGCGGACAGTACAGGAGATGACCAGAGACTGCAGACACAGTACAGGAGATGACCAGAGACTGTGGACATAGTACAGGAGATGACCAGAGACTGTGGACATAGTACAGGAAATGACCAGAGACTGCAGACAGTACAGGAGATGACCAGAGACTGCGGACAGTATAGGGGATGACCAGAGACTGCGGACAGTATAGGGGATGACCAAGAGATTGCGGACAGTATAGGGAATGACCAAGAGACTGTGGACAGTACAGGCGATGACCAGAGACTTCAGACAGTACAGGGGATGACCAGATACTGCGGACAGTACAGGAGATGACCAGAGACTGCGGACAGTGGAGGGGATGACCAGATACTGCAGACAGTGGAGGGGATGACTAAGAGAATGCGGACCTTTGGGGAGGGAGGGGGAGCAGGTACCTGAATTTGACAGGTACCCACTCCCACTTCCGCGGAGTTGTCCTCCCTTTAGTGTGGGCACCCGGCTGACAGCCGGGTGCCCAGTGCGCATGCGCGAGAAGCGCTGTGCTTTGTGATTGGTCCGGTGTCTTCTGGGACCTGTCATGTGTCCAGGAAGACGCCGTACTATTCACAAAGCGCTTCTCACGCATGCGCACTGGGCACCCGGCTGTCACAGCTGAGAGCCCACACTAAAGATGCCGATGTGGGAAGCCTTCTCGGCGCTGGACCGAGGAACAGGTAAGGTCCTGCTGCAGAGAAGAGACGAGTGGCCAGCCTGGTATTCTGACACGGCGGCGGTGGTGGGAATACCGGACCGGCCGCTCCATATTCGCTCCATAAGACGCATTGACATTTTCCCCCCTTTTTTGGGGGGAAAAAAGTGCGTCTTATGGAGCGAAAAATACGGTAGTTTGCCCATGGGTCCAAACTACTATTGCATCATGTGACATCATCTGTCATGTCCATTCAGAGATTCATATACCTCTGATTCATAACAAAAAAAAGTGCACATGTCCCAAAATATAGAATCCTTCCAATTTGAATCTATAGAATTGTAATAATCAACAATATTGAATTCTATAATGTATTGAATATAAAGCAATCTTCTGGAAAACCTGCAAAATGTTTAAAATCCACTTTGTCGACGAATATATATGAAATGAATACTGAAGATACAAAACAAATTCTGAAAATGTTCAACAAAAGCAATATGACGAAACAAAATTCTTCACTGAATGAATGCATCCAAAACAAAGTGAAAATTTTGTGTGTGCTGTTTATTCTTTAAAGCTCCAAAATGAAAGAATTGCAGAAAAAGCTCAGATAAATACCTTGTCGTAAAGCTGGTTCATGCTGGTTCGACTAAAAACAAAAAAATCTCTGCAGTCTATAATGTCATGAAACACCTATAGTGCTCCTGGTAGAAAGAGATTACATGATCTAGTCTGTACAGTCTTTAGGTTACATGAGTCAGAAAAAGGCCCCATTCACATCTCGCGATTTTGGGCAGCACAGTGGCTAAATGGTTAGCACTTCCGCCTGGCAGTACTTGGGCCGTTGGTTTGAATCGCAACCGTGGTACCACCTGCCTGGAGTTTGCATGTTCTCCCTGTTCCTGCGTGGGTTTCCTCCAGGTACTCCAGTTTCCTCCCACACTCCAAAGACAGGCTGGCAGGTGA